>NC_090212.1:5137500-5501250 GCF_033026475.1 Channa argus
ACTGTTTGTGTGAGAAGTATGTGCAGCTTTGTCAAAGCTTATTTTGTGACCTGGTAAAAGTGTTTCTGGGCCTTAGCTCATCTAAATTTCATAATTACCTATTTCATAATTATTTCATTGTAATATGAAATATCGAACATTTTATTATTTACATATTAATAGATTTGCAAATAGAGAAATGTTATTTGTTTGTTGAAACTGTTTTCAGAAGAATACATTTCTCAGGATGTAGTTGTTACTGTAGTTTATTATTATTATTATTATTATTATTATTATTATTATTATTATTATTATTATTAGTCTATAAAGTCAGAGACACAGAGGCTTCAATTATGGTGTAGTATACAAATCCTTGCAGTAATTCTGTGATCTCAGAAGCTGTAGATTCTCTCCAGTTTGCAAAATTGTCCCAGTTTCTTCCAGTCATTATGACAGGCCCTCAGTAAACACCCTATGCAAACAAATGACAAATACTATATTTTCTTCAAAAACAGGCCAAACTTTACATGTGCAAGCAAATGATGCAGTTAATGAGAAGACAAAATAACGGTGCTGCCGCAATTCATTGTTACTGAATCACATCAGGCCAATAAAGTATGTTGAAGTGTTCTGCCTAACCTAACATCAGGAGCACCTTCTTTTACTTTAAGGCATATTCCATGACTCCATGTCCATGAGTGAGTTTTTCATAGTTGTATCAGCACTTAAACAAATCCACAGCTCCCTCCAAAATTCACAAACACATATTCCCCTGAATGTGTACTAGCCACTGGGAAAAGTACTACTGTAGGTCAGGTAAAACCATGGATGTATTGAGAGTGCAGGATAAGGCACTGCCTGTCAGCCCTTTATCCAATTCTTCCCAGGAACAAATGCTGTGGCCCATTGACTATAATGATAATTGAGACACTTCCACACCATGCTGGTTAGGGACCTAGAGTGCCAATTGTGCGAGTCAGTGGCCTCAAAAGTGAACCCATTTTTCTCCCCCCAAAGAAAACACCAGCTTCACCTGGTGCAGGTTGGGTGTCTTTGGCATAATGGACACCCTCATCATCCTGTCTAGTTGTCAGGACCTGGCTGCTCCATCAGCAAAAAAACCTATGTTAAAAAGCATAGATGATGTTCACACCATGTTACATTTACTTTCCACCAATGGATTTCTAATGTTTGTAAGAGTTGGCTGGTGCAGTGCTTTACTCCAGCACTTTAATGTGCCACTGATAACAGGTGTATCACAAAAGGTTGCAGAGGAATTGCTTTTCAAAAGAGTGACTTTAAGGTTAAAAGAACAAGAGCCAGAGCTTCTGAGGCACTAAATAGTGACCTCCGGGAAAAGGGTGTGTTCATGCAATTTTGGGTGCGAGGTAGTTGCACCTTTGCACCTACTTCTTGTTAAAAAAAAACTCATCCAGATAAATTCCAAGGAAACTTGAAAAAGAGATGGGGAAAAAAAAATAAAAAAAAAATCTTCCACAGAGATTAGTTGTTTTTCTGGAAAGATCTTAGTAAAGGTTTCAGTGCCAAAGGCAAGACTAAACATTGTTTCTGTGGAAGTCTAGTTGTGCAGTTATATGCTAGATCTCATGATAGAAATCTATTTAAAAGCAAACAGGAAGCAAGACATCGGCTGGAAGGGAAATAAAAACCCTGTATAATTTGTTTGTAGAATTGTAAAATTGTTTAAAGAGAGATGTCAATTTTATTTCTGGTTGATTTTTTCTCAGTATCATAGCCAATTTTGTGCTGACTTTGTTTGGTTTGTACTTTTTTCCCTCTGTGGCTGTAGGAGTTCAGATTGGGTTTAAAGCAAGACCTCAAGGGAACTCCAGATAACATTTTGGTGAAGTAATGATAGTAGCAAAATTATTTGTATGTCTACATGGATTTGTGCGTGTGTACTTCGAATTGTATGTCTCAATCTGTGTGTATGTACAGGGATTTGTATGTGCGTACTCAGACTTGTGTTTCTGTACTCGTATTTGTGTGTCTGTACATAAAATCTGTAACTTTAAACAATATTTGTGTGTATGTAAAATAATGTGCAAATGTATTCACTAAAAAAACTACGTGTAAATGTCTAATAATTTGAAAAAAACACTTAAGTTTTAAGTAAAAGTGCTGGAAAGCCTTTGTTCTGCCATCTGCAAGATTTGTGTGTGCGTAAAGCGATTTATCTGTATTGGAAGGTTTTCATTGCCCTCAGCTCGGGCTCCCAGGCTCAGCCTATTTCCTTTTATTTGGCATAAACAAAGTTAACATTATAATGACAGGAGGGACACTTGGTTACTGTGTGGATTGTACCACATTAGTTTCTCCACAGAAATGATCAGAAATGCTGTAATATGATTAAATTGGCTTTCTAGCCGTTGCTGCAAAGAGTAACAGTAATAATAATAATACACAACTATACATATCCATTATATTTTCATAGTATTTGTATCTGATAGGTACAAATACACCAATGCTAACTTTTCCTGCATTTCAAAACTGGTTTACTGACTGTAGTTCCTCTATTCCACATGGGAAAGAGCCTTTTTACATATATGCACAGACATGTATCATTCATTGTGTCCAAGAGGGACATCTGATCACGATGCTTCATGATGAAAATACTTTTATGTAGTTGTATGGTGACTGGACCAAAATAAATGTTTAACGTAACAAGTGATTTGTGTCCTGTTTGTAGGCAGCTCCTTCATGGGAAAACTGATGCAGAAACTTGCTCACTGTGACATCGTCATCATGGAGCATGGATTACTGAGGCTGCGCACAAGTGCACCTTATAAACTGATGATAACCAACCAGGATAAAACTGGTAACAGGTTAGAAGACACATCGTACAGTACAGTCTATAACCTGTCCAATTACACATTTATATTGTTTTGCCTGTGTGGTTTATTGTATTTAACATGAAAGGAGATTAAAGCACTGGCTTTAGGCTCTTTTCTCTAATTTATCATGCATGTTAGTTCATACACACAGCTAATGCTGCCAGGGAGTTAGTTATGGCCCACCAGTGGGATGATCTTCACTTCCCGGGTCACCTGACCTCAGTCCAGCTGTACAGATGTATGGAGGCCGATGGCTAAAGTTGCCAAGTAACTTCTGAGCTATATGGCTCAGACAGTCCATGAATGAAGGTCTTTGGCACAAAGTATAAATATCAAGCCCAAATGGTATCATAACTGGTGAAATGATCTTTGCTCTACTAAAGCTAAAAGTATCATCACTAGTCAAATCTATAGCTACAGTTCACTGTTCATATGTGAATCCAAACCATCAATCTAGACAGGAAAGACTAACCCCAGAGCTGGACCATTTTTACCTATTAGTCTGCTTTATTAAAGCTGTTATCATGAAAAGTTATTATTTCCTGTTTAGCAGAGCCTTTATTACAATGTGATTGCTGGAGCAGATGATATTGGAGTTCTTCAGGAAAGCTGCTTTGAGTCCCAGACCTTGTTCACCTGGTTACACTGGCAACATGTACGAGCATCTGAGGTAAATTTACTACACACTTTGTGAAAAAGGTCCACACTGAACTCTCAATTACCATCTATTTAAAATATTTTATCTCACTGCAGAGTTTCAGAAGACTGGAGCAGAGTGCTGGAGAGGCATCAGGTATCAGTGCTTTGGATGTAGTGTCACTTACCTCTTTTTTTGTGTGTGTGTGTGTTTTGTCTACTAAGCCTCACATAGATGGTGGCAAAGAAAATGCCCTGACATAGTCAATTAAATTTGCAGAACTTTAAACATAATTTTCCACTGCAGAGTTTCAAAATACCAAATCAAAGCACTGGAGGGGAAAAAGTATGATGGGACTGCTGTGTTTAGCTTGTGTTGTGCCTTGCAAGAGACTGACAACTAGTGATTCTGCTTGTCACAGCACTTGGACAACTCATGAGTTGAAAGGATTATACAAAACCAGTGCTTGTACTTTACAATGGCAAACAAAGCCTGACCTATTTCTTCTGTAAGAAATAATGCATAGGTCCCATATAATTGAATCAGACATAAAGCTATTACAACAAATGTAATGTTTATGCAGTAAACAGTAATATTCTAAAACACTGAGTGCTGAGTTTAACAATAGCCCAGTATGACCAACATGGCACACCTTAATGGGGCTCTGCTTCTTGACTTGTAATAAACTAGTTTTAGGGTTGGACCCAATAAGGCGCTTGATATAACTACTCAGTTTAAATTTAAAAAAACAAATAAAACAGGATGGAGATGTGGTAATTCCTCCAACTCGCTAGATGGTGCTGAACTCCAGTTAGAGTAGGTGGGGGGATGAGTGGAGTCTAGAGGAAAAGCAAAGTTCTTATGGGGGAAGAGTGGAGTATGGTCCTGGTAGAGTAGACAAATCTTGAGATGCAGCGAGGTTGAGTAACTTGAAGATAGGGTAGGGAAATGGTGGGAGGACGGAACGCTGGGGAAGATTTAGTGGTCTGGATCCGTAACACAGAGGTAGACCTGGTAGTGAGCGTGTGGAATGTAGCTGTGGTGAATCTCCAATCCCTGATAGTGAAGAGAACTCCAAAATCCCATTAGTGACCCCTAGTGCAATAGTCTCATTGCTCTGGATTCCATAATTCTTTTGTGACACAAACATGATTCTTAACATTGCTTTGAGAATTCTTACAGTAGATATTTACTAGGTGAAGTCCTTGATACAGGAAACTTGAACACATGATGGATACTCCTCTGAGTTCTGCATTAGAGTGGTAGTAAATAATCACATAGCTTGGTAAAAACGTGAACATGTCATGATCAAAACATAGACACGACGTGGTAAATCTTCTCCTTATAATCATGTGGTTACAAGGGCTTGTGGAAAACTTGATCCCTCATGGGCAGATAATAGTACTCATAATCCTGGTCATTCATTAGGTTGGTAACAGGGAGTCAATAGGGAGCAATCACTCAAATAACCAAAGTAGCAGGCAGAGTCAAAAAAAACTCAGTGTGGTCCGAACCATGGATAGCAAAGATGGTTTGGATGAACGCTGGAAAGCTGCGGTGAGAAAGCAGACGATCTGGCAGCTGGGTGAGGAGGAGGAGGTATATAATCAGAGCGGTGGGAGCAGGTAAAACTGATTATCGGGAACAGGAAGTGGCTGCAAAATAAAAGCCATGAAGGAGGAAGTGAAGTTGGGGATCCTGACATAACTTCCTTGTCAACAGTCCAAATCATAAGGCAACAAACCCAGATCCTGTTGACTTCAATTTATCTTACTTTTAAAAATTACTTAATCTAATATGAGGTAAACAACTGTACCAACGCTCTATTCTAGTGCTCAAATTTACTACATGCTTCTTGCTTAAGAAAGTCCCACCTCCTCCATCTGCCAGAGGTGGTCATCATCATTTCATTAGTAACAGCTGCAAATCTCATAAATAATTATATTGTTAATTCATACAAAACAAATGTTTCGATTCATGAAATAACTCAACAAATTAATAAAATTAACTTTATGGGGCATCTGGTAGTCAAGTGGTTAAAGGTATGTAACATTTAATTGCAAAATGCCCGCTTTAAATCCTGCGAGTGGATTTTTGTTGCATATCATACCCCTCTATTTGCCTTGGTTTCCTGTCCCTCTATACTTTCTATTGTCAAAAATACATAAAAAACAAAACATACTTTTACTAAAAATTGCTGCTTTTTATTCCAGAATGAAAATCAGTGGCTGTGTGAGTTACTTTTACCATAATAGGTACTATCAAATGCAGAAGTTTGATATTGATAAGACTCAATCACCTTTCTCATTAGAATAAGTGATAGGAAGAGGCTGCTAGTTGCTGCAAGCCCAATTCACTACACAGTTTCATACTGGTTTCTAAATAGATGTTAATATTGAATTTAAACTCACAATAGTGAAAAATCACAAACTTTCCAGTTAAGTACAGCACTTGCATTTAAGCTTCGTGAAGCATTGAAATAAGTAGGTTCAGTTTCATATGTACACTAGGTTTTATAGCGTGTCATCCATTTGCCCCTGCCAGTTCAACTCCTTTGACTTGTACTGAAATGCAGACTTTTTCATTTGTAATTATCTGATGGCATTTGTGAGTATAGCTATTTAATTTAAAATGGGTTCAAGGAGGCAACCAAGTGACTAAAGCAGAAATGAAATATTACCATTCTATTATTCGTTCTTCTGTCAGGCCATTTTCTTTGCCACCATCTATGTGAGGCTTAGTAGACAAAACACACACACACACAAAAAAAGGTAAGTGACACTAAATCCAAAGCACTGATCCCTGATGCCTCGCCAGCACTCTGCTCCAGTCTTCTGAAACTCTGCAGTGAGAAAAAATATTTTAAATAGATTTTTCAATTTACTGCACACTTTTTCACAAAGTGTGCAGTAAATTTACCTCAGATGCTCGTGCATGTTGCCAGTGTAACCAGGTGAACAAGGTCTGGGACTCAAAGTGCAAGCAAATGGACCTCTGAAACACAAAGGCAACATTCCCTGAAGAACTCATCTGGCTTCAAGAGGGGTCACTCCACAGAAACAGCACTCCAGATTGTTGTGGAATATTTTCGAGCTGCAAAAGCCACAGGTCAATCGTCTGTCTTAATTCTACTTGATCTATCATCAGCCTTTGACACTGTGAACCATCAGATCCTCTTGTCCACACTCTCTCACTTAGGCATCTATGGATCAGCTCTAGACTGGCTTCGTTCTTACCTATCGGGACAACCTTCAAGGTATCCTGGAGGGGGCATCTTTCTCAAACTCATAGCCTCTCTACCGGTGTGCCGCAGGGCTCAGTTCTTGGTCCTCTCCTCTTTTCTATCTGTACTTCATCCCTGGTGCCATCATTCACTCACATGGTCTTTCCTATCACTGCTACGCTGATGACACACAGCTCTTCCTGTCCTTTCCACCGGACGACTCCACTGTCTCATCGCGCAATTCTGCCTGTCTCTCAGACATCTCAGCCTGGATGAGTGAGAGACATCTTCAACTCAACCTCTCCAAGACCGAAGTCCTTGTCTTCCCAGCAAGACCTTCAACAAAACACAACATCAGCATCAACATGGGATCTACAGTGATTGTCCCCACTAAATCGGCCAAAAATCGGGGGGTCATCATCGACAACCAACTGAGCTTTAAGGACCACATCTCCTCAGTCTCTAGGGCTTGCAGATTTGCTCTCTACAATATCAGGAAGATCAGATCCTACATCACGGAATATACAACCCAACTCATTGTACAGGCGCTGGTCACATCTCGTCTTGATTACTACAACGCTTTGTTGATGGGGTTACCGGTATCCACAATAAAACCCTTGCAGATGATCCAAAATGCAGCAGCTGCGGTCTGCTAACGAATAACGTCTGGTGGTCCCAGCACTGCACAGAAGACACCAAGCAAAACGTTTTAGCGCAATGATCCCACGATGGTGGAACAAGCTACCAAACTCTGCACGCTCAGCTGAGTCTTTCCCAATATTCAAAAAACTGCTGAAAACAGAACTCTTCCGCATCTTCCTATGCACTTAAATCTCTTTAAATAATAAATAAATAAATAAAATCCTTTCTGCTCTTTCGCGCACTTGCATCTCGTGAACTGTGAACACTTTTCTCATAGGACTTTGCTTTGATGTTTTCTCCCTGACTTAGATTTTTGCTGCCTTGTACCTCACTTGTAAGTCGCTTTGGATAAAAGCATCTGCTAAATGACTAAATGTAAAATGTAAATGTATTGTATTACTCCAACTTTATGCTTTAATTGTATTAAAAACATATTTCTGATCATGATTAATAACTGTATATTGTTGCAGTAAATATTGTACCTAAAGTATGTAATCACATATACAGGTTGAGCATACAACACCTCTGTTTTCTTTGTAATATGGCTTTGTTCACTGTTACAGCTATTACACTTGTATTGCTCTATTTTCTTTAGGCACAAACTGTGAATATTGTTTAGATCTTTTGAACTCTGATAGCATGTATAGTGTTGTACACTAGTCACAGACTAACCCTTAAATTATGTAGTATGTTGTAATTTATTGAATATGCTGAATTCTTTTGTTTTTTGAGTACTAGTAGCAATTCACTTTCTAATTTCACAGTCTAATGTCAGCATTCTCTCACAATTATTCATAAGTTTCAGTCCTCTTATTTTTACGTCTATTCTCTGTCCTATTATTTGATTTATTTCTGTATTTCTGCTGTGGGAGACAGATGGCCAGATTGCCATGGCTGGACAACTAATTTCCTCTGATATTTACCATTCTAGCACACACAGGCACTCCTCATCGATGAGAGCCAGATACTGTGAAATGGTCCATAAATTTTGTTGTGCTAGGGTGGGTGTTATAGCCATGCATGCCTGTCTGCCTGCTGACAGCTCATATTATTGGCTGTGAAAGAATGAAATTCGGGGACAATTTGTGCAGCTGTGTGTACGAATTTGTAATTATGTTGAGGTGTGAGAGAATCGAATGAATTGATTTGCATTGCATGAGTATCTGTAGTTTGAGGTTTGGGCCCATTTTTTTTGTCGTTTTTGACAGAAACTACACTAAAAATAAAGTGTGGACAGAGAAATATCTGTTAATATATTCACAGGTCTGTAGGAAACAGTGTATGTGTGTCTTCGGGTGAATATTGATTTATATTCAATAAAACTCAGAGCCTTATAACTGTAAAGCTGTTATTTGAACTCAAAGGATCAAGAAACCCAGGCCTGTGAATTTGTAAACTCTATTAGGTATTTTTGTTAATATGAGTTTCATTGATTGATTAAGTGTTGTTACTAACTGGCAAGTAAAGGGGCGGCTGTTGCTCAGTTGGTAAAGGAAGTCGTCCACGGACGACAGGGTGATTGGTTCGATCCCCGGCCCTGGCTATATGTCGAAGTGTCCCTGGGCAAGACACTGAACCCCTAACAGCCCATTCCCCTCCCCAGCTGTGCAGTGTCGGTCCAAGCCTGGTAGAAATTGGGGAGGTTTGCGTCAGTGTAAAAACTGTGCCAAATCAACAATGATCCGCTGTGGCAACCCTGAACTCACTGGATAAGCCAAAAGGACAAAAAAAAAAAACTAACTGGCAGGAAAGGAATGAAATGGGAATTGTTTCTAGTCCTAGTTTCCTGTTACATTTGAGGGAGAATTTTTCCAAACTATGTTTTCCATTTACATTTTTGGCACAGTCAAAAAAAAAAATTATATATATATGTCTCACATACATATATACATACACACGCACACACACTATTTCATGGGTAAAGAAAACCCTTCCTCACAAAATAAAACATATATAGTTTACACCATTCACGGCATGATCTTTTTTGTTATCTTAAGTATTTTTGCAGGAGAGGGAACTTACACAGTCTAGAGATCCAGTTCTTGTTGTGATCCAGTTTTTTGTGTGTCTTTTTGTACCAAAATAAGCATAAAAGCTTTTATGTAAATCCACCACTTTACCAGTAACCAGTAATATGTACCAGAGGTTCTCAACTCTAGTCCTAGTCCTGTGCTGATTGCCTGGATCCAAGAATCAGAAATACTGAGCTCTGTCATTTCTCCATCAATTCTTTGTCTGCTGCTAACATGCAACTCGTATCCAGCCTACAGATAAAGACTACAGCCTACAGATAAAACAAACCCTGTCACCAAACCATTTAAGCTTTGAGTTCCAGAGACTGGAGGACATCTAGCAGGACTTTTTTGCTCTGACAGACTGGGATGTGTTTAAAGCTGCAGCCATGCTGAGTAGGCCGAGTGTGTGTCTGGGTATATTAGCACGTGTGTTGATAACATCATACCCACCATACAAGTCAGGAAGATCTGCAAGTAGAAGCCCTGGATAAACAGCCAGGTACGCTGCATGCTGCGTCCTCGATCTCATGCATTCAGATCAGACGATGAGACAGAGCACAAAGCTGCAAAGTACGGACTGAGAAGAGCTATTACAGCAGCCAAGAGACATGATGCTGGACAGATGTTGTAAGGCCTGCAGCACATCTCAGACTACAGGACCACCAAAGCACCACTATTAGCACCTACACCTAGCACCTTAGCATCAACACCTTCTACCACTACGAGACCTACAGCTTAATACAGAAAGGAGTCAGACACAAACGTGGACCACCAACAGGAGATATTGAATACGTATACATGCACTTCTTTCTCCCACCTACAACATAGGGACACCTACATCAGAATGCATTTAATCAACTACAGCTTCGCTTTCAACACCGTCATTCCCCATAAACTCACCCACAAACTGCTTACACTTGGACTACACCCCATACTCTCTGAATGGCTCCTAAGCTTCCTGAATGCCAAGCCATAGACTGTCAGGATTGGAAATAGGACCTCATCAACCACCATTACAAACATTGCCACCCCACAGGGGTGTGTTCTCAGCCCCTTCCTCTACAAAGTGTTCATACAACTTTGCTGCCTCCCACAAGGACAAAATCATCCTGACGTTTGCTGACGACACCACAGTGATAGGACGGATCACCATTGGGGATGAGGCAGCCTACAGGAGGGAGGTGGCCAGTCTGATGACGTGGTGTGAGGACAATAGCCTCACCCTCAAAATACGCAAGATGAAAGAGATTATAGAGGAAGGAGAGGAGAACTCATCAGCCACTGTTTATCTGGGAACTTGAAGTGGGGAGGGTTTTTTAATTGCTTGTATTTGGCATTCACAGCAAAGGTGCACCATAACAGGCAATAATGACTAATTACTACACCATGCAAATACATAAGTTCCAAGAAAATACTTCTAGTTACTTCTGATGTGCAGAAATAACCTGAAGTATTTGATTACATTTGCATAAGTCTGTATTGTACTGCAGCCTCCCTGCCTGGAATGTAATCTGAGTTAACGCCATAGTTAATTTAGAGAGTGCTACTAAAACGATAAGCCTGTTTTTTGGGACTGCATAATTAACTGCAAATTGTGCCAAAACACGTGTACAACTGAGAGAATCTCTGTGTGTGTGTGTGTGTGTGTGTGTGTGTGCGTGCGTGCGTGCATGTGTGTGTGCAGTGATATGAGCACATGTCATGCACACACACGCAAACACACATACACTGAAGGTCAGACACACGTGTACATTAGATACACACAAACCACCAAAAAATTACTTTCACCCATGCATATACACACTTATTAATTAAATTCTAGAGATGAGTCTTATCATCTGTGAATGTCCTCTTTTCCTCTTCTTTCAGAAATAATACAATCATTAAATTCGATGCAGCTTTATTGGGATTCACATCCATGAGGTCACAGAGGAATGAATGTTGTGTGTGTGCTCTTGTTTACACAGTGTTGCTTTGAGGGATTGAAATGTCAAAGTGCCCAGAAGGATGGCAAGAAAAGATTCTGTGTGTTTTGAAAGTTTTTTTATTACAGTGTTTGTCAGTTGGCATCAATAACTCACTCTCACACACTTACATCATTAAAATGTTCACTGTTTGGCTATTGACAATACAACCGAGACAGTGTTAACAGCACTGCCATCATCTGACAGCTGCTGTTGTTGTGAACGTTGATGCACTGCTGGGATGAAAATTTCACTCTGTTTTTTTTCCTCAAAGAGAAATGTCTAGCAAATAAATTGTGCAGATTCCCTCAGAGACCAACTTTGGAGCATGAGGAAACCAATTTTTGTCTATTGTGACAATTTTCACCCCCTGAATAGCATTGACTATAAACATGTAAAGACCAATAAATATACAGTGGTTATTTAACTAATATCCTGTTTAAGCAGTTACATTTCTGAGTTTTCTGAGTGATTTTATTCCAAATACAAATCATCTGACTCCAGAGTGAGTTTTGAGTTCACAATAATAAAACTGTGCCACTATAGGAAAAATAATACTGGATACTCTTTAACTCCATGTAAAATCTGTGAAAATGTGACTATCATACAAAACTGGCTAATGGCTGTAAAGAGCCAAAGTGAAATTGGAACGTCCACATTGCGTACCAAAAGTAAGAACCCCATTCAAAATCCCCCACAGTTATGAACTATAACTCCAGGACAGGAATGCCACCTTTTTAGCTGGATGGTATGTAACTTGCTTGGTGTGTTTAGATACATACAGTAAGTTTTAGAAAAACCTAAATCTAAAATAGTTGTCTTAATATTTAGTAGTATAGTAGTAGTTTACTAGTAGTAAAATATTAATATTTTGTAGCAGCTGTTAAGAATTTCTTAATTCGCCCTAGGCGTTCACTGGCAGGTAGAAAGATCATGTGATCACAGCAGTACAGAGGAGACTGAAACGTGTAGAAGTATTTAAGCAGCTGAAACTATGGCTACAACCTTGGAATACTGACTATAGAGTAGAGCATTGGTGAGTTTTATGATGCTGATAAAACAGTGTTACCACAACATAAAGACACTCTTTGCTCCATTTGTAGTGTTATTTCATGGGAGCTGCAGTTCTTCAGTTGCTGAAAACTAAATTGTTGGCAAACATTAAAACCACACAGGTTTTAACTTCTAATAGAATGTGCTGTAGAGGCTGGTGTTTTTTCTTGAGGAACACATTTTTTCACAAATGAGAAAGATGGTCAGGAGGATATTGCATTGAGCCTTTGATGATGATGGAACAGTTAGTTCCTAAGCCTTGGCTGTAGTTATGTCACTCCATGTAGCAGAGCCAATGTCCTCAAAAGCCTCTTTTGTATGTGCCTGTATCACCAAGAACTTCACAAAAGTATCCAATTAAATTAACAAGCCACCTCCTTGTATATTGTGCAAACATCTACAATTTCAAAATCTATCCGACTAGAATGTTCTCGGTTATGTAATATAAACTTTTAAGTAGAGGCTCACTAAGCTTAGTTTTATAGAGATAAATAGGTGCCATGTCTCGAACCAGTATGCGGTGCTCATAATGCACTCATAGGTGCAGTCAAATTATCAAAATGTCTTAGTCAGGATTAAGAAAAAGTTGGAAATGCTTACACATTGTAATCAAGTCTACCTCAACCCTGTAAGTAGCTTTTTCCCTCTTACATAGTTGAATTGTGTCTGACAGCAGAATAATTTGCTTTCAGTGTGAGGCACAATGTATCACATTAATGTAAATTATGTAATTGGAGAAATTTTAGACATTCACAGCAAAGATGTTGTTAATTACATTTAATACCACAAGTACCTATTTTCATAAGTGATTTTATATTCTGAAACAATCAAGTCAGTCCTACATATGTTACAGAAAATTATGTATTCAGTTTTCTGCGTGGCTTTATAAAACTAGTGATACAAAGCAGAAAAACAACATCTCAGAAAGGTTTGTGGCAGTGCAACTATGTTATATATTCATAACTTATTCATGGCCTAAATATGTCAATTCCAGTTGTTTGTATTTATCAGGGTCAGTGCAAACATTCTGGTAAAATGGAGGAAAAGACATGAAGACCTGAGTCACTGATTTCATCTTCTTTCCTCCAAAGTAACATCTCCAGTTTACTCCCATGGGCTATTACCTCTGTGTGCTTCAGACAATGGCTTAGTAAACAAATCCACATATATAGCTTTTCAGTAGACACTAAATTTTGCTGAGATCTCACTTGCATAAAAAGAGGTAAATGTGTAAACTCAGCAGTGAAATGCTCTACCTGTTTATCACTGCATTTAGACTGTGACACAAGGTTTGGGTTTGTGCTAATAATACCAACGATCTGTAATCTATTCAATACATATATATTGGTTATATATAACATTTTCCCCACTATTGGTGGGAAGCTTCATCAGCAAACATACACGTTTATGTAAAATAAACACAAAAACACTAAACCTCTTCTGAGCCGCGAAGCAATACACCTCAGTGACAACAAATACTCCAAGAACAGTTGAGTAATGAGCTGAGAGTTTTCTCTATTTTTCTATTACTTCATTTCTGAAATCAGTTGGCTAACTGCTGTCAGCTGTACTGTGTAGAGGCAACAGATGTTTGACTGACAGATTTCATCTTCAGGTCTTCAATTACTGTCTCTCTTTGCCGATTACTGTCTTTCTTGTTCTCCATTCTTCTCCTCCTGCTTGTGTTAAACCCCTCTTTTTGACTGTTACAACTTTTCTTTTCCAATCAAAATCAAAAAAAGAAATAGGATGTCCCAATACCAGCAAGGTATTCTCAGAAAAGTTCTCTGATAATGCACCTGACTGCACAACTGGATTGGAGCTTTGCTCAGCTAAATTGTTAAGATCCAGCTGCTAACAGTCATTCTCATAAAGATTATTTTAAACATGTTAAGTATTTACAACCGGGATCTACAGCTTTATCTGAAGTTGTTTTGTTATTTTCAGCAAAAGTTGCTCCATTTATGACATGCTGGTTGGAACCATATTTATTTTGACCAAATATTGAACATGCGAGAAATTCTAAAATATAATAGCTTTTTGTAATTTTTTTTCCACACTATTTTGAACAGCACAGTAAAAATGCAAGGCCTGCAAAGAATGTGGGCATTAATCTGGCTACCTCTAGCATGAAAAGGAGCGCTTAACAGTTTGAGCTAATTCCTCTGCAAAGCATCAATAGCAGCTTTTGTTTACGGCTGTGTTATTTCAGGTCCACTCATGTCACAATCCTGTTCTTGTGTCAAGTTTGTCCCTAAGTTTTTCCCAGCTTTATTTCCTGCCCTTAGCTTTTATTATGTTGTCGCTCCTGTGTCACTTCCTGTTCCTAGTCTGTTAAAGTTTGTTTACTTCATTAGTCCTGATTAGTTTCACCTGCTCCCTTGTCCTTTTAAACCCTGCTTTCCCCTCAGTTCGGTGCCAGTTTGTCTTGTGTTCTTTGTTCACTGTTGGTTTGCAATGCCTTGCTTGTACTGGATGCTACTGGAACTCCCTTGTTTGGACTCCTGTTTCTCAGCTCTGGCTGATTTTTTTGGTCTAAGGTTTGGTTATTCTTTTGTTAAATTGTTTGTTTGTCCTCCCTTTTTGGTATTTCAGTTTTTGTTTGGATTTGTTTTGTTAGTTTACATGGTGTGCAATTCTTGTTCCTCCTTAAATATTTTTATTTTGGTGTTTCACTTTTTTTGTCCTTTCAGCTTATCTTGTGAGTTCAGGGTCGCCACAGCGGATCATTTTCCTCATGCCAATTTGGCAGTTTTTACGCCGGATACCCTTCCTGACGCAACCCTCCCCAGTTTCTACCAGGCTTTGACCGGTACTGCACAGCTGGGGTTGGTGTTCACAATCCCCTAATTCCCTATAATAAATGTCCCTTTTACTTTGAAACCCTCTCTGACTGTCTCCTTACTTTGGGCCTCAAACCAAATTACCCAATCAAAGACAGTTCGAACTGGCCAAAATCGGACCCTGAGACATGTGGGAGGGAGGCATCATGAAACGGCATGACCCAGTCGAGTTTTGGCTTCAGTATGAAGCTCAAATTGATAATCAGTCCTATTCGTTGGAAAACCCAGATCATGGTTTTGTTGAGCGGAAAATTGACCCAAATTACATCAAAGGCCTCAAATGTAGAGTCAAAATTAAATCTCAGACCAAACCTCCCCACGTTTGTTCCTGCACAAAAGTCAGTTGTTCACCTGCTGGCTCTCAGGTTGACCATCGGACCGGCAACTCTTGAGCCACGCCTAAACTGGTTCCTAGGGGGCCAGCCTCCTCTCCTCTCTCCTGTTCCAGTTACTATAGATGATGCCACAGAGGCATTGAAGGACTTCTTTGGTTATGAGCCCCCGGTCTGTACCCTGACTCAGATTTCACAAGGTTACGAAGGTACCCAACTAGCAATTTGTCCTCCAGGCATGGTTCCCGGAGTAGAAGGTCCAGGACCCAAAACAATCCTCTGGCCCAGGTCAAAGCCGCAACTTCAGTTCTTATTGCAGTGCGGGTCAACACTGCCAGCGGTCCAGGGGGTCTCGCCCAGGTTGATGCTGCAACTTCGGTTCCACTTCCTATCCAGGAGCTGAGGTTGGCTACCGCTCGTCCAGTTTCAGTTCCTGTCTGTCCAGTTCCTGTCCCGGCACTGAGGTTGGCCACAACACGCCTGGTTCGTGGTCTGGCTGGCATCTCTCCTGCCTTTAATCGGGCTCTAAGGCCTCCTGCCCGGTCTTCAGCCAGACCTCTGGCCTGGCCCCCGGAGTGGTTCCAACGTCGCAGCAGGCCTCCTGCCCAGTCTTCAGCCAGACCTCTGGCCCGGGTTATGTTACAATACTGTTCTTGTGTTTAGTTTGTCCCAGTTTTTCCTCAGTTTTTTTTTCCTGCCCTTGGCTTTTATTTTGTTGTCACTCCTGTGTCACTTCCTGTTCCTAGTCTGTTTAGGTTTCTTTACTTCATTAGTCCTGATCAGTTTCACCTGCTCCCTTTCCCCTCAGATCAGTGCCAGTTCATGTTGTGTTTTTTGTTCACTGTTGGTTTGTCACACCTTGTTTGTACTGAATGCTCTTGGATCCCCCTTATTTGGATCTTGTTTCTCAGTTCATTTACTGGGTTATTTTTAGACTGAACAAAAGCTGCCATCCCTATTTTTGGCAGAGATTTTTTTTTCTTGTGGGTTTCATAAGGTAGGTAAATGAAGAGTTGTCAAGGAGTTATCATGCAGGTCACCATATCATATAGTAGAATGTTTTATTGACCATGTCGTATACCCATTTCGGCATAAAACTCATCTGAGGATTATTAGTGAAATAGCTTGTTTCAAATACTTCTTCTCCTGCCCTCAGTCAGCATTACAAGTAAGCATGGAGGCAGGAACACACAAGACAGGCAGTTGCTCAAGGGAGTCAGAGGCATCCCAGTCAGGCACAGGGATTGGAATGCTCACTGTGTAGTGAGTTTTTGGATGCAGAAAGATTCTATGAGCAATTCTCTGACAACTATACTTAGGTGAGATGTGGTTAAGATTAAAGGTACTATTGGGCTTCTGCAGAATATTTAGTCTGAACACTATGGGGCCCTATTGGCTTCACCATGTGCTACTGTCACTCAATCTCCATGGCTGACCTCATCACCACATTTCATACCATCTCCCCAGCTAATCTCATTTCCACAGCCTGCACCATGTCTACAGCTAACATCAATTCCACCTGCCCCATCTTCAAAGCTAACATCACTTCCACAGCCTGCCCCATCTCTGCACACCCCTCTAACATTAAGCTCCCCTCAGCACACCACTGTTTAGCAGTGACACCAGTTCCACAGGCCCCTGCACCACTTCATCAGGCTCACATTGATTGGGAAGGTTTTCTTCTCAGTCAGTTTAAAAAAGTTCTCCAACCAGCAGATTGGGGGTGGATTGCCAAGTTTCTGTATGAGCTGACATGGCAACTGAGGCAGAAAATTGAGGCCAACTGGTTTTATCCATGGCTGCAGCCCATGCCATCTCCTCCTGATTTTGGTTGTTACTAAAGGCAGAGGATGTTCAGATGATGGCGGGGGCTGGACGCTGGTACAATTAACTGCCCCTGCTCCCTCCACTGAAATTACTGATCGTTATCTTAAATGCCATGGAAGGAGGCCCTTGAGCCGTATTGATGCTTACCCGTTGCAGAGCAGAGCCGTTGCAATTCCATTCATTGTCTGCGCCTTAAGCCACAATGAATACAACAATATGCAAATTCTCCACTGACGTTCTGACCTCACCTCGGCATCCCTCCTCTTATTCCTCGTACAACCACAGAGGCTCTAATGGAGATTCACTATTAACAGATTCCAAGATGGCGGCGCGGCACTAGCTCGCAGCGGCCTCTCCGGATCCAAAAATGGTGCTTTTGCCGTATTTAGCCAGACCCTTTACAGTACATGGAAACCACAGTCAGCTGTGATCATGTGTACGACCGCCAGACATTGCTGCGGCACAGAGTTCATGCATAAAATAATCTGCACGAGGAAGTAATTGGTAACCTTCATGACCTCTGCTTGCTGCGACAAAGACCAGGCCCCGACCCCTCGGTGTCACCTGACACCGGTGGCAAGGTGAGGGGACGTCGGAAGCACTGCTCGAGGAAGCGGAAGCACAGCAAGCGGGCGGGTGTCCGTGCTAGGCTAAATGCTAACCCTAGCCGGCCGGCTCTACCGTCCATTCTCCTCTCCAACGTTTGCTCCATGGACAATAAACTAGACTACGTCTGACTCCAGCGGACCACGCGGCGAGAATTCAGAGACTGCTGCATCTTTGTTTTCACGGAGACGTGGATCAGTGACAGAGTTCCAGAAGCCGCCATCCAGCTAGACGGGCTAACCGTGTTTCGTGCCGACAGAAATGCTGCTCTGTGCGGTAAGACTCGAGGTGGTGGCATGTGTGTTTATATCAACACGGAATGGTGTAAGAACTCTGTGCTTGTCTCACGTTTCTGCTCATTGCTAGTGGAGCTCGTAACTGTTAGATGCAGACCGTTCTATATACCACGGGAATTCACCACTGTTTTCATTGTCGGAGTGTACATTCCCCCCAGCGCTAATGCTAAGGAGGTACTGTGTAAACTCTACGGTGCTATTAGCGACCTGCAGAATGCTCACCCCGACAGACTGTTTTTTATTGCCGGAGATTTCAACCATGCAAATCTCAGGACTGTGCTCTCTAAACTCCATCAGTATGTGGACTTTGCAACGAGAGGAGGGAACACGCTGGATCTTGTTTACACAAACATCCCCGGCGCATATCGTGCGGAGCCCCGCCCCCATCTCGGCTACTCAGACCACATCTCGGTTATGCTAATTCCAGCATACAGACAGCTCATCAGACGCTCTAAACCAGTTCTGAAACAGGTGAAAACTTGGCCAGCAGGAGCTACTTCTGCTCTTCAAGACTGTTTTGAGTGCACTGACTGGGACATGTTTAGGGAGGCCGCAACCAACGGCGATTCCATCAACTTGGAGGAATACACGTCAACAGTAACCAGCTACATCAGCAAGTGCGTTGATGATGTGACCATCTCCAAGACCATCACTACACGCTCCAACAGGAAGCCGTGGATAAATGCTAACGTGTGTGCGCTGCTAAAAAAAAAGAGACGCTGCCTTCAGAACAGGGGACAAGAGGGCCTTAAGAACAGCAAGGGCCAAACTATCCTGTGCCATTAGAGAGGCGAAGCGCGCACACACAATGAAAATCCACGACTACTTCCAAGACAGCGGAGACACCCGGCGCATGTGGCAAGGCATCCAGGTGATCACGAACTACAAGACAACTTCACCTGCTTGTGACCACGACGCCTCCCTCCCAGATGCGCTGAACCACTTCTACGCCCGGTTCGAGGCACAGAACAACGTGAAGGCGAGGAAGTCCACTCCTCTTCCCAATGACCAGGTGCTCTGTCTAACCACAGCTGAAGCGAGGAAAACTCTATGCAGAGTTAACCCACGGAAGCCTGCTGGACCAGACAACATTCCTGGCAGAGTGCTCACGGAGTGCACAGAACAGCTAGCGGATGTCTTCACAGACATCTTCAACATCTCCCTGAGCAGCAACATTGTTCCTACGTGCCTCAAGGCAACGACCATTGTTCCCGTGCCTAAGAAGTCTACTGTCTCCTGCCTCAATGACTATCGTCCCGTTGCGCTCACACCCATCGTGATGAAGTGCTTCGAGAGGTTCGTCATGAGGCACATTAAGTCCCAACTCCCAACCTCCATGGACCCCCATGCAGTTTGCGTATCGTCCAAATCGTTCCACGGACGTTGCCATCTCCACGACCCTCCATTTGGCCCTCACCCACCTGGACAATAAGGACTCATACGTGCGAATGCTGTTCATTGACTTCAGCTCAGCATTCAACACAATCATCCCTCAGCACTTTATCGAGAAGTTGAGCATACTGGGCCTGAACACCTCCCTCTGCAACTGGATTCTGGACTTCCTGACTGGGAGACCCATCTCCATCACCACCACACTGAGCACTGGGGCCCCTCAGGGCTGTGCGCTCAGCCCTCTGCTGTTCACTCTGCTGACAGCAATGCAGCAGCACCGATGACACGACCGTGGTGGGTCTAATCAGCAAGAACGACGGGTCAGCTTACAGAGAGGAAGTGCAACGGTTAACAGCCTGGTGTGGAGCAAACAACCTGTCTCTGAACGTTGACAAAACTAAAGAGATGGTTGTGGACTTCAGGAGAGCACAGAGCGACCATTCTCCACTGATTATCGATGGATCCTTAGTGGAGATAGTCAAGAGCACCAAATTCCTTGGTGTTCATCTGGCAGACAACCTCACCTGGTCAGTCAACATTAGCTCCATCACCAAGAAAGCCCAGCAGCGTCTCTACTTCCTGAGAAGGCTGAGGAAAGCCAATCTCCCTCCCCCCATCCTGACCATGTTCTACAGAGGAACCATTGAGAGCATCCTGAGTAGCTGCATCACTGCCTGGTTTGGGAAGTGCACCGTCGCGGATCGCAAGACCCCACAGAGGATAGTGAGGACAGCTGAGAAGATCATCGGAGTCTCTCTGCCCTCTATTATGCACATTTACACAACACGATGCAAAGCCTACCACTACCACTTACAAATACACACTGGAAAAGGAGATCAGAGTAGCGAAAAGGAATTATTCTGATAATCTTCGGAAACAGTTCTCCTTTAACGACTCATCCTCCGTCTGGAGAGGTGTGAAAGCCATCAGCAACTACAAGACACCATCCCCCAGCTCTGTGGAGAATCAACGACTGGCAGACGATCTGAACGAGTTCTACTGCAGGTTTGAAAGATCACCATTCACACCTCCGATAACCCCCGTCCCCCCCACACCTGAAATTCAGTTCAGTGAAGATGATGTGCGTCAGGTCTTCAGAAAGAACAAAAGAAGTAAAGCACCAGGCCCAGACGGCGTGTCATCAGCCTGTCTGAAAACCTGTTCTGAACAGCTGGCCCCCATCTTCACACGGATTTTCAATAGATCAATGGAGCTGTGTGAAGTCCCAGCTTGCTTTAAACGCTCCACCATTTTTCCGGCCCCAGAGAAACCCAAAATCACTGGATTTAATGACTACAGACCCGTGGCTCTGACGTCTGTGGTCATGAAGTCATTGGAAAGACTGGTTTTGGCTTATCTGAAGGACATCACTGGACCCCTTGCAGTTTGCTTACCGAGCAAACCGGTCTGTGAACGATGCGGTGAACATGGGACTGCATTATGTTCTACAGCATCTGGACAGACCAGGGACTTATGTGAGGATCCTGTTTGTGGACTTCAGCTCTGCTTTTAACACCATTATTCCATCACTCCTCCAGCTCAAACTTACTCAGCTCTCCGTGCCCTCCTCTGTCAGTGGATCACCAGCTTCCTGACAGACAGGCAGCAGCTAGTGAGGCTGGGTAAACTCTCATCCAGCACTCACACCATCAGCACCGGCGCCCCTCAGGGCTGTGTTCTCTCCCCACTGCTCTTCTCCCTGTACACCAACGACTGCACCTCTAAACACCCCTCTGTCAAGCTCCTGAAGTTTGCGGACGACACCACACTGATCGGCCTCATCCAGGACGGTGACGAGTCGGCTTACAGACTGGAGGTGGAACAGCTGGCCGTCTGGTGCGGCCTTAACAACCTGGAGCTCAACACGCTCAAGACAGTGGAGATGATCGTAGACTTCAGGAGAACCCCCCCTGCTCTCCCCCCACTCACCATCATGGACAGCACTGTGACTGCAGTGGAGTCATTCAGGTTCCTGGGCACCACAATCTCCCAGGACCTGAAGTGGGACATTCACATTGACTCCATTGTGAAAAAGGCCCAGCAGAGGTTGTACTTTCTTCGCCAGCTGAAGAAGTTCAACCTTCCACAGGAGCTGCTGAAACAGTTTTACTCTGCAATCATAGAATCCATCCTCTGCACTGCTATATCTGTCTGGTTCAGCTCAGCTACCCAGTCTGATCTCAGAAGACTACGGAGGGTAGTCCGGACTGCTGAGCGAATAATTGGTATAGCCCTCCCCAGTCTCCAAGAACTGTACTTATCCAAAGTGAGGAAAAAGGCAAAGAAGATCACTCTGGACCCCTCACATCCAGCACACTCCCTGTTTGAACTGTTCCCTTCTGGTCGACGCTAGAGAGCCCTGAGTACCAGAACGACCAGACACAGGAACAGTTTCTTCCCTCAGGCAATCACCCTCATGAACACTTGACCATCACATAACACTATTGCACATAATCTAATTAAAACTCATACTCATTTACTTTTCAAGTTGCACACATAACTACTGTATTCACATTTGTCAATTTACCATTTTGTTTAGCTTTTTGCATTTATCTTTATATTGTATATTATTCCTTTATTCTTATTATTTGTTCTTGTATTGTCACTGTCATTCTGTTGCACTGTGAAGCTTTGTCATCAAAACAAATTCCTAGTATGTGTAAACATGCCTGGCAATAAAGTTCTGATTTATTTATTTATTTATTTACTTACTTTTATTATTCTACACTGTTTACTTGCTGTTTTTTGCACATTCCAATGCAATTGCACTGTTTACATGCTGGACATTCAAATGCACTATACTGTTTACATGCTGCTCTTTTTACACCCTTAGCACACTTGACTGTACTGTAAAATAGTATACAGTAGGTTTACTGGTCGGCACTGTCTTAGTTTCTGTGTCCTGTCCTGTGTTACTTGTGTTGTCTGTCTACACTGTCTGTACTGTTTTTCGTCTGCACTGTTTGCACTAGGTTGCAATCGATGCACTTTACATAGCTTGTGTTGCTTTGTAGCACCTTGGTTCTTGGAGGAACGTTAGCTTGTTTCTACTGTGTACCACTGTGTATAATAGAAATGACAATAAAGCCACTTGACTTGAACAGCACGAACCCCATATCATCCTTGTGGTCAAATCACAGGCATCCACCGTGAAAGCAGGACACAATGCATTAGCTAACGTAACTAGGTCAGCTAGTACTAGTGCAGTTTTCACAACCACCATAGCCTCCTTCGGGTTGCTTAAAATCCGCTTACCAACAAGGGTCATCCAGTCTGTGATCTTGTCAAGGATTTTAGACTTGATTTCCTCTGTTTGAGTGAGATGTGGCAGAGGCCCAATGACTTTGCTGAGCTTAATCATATTATAATCAATATTATTGGGAGACTTTAACATACAAATGGATAATGTCAACAACTCACTAAGGATTTCATTTCAGTTTTGGACAGTTGAACAATCGATAGACTCTCGCACACATAAACACACTAAAGGTCATATCCTGGATCTCGTTTGCTGTTCTGTTATCACCCCTACAAATTGCACTGCTTCTTACCATCCTTAATCTCTCTTACAGTCAACTTACTACTAACTAAAACCACAGTCTTACGTCAAATGTCATTCTGGAACTGGAAAAACACTGACTTATCTGTTCTCACTTATGGAATTAACAACCTGAACTTATTCCCTATTGATGACTTGGTTTTGCACTACAATGATGGACTGCATAATGAGCTGGATACACTCGCTCCCCTTAAAGCCCAGTCTGTTTCTTTCGCCCGCTCTGCTCCACGGTACATCCCCACAATTTGTCACCTGGAACGTCTGTACAAAAACCCTGGTCTTAATAATTATAAGGACATGTTTTTCACACAAATAATTCACTATCAAGAAGCCACATTACCTGCTAATCTACTATTTATCCCTTATAAACTGAGGAAAGAAACTCAAGCCCTTTTTTCCACTATCAAAAGCATACTCAAACCCCCGGACTCTTTCCTATTAAACATGTATTCCTCTGCTCTTTGTAATAGTTTTGTCCTTTTTCACTTCCAAAATTGAAAATACTCACCTGCAACTATTATCTCTATGTAATACTCCTAACTGTAACCTCTGTAAACTGTAACTTATTTCTCCTTGTTCTCTACTCTCTAGCTTTCAACTTCCAACCATTAATGATATCTCCAACATCATCCATAATTTGAAACCTTCCTCATGTTCACTTAATCCCTTGCCGACAACCCTGGTTAAAGCTCATCTCCCTTCGTCTACTTTTATAACCTATATTATACACACCTCCCTTACTTCAGGTATTGTCCCATCCTCTTTAAAAACCAGAATAGTCACTCCCATTTTCAAAACCTGGTTCAGATTTTAATAATTTCAGGCCTATCATGAATTTACCGTTACTCTCAAGAATTCTAGTAAAAAACAGTTGCTTCTCAGGTCCACGATAATCTTTCAAACAATCTGTATGAACTCTGATTTTTACCAGCGCTGTCTCTGTGCTATGAGCGGAAACAAATTATCTCCTGTTAGCTGCTGATTCTTGGACTATTCACTATTCTCATCCTTCTTGACCTTACCACAGTATTTTTCACCTTATCCTCCTCAACTCTTCAAATTGTATTGGCTTCACAGCCAATAATCATAAACCTGTTCCCCCATGGTTCAATAGATAGAAAATATAACATCCAATGCCACTGTTATGCAGATGACACCCGATAATCCCGCTCCTTCCGCTTGCCCCGTGTGTCTGTCTGTTCCCGGCCAACTCCGTTCCATGGTTCTAGATTGGTGTCATTCATCTCGCCTGTTCTGTCAATCAGGTATTTCTCGCACCCTATTTGTGGTGCGGCGGTGGTTCTGGTGGCCTTATATGGTAAAAGATGTTAGGGAGTTTGTTTTAGCCTTTCCAGTCTGTGCCCAGGCCAAAACTAGCCGCCGTCCCCCAGACGGGTTGTTGCGCCCTCTTCCCATCCCTTGTCGCCCTTGGTCCCATATCTCCATCGATTTTGGTACCAGTCTTCCCCCATCCCAGGGGAACTTCTGCAATGAACTGGACATGTTGCTGTCCCACTTCCCAGAAGATGGCACTCCTCTCATCGTCATGGGAGACCTGAACATTCACCCAGAGAAACCACAGGCGGCTGATGTGTTTGCTCTTGTAAACACATTTGACCTGAGTCTGGTCTCCACTCCTCCGACCCACAAAGCTGGCAACAACCTCGATCTCATCCTCACCCGGAACTGACCCACAGACAACATCTTGGTCACTCCTCTGCATGTATCGGATCATTTCTTCATTCAACTCAGTCTTTATCCCTAGACCTTCGCAATCTCCTCCCACACTTGTAACATTCCGGCGCAACCTCAGGTCTCTCAACCCGGATCGATTCTCCTCGCTGGTCTCCGCAACTCTGTCCCCAACACAGGACCTCTCCATCTGCGATGCAGATGCAGCCACAGACAGTCTTTACAATACACTTTCATCATGTCTGGATTGTCTCTGTCCTATGTCTTCGAGACCCGCCCGTCTCTCACCTTCTAATCCGTGGCTCACTGACGGGATCCGTGAACAACGCACCACGCTCAGGAGTGCTGAGAGGAAGTGGCGCAAATCCAAGACTCCATCTGCCCTTGCTGAGTATCAGAATCTCCTTGGACCTTTTTCTCACAGTGTCACCAGGGCAAAGATCAATTACTACCAGGAGAAGCTCAGCAACACCACGGACACCAGAAAGCTGTTCTCCACTTTTAAATCACTCATCTACCCACCTTCACCTCTGCCATCTACCTCTCTCACTGCTGACAACTTTACCAACTTTTTTACCAACAAGGTGCAGTTGCACCTGCACTCATGCCAGCTATTACACAAGTCATCAACACATCTCTCAAAACAGGGACTTTTTCAACCTCTTTCAAGCAGGCCTTGATTACCCCACTGCTCAAGAAGCCTTCTCTTGATCCCTCTGTAGTGGAGAACTACAGACCTGTCTCCCTCCTTCCTTTTCTGGCCAAGACTATGGAACGAGCTGTCCTCAACCAACTCTCAGACTTCCTTTCCAAGAATAACCTCCTCGATGTCAACCAGTCTGGCTTCAAGAGGGGTCATTCCACGGAAACGGCACTCCTGACTGTTGTGGAATATCTTTGAGCTGCAAAAGCCACAGGTCAATCATCTGTCTTAATTCTACTTGATCTATCATCAGCCTTTGACACTGTGAACCATCAGATCCTCTTGTCCACACTCTCTGACTTGGGCATCTCTGGATCACCTCTAGACTGGCTTTGTTCTTACCTATCAGGAAGAAGCTTCAAGGTATCCTGGCAGGGGCATCTTTCTAACTCTCATAGCCTCTCTACCGGTGTGCCGCAGGGCTCAGTTCTTGGTCCTCTGCTCTTTTCTATCTATACTTCATCCCTAGGTGCCATCATTCACTCACATGGTCTTTCCTATCACTGCTACGCTGATGACACACAGCTCTTCCTGTCCTTTCCACCGGACGACTCCACTGTCTCATCTCGCATTTCTGCCTCTCTCTCAGACATCTCAGCCTGGATGAGTGAGAGACACCTTCAACTCAACCTCTAAGACCGAAGTCCTTGTCTTCCCAGCCAGACCTTTGATGCAACACAACATCAACATTGGATCTACAGTGATTGTCCCCACTAATTTGGCCAAAAATCTGGGGGTCACCATCGACGACCAACTGAGCTTTAAGGACCACATCTCCTCAGTCTCTAGGGCCTGCAGATTTGCTCTTTACAACATCAGGAAGATCAGACCCTACATCACGGAATATACAACCCAACTCATTGTACAGGCGCTGGTCACATCTCGTCTTGATTACTACAACGCTTTGTTGATGGGGTTACCGATATCCACAATCAAACCCTTGCAGATGATCCAAAATGCGGCAGCTCGCCTAATTTTTAATCAGCCGACGTCTGGAGGTCCCAGCACCGCATAGAAGACACCAAGCAAAACTGTTCAGCACAATGTTCCCACGATGGTGGAATGAGCTACCAAACGCTGCACGCTCAGCTGATTCTCTCCCAATATTCAAAAAACTGCTGAAAACTGAACTCTTCCGCATCTTCCTATGCACTTAAAATCTTTAAAAAAAACAATAAAAAAAACAAACAAACAAAAAACAAACATTCTGCTTTCTTGCACTTGTATCTTGTGAATTGTGAACACTTTTCTGATAGGACTTTGCTTTGATGTTTTCTCCTTGACTTAGATTTTTGCTTGCCTTGTACCTCACTTGTAAGTCGCTTTGGATAAAAGCGTCTGCTAAATGACTAAATGTAAATGTAAATGTAACATGGTCATCCTCACGATTGTGGACAGGTTCTCTAAAATGGCAAATTTAATTCCCGTGCCTTCACTACCTACTGCTAAAGAAACTGCCGAGACTCTCATTGCACGTTTTCAGAATCCCTGGTCTCCCCCGTGACGACATCTCCGACCGTGGCCCCCCCCTTCATATCTAAATTCTGCTACTCTGATCAGGACTGCAGACTCTTAGAGATCTGCCGACAGTTGACGCAGCCATGCCCAACAGTATCGGGAGGGCCAGTGAGTACGGCTCTCCGTGGTGGACGTTCCCCTCCGCAACGAGAGCAGAAAGCTGGCCCCCCGCTTCATTAGTCCCTTTCCCAAGGCTAAAGTTGGCAACCCTGTGGCAGTGAAACTGCGCCTCCCCAGGTCACTCAGAATCCATCCCACTTTTCATGTCTCACGTGTTAAACCTGGTATTTCTAGACACCTAGTACCCGCCGCTCTGTCAACCGCCTGTTGAGTCCGTGACTAAGGGGCCCCACATCCACTCCCTGGAGATGCTTCCTATGACCCCGAACCCATTCTCCCTCCGTAGTTTGTGATGGGGGTCCTCACCCTGGGAGACTGAGGACGGTGCACACAGCCTAGCAGCAGGAGCCCGACCCCGGCCCTGGACCCCCAGGGTTCCTATTTGTCCCATCCCAGGTCTGCTCCTAGGTTCTTTAGTGGGCTCACTGCTCTAGCCTCGTGTCACGCTGGGGCAGAACGCTCCATATACCTCCTCCGGTGTCAGTTCTGGTGGCCGTCCCTCAGAGACACGAGAATTTGTGGTGGCCTGTGCCATCTACCCCTGGGGAAAAAAACCCTAAAAACACCCCCAGACGGCCTCCTCCAGCCCTTTCCCATCCCTGGTCACACATCTCCCTGGACTTCGTCTCTGGACTCCCGCCGTCTCAAGGAAACACTAGAATCCACTTTGTCCCCCTACCAAAACTGCCCAAAGCCACTGAAACTTCCCAACTACTTACCCAGCATGTTTTCCACCTTCATGGCATACCCTGTGATATAGTTTCGTACAGGGGTCCACAGTTCATTTCCTAGGTCTGGAAGTGTTTTTGCAACGCTCTGGGGGAAACAGTGAGTCTGCACTCGGGATTCCACCCCCAGTCCAATGGTCAAACTGAACGTGCCAATCAAAGCCTGGAAACCGCCCTCAGATGTGTTACCTCTTCCAACCCCTCCACCTTTCTACCTTGGGTAGGAGCTCCTTTCTACCTTGGGAAGAATATGCTCATAATTTTCTCACCTTTTCTGCCACAGGTCACTCGCCTTTCATGTGTTCCCTAGGATATCAGCCCCCAATGTTTCCAAGCCAGGAAACCGAGCTCGCTGTTCCATCCGTCCATGCACACATCAGCCGCTGCCATAGTCTGGGGAGAGACACAGGCAGCCCTCCACTTTCCACTCACCCCAACGGGTCAATGCAGATGGCCGCCCGCCCTGAGCCTGGTTCTGCTGGAGGTTTCTTTTGTTACATGGAGTTTTTCCTCTCCACTATTGCTTAGGGCTTGCTCAAAAGGGGAATTGTTGGGTTCTCCCTATACATCGTTATATAGTCTTGACAATATTCTATAAAGTGCCTTAAGATTATTTTATTTTGAATTGGCACTATATAAATAAAGTAAGTAAATAAAGTGAATATTAGGTGTGTATCAGTTAACTGCTTCAAAGCTTTTTTTCCTGTTGGCTTATGCTGTGAGTTCAGGGTCCCCACAGCGTGGCAACCTTCCCCAATATCTACTGGGCTTGGATGGGCATTTCACAGCTAGGGACGGGGATGGGCTTTTAGGGGTTCAGTGTCTTGCCCAGAGACACTTCGACATATAGCCAGGACCAGGGATTGAACCACTGGCCCTGTGGTCCGTGGATGACTGCCTTTACCACCTGTGCTACAGCCGCCTTCAAAGCTATTTTACGTGAATCTTTTCAGGAACTGGATCCTCTGGAGTGGGGGCCTGGTTACTCAATGGTAGAGCATCAGGTCAGGACGTAGAAGGCTGCAGAATCAAATCCCACCTGACAAGGTGTGGCCTCACCTGGCCATCAAAGGCTACCTTGGTGCTGGTCCTGAGCCTGGATAAATTGGGAAGGTTACTGCCGGAATAGTATCCATCATATAAAATAAAAAAAAAAAACCACACACACACACACACACACACACACACACACAAAAAAAAAAAAGAAAGTGTTGAACACGTCCTACTGTGGCGACCCCTGAAAGCTAAAAGCCATTGATTCTTCATAGATATATGACTTCATAGTCATAGATCCTGTGAAAAAACTTTAACCTTTAGACAGGGTGGTCCCCAAAAGTGATGACGAAAAATGCAGTCTTCACTAATGGAAACCAGTACACCTTGAGTGTGCGATCACTTAACCAGTGGCCCAACCCCCCTCTCTCACACATTCTTCTCCATCTCCCCTTGGCTCTAATGGCATCATCAATAATTGTAAGACAGTCATGCAGCACTTCTGAAGACAAATCTGTGTGTGTGTGTGCTAAATATGTGTGTTTCGGTATCTCTGTGTTTAGTGAGGCTAACACTGCATAAGACAGATAAACCCTCTGAGTATCTGGTTTGTTATAATGACAAATGGCTGTGTATCCGCGTGTGTTGTGGGGGGATGGGGCAGAAAGACCAGAAGTTTTATTCTGAGAAATCCAGCTCATAAACACACAGACATGTGGGCAGCACATCTGCCACATTAGTCACGGTATATTTGTGTAGTGACACCTACATAGGCATTTATCTCTATACGTTTTATGAGTAGGTGTACTGATGAGGGCTATTAACGCTGTCATGCTAATATCGACATGGATTAGAGTAATGACATAATATACATACAAGGAGAGTGATGGATGAGCAAATAAAGTAATAGTTCTTATTCCGTTTAATAATTTTCATTGAAAATAATTCAGTGATGTCTAATAAATAAGATGAACGTTGTAAAACTGTTGAAAGAAATATTGAAAAATAATGGCTTCTTTTAACATGTAAGACCAGCTTTGCGCTCGATCAGTCTCATTTCATGCTGCCTAATTTGGATAAAGCGCATTCAACCAAGCGGAGCAGACAACTTTCTTAAGCATTTCTCAGGGCATCCAGAAGCTTTCAAAGACATGCTAAAGATGAAGTCATGCCTACTGTCTGCCACACCTGCTAGGTGGTTATGCTCACAATCCTGGTAACTGCGATACGGCAGAATGCATTACAATTTAGTGGTTTTGCAGACAAAACAGTGATCTATTTATAAATGTATATGTGAAATAAGGGGTTTGAACTGTAATGAAATTCGTTGCCCGGCATATCTATGATTCATTCACACAAGTGAAGATCTCTTCCTCCCCGGACTATGTGGGTATTAAGATTTTGCCCAATCGGCCACTCATGGTACTACAAAAAAATAAATACATAAATAAACACTCTTGGGGGCTGTATAGGTTTGGCCGAGTGGTAGAGGACACATATGCAGGGAGGCAGGCGTGTGGTTCAGTCAGTGTGGGGTTTTTCTTTACAGTGAACCCAAAAACAGCAGCCCAAACTGATTTTATGAATGTTTGGAAAATATATACAGAAACATAAAACAAAACCAACATAAACCTAAAATTGGTCAAACAAAAAAAAAAAACCTGAACTTTACAGAAAAGAAAAACTAAGCTAGGCCTATTGTTACAGAGCAGCTAGCAGCAGGTCTACTCTGAACTTCAGGGGGGAAAAAAAAAAAAAAACTCTCAAGGAGCGTCTACTCCAGGTCTTATATACCTAAAGCCCCTCCTACAGAGACAAACCACTGCTCATTGACAATCGGTTAAGACAATCTATTAGTTCTTGTCTATAGAAATAAATATAAAAATATAAAATGTCTTTTATAAAATGTCTTTTGTATGTTAACCTAATTTATCCCAATTGGGAAGGTTAACATTAAATGTTCGTACGAGTACTTTTACTATTATTTCCCCATAAAATCATTGAACTCCCCTCCATTTCATCTCTGGATGGTACAGCCTAATTCCCCCTGCTATAAAAACATTTCAGACCTCCCTTTTCCTGTTTGATAGTCTGAACCTGTGATCTGTTGTTAGATGGAGAGGAGCCCATATGAACATTTGTTAAGTATTACAGTAACAATGGTTTTTAGAGTATGTATTAATCTATTAATCTGGTACTTTGATTTTGTCCACACAACTAAACAACAACAACTCTATTCTGCCGGCTAGATGATAAAATTAATAGAACTGGTGGTGCTAGTGTGTGATAACAAACCACCTACTCTCTACAGGGCATGGGTTAGCCCCATGACAGGGCCCAAAGAGCACTTTCTCCATTGACAAAAATCATAACAGAGATGCCTGTAAATCTGTTGACAGAACAACTTAAACTACAAACATGAAATCTACTAAGGCAACTAGGATAAGCCATTGGTTTTATCTCCTGACAGTTCATAAGTAATGCATTTGGATGGCAGTGAGAAGCATTGCCCCATTGTGCTCTGTGCACAGTGATTTCATTTTATGGTTACATTCCTATTAACCAACCCCCCAACTAGTCTCTATATCCCTCAGTATCTGCCACCCATTTTATAAGCCCATTTGGGTGAAATCTGATCTGCAACTTTATTATTTGACTGAGATTCTACTCAGGTCCAACCTGATCAGAGGTCTAATCAGCCCTAACATGACACAATAGAGAACACCTATGACTGTTTGCAGGATTAGGTATTTAATCCATCAACCAATCTCTTTCTGAATCAAACAATAACATAATAAAATTAATGGAGGGATCAGAAAGGGTAGGACAAGCATATTGCAGAAAGAATCATTAATGGCCATGTATTTTCAATAAGCTGCTAAAATTACAATTGACGGGAAAAGGCTATTGTTAAGTGAAAAATACTCCACCATTAAAGCCTCTTCATTTCTGCTCCCTGAATAGAATCTGAATGTGAAAACAAAGGGACAAAGCCATAAAAAAATAAGGTAAAGGACAGGCTGAGAGGGAACATACTGTTAGGCTAGTTTACCAAGGGACATTTTGCGAGGTAAAATACCCTGAATGTGTGTGTTAGACAACAGATGCTTTTTTTAAAAAAGCAGAAGTATGAGCTGAGAATCCTGCAAACACAGCATTGTCACATTGCGTCTTTGGGATATTAGGCAGCAAGTGAAGTGTGGTCATAATGTTATGGCTGCTCAGTGTACAGTTCTGTTACAACTTCATCTTCTGTATTTGTCTTACTGCACCCACTCATCCTTGTTAATGCACACACACTGAGTAAATAACTCTGTTTATTTGGAATGACAACATGGCTTCCAGTATCTTCTCAAATGTCCTTTTGTGTCACTGGAACATTGTGTAGTGAAGCATAAAATGTGTGTAAGAGCAGAGTATTAGTGTGTGTGTGTGTTTACTCTTAAGGGGTTTTATTTATATGTAAATAGGATTGTGGCACACATGCCACTGTTAACAGCTTTACGTTAGAGCATCACTTGTGTGCAATTTGCTGTTTTTAGCTTCTGAAAGGATATGAAATGTGACAACTGAGGGCACCAGTGGGTAACACTTTCCCATGCAAAGCCACACAGGCTTCTCTCAGCTTTAAATCAACACATCTCCCAGCACTCAGCTTTTTTCCTCACATACTCGCACTCTCTCTCCTCCCCATACTCACTTCTAACCCTCTGGAGAGAGTATTCTGCACCGGCAGTTCCCACTTGCATATTGTTTGTGTTCAGTGTGGGACTGTCACACTTTTGGGGAGAAACTTCGAGTCTTTAGTATGATACACACTGTGTATGTTTACACTTTGCTTTCTTCAATTAAGTACAGATACTAGTGCAAGAACATGTTTATATTAATAGATTAATTCTTATAGACAAACCCTGATCATTTACATGCATCTATTAATATGGCTCCTCATTAATTTGGTTTGTGTGTGTGTGTGTGTGTGTGTGTGTGTGTGTTTTAACCTTGTTGTCTGGGAGCTCTTTGTGTTTTATTACTGTGCGACTTGTCTGTCTCGTCTCTATGAAGACTATGAAGACTGATTACTGTCCAGAGGTTTCTCTGCTGTTTGTTTGGCATATGTGTTACCATGTGGATAATATTTAATAATAATAACGGAATGTTTAGGGTATATAGAGATGTAGCCATTGAAAGTGTCTCTGCGGCCTGAGATCGTCACTCTTAAAGTGATCGCTCATTTCTTGTCCTGCTGAATGGAATGAAAAAAAAAACAATGTTGTTTTACCGCTGTTTTACTCACATTATATTGATCCTAAACAAGAAATATGTGATGAGAAAACAGAAGACAAACCGCACCTTAAATAGTTTACTGGTACAACAGAGGGATAGTAGGACTGTGTGGTTACATAAACAGGAGGAGAGAGAATAAAATGTCTTTGTTCATGAAGAAGGATTTTAGGAGAATTGGTGGGATCATAAGCCTGTTTCAGACATGTACTGCAGACACTGATAGGAGAATCCAGCCTCGGACATTGTCTGGAGTGGCCTTTTTAGGACATGTAAGTCACAACAGGAGATCGTCCTAGTGAGAAGTGTCCTCAGGTGTGAAAACCAGCTCGATTTCCCGAGGCACAGAGGGTTATAACATTTTAAATTTAGGAAACTGTGTTTTGTTTCCAACACATTGGAGCCACGCAATTAATAAAAAAGGTTCAATCACTCGACTACTGCAGCAAAGTGATACAAACATCATTAACAGGCCCACTAGATCACTTTAAATCCTCCAAACGATTCAGGACAGAGCAGCATGCTCCAAGCACAAGCTCACAAGCATAATATGGACATTGCACTAGGGGGTTCGTAGGATATAATCGGCAGCGTTTTGTTCTGACATTTTTGTTCATACATACACCCACTCCTGAAAAAGTCAGGATAATAGAAGAATCCACTGCATATCTGAAAGGGATTATGGTTACAGTAGTTTCTGTATTTGTTCATGTTTTTCCCACTTTAAAGGACGGAGGAGGTTTAACAGTTGCTGCCTGTGTCCATGTTTGACCAGTGGAAACTGTCTCTTAGATGTTAATGAACATTCAACCTGCGACTTGTTTCCCTGAGAAACAGACTGATCGTCTCCTCAGCCACCAACAGGAGCTGCTGTAACAAAGGTTTCTACTCTCAGCTGATTCGAGTTAAGGTGCTTATTGTCTCCTGCAAACTCAGCGAATTCGCTTCTTGTCCAATTTTTTAAATGATTTTTACTTTTAGTAACTCTCTCTTGTACAGTCACGAGTTTGCGACACAACAACTGAGCAGCGCAGGAAGTTTGATCGTGCTGAAAAAGTAGAACCAGCCCAATGCCAGGTTTGTTTTTTTAATTCATATTTAAATGAAGCCCTCATTCACGTTCAGGTGTGAGACCGTCTCCTTGGTTACCCACCCTCCTTCTGCCCAGCACCTGCCCAGAAGTTTGTTTGGGGGAATTCGCCCTGAAACAAGTCAGAAACACTGACACACCGCTGCAGAACTCATGGTCTACACAGAACATTATTAAAGAGTTTTTATTAAATATGTTTGACATTGAAACCTGACAGGATATTTAAAATCACCAAATCCGTGTTCGTGTTCATCTCACCTGGAAAAGGCTGTGAACATTTGGGGACTTCGAACCCATGACTTTCTGCATCATAACCCAATGCCCTACCTATCAATGCAGCCACCAGGCCCCCGACTAGATTAGTTCAAAATAAACTGTTTTAAACAACACTGAACTACACTGTATGTAGCCTATGAGGAGATAATAATCAATAATAATTAAACTATAAGGAAAATAACTGCATTTTTTAAAATAGTCAGTGCGTGGAAAAGTCCCAAGTACATGTTGAGATGAGAAAGGAGGAGCTACATCAGCTGATCTGACACCAAAACCAACCACAGTAAAACATGACTGCAGACCATGATGAATAAAACTAATCCAAGTAACATTTAACAATATTCACACACAATCTGTCACAGTGTGCAGAATTTCCACCGCGGGTATCTGTGTAGATTGGCCAACACAGGTGATCTGTAGACCTGTGCTTACAACCAGAGAACTCATTTTAATAAGAAATGATAAGACTTTAAAGCTGTTTGAACGCTGGTTATAGTTCTTTTATGGAACAACATTGGAATGGAACTCAACAATCATTAAAGCACTGCACTTTACCAGACTGCCACTCCGGTAAAGTGCTCACATGTCTGTAGGTTCATGTATGGATTAATATATCATTCGTTAAAAAGACATGTTGCAGTGGGCTATAATCCAAATATCAAATGTTCCCTTCAAAATAATTTTGAAGTCTAGTTGCTTATGAACCTTTTAGGAGACAGGGTGACTGAACGTGTATAAAAGAGTAATGTAATCTCATCACAACCAACATTAAAGAGATAGAGACACAATATATGGGAAATATGCTGACAAAGTTATCATAAACACAGAGTTATGACAGCAGCTGTGTGATAGATCAGATTTAAAACTAGTTTTCATGACACTTTCAAGGGCTACATCTGTAAAACAAACATTTGTCTTGGAAAAATAATGATACTTGTATGAGTAATGCTACAAAGTCCTAATTTCCACGTCATCTTCTCTTAAAGGTAAATCATTTTGACAAAGTGTTCTTATTTTCAATAGCATTCTCATTTGAGTGGCTCAAAACATATTTGGTTAATATAAGTCCTATTACACTCCAGCTAAAAGGCCAACTTTTAAATCACACACTAATTTGAAAGCTGCCAAGTGTATCAGAAACTTCTCTTACCAATATGTGGCAAAACAGAAGTGCTGTGTTGTATTGTGAGGAATTCTTCAGGTGTGAAATAAGAAATATAACAGAGTGCAGGTCAAGACAATCTTTGCTGGGCAGAGTGAGAGGAGGAGCAGCACAGTGTTCTGGGGATCTCCTGCAACATCAGAACTTAAGCACAGTGGGTCATTTGCTCAGTGTTGTGTACTGGCCCAGAGACGACATCTGCTCAACTGAGAAAACTCATGGAATTAATTCTGATCTGGTTAGTAACCTGACTAGAGGTGCTGGGCTGCATAAAAATATTAAGATTTTGTCAATCGTGGTGAGGAGCAAAGATCAACCACGGGGAACAAATCCCTCAAGTAAAACTGTCTGACAATATTCACACTTAGAGAAGTTAACTACTGCGAGAAGCATCTCCTGGAGGATGCTGTGTTTGCTGATCCTTGAAAGTTTTCAGAAACCCCATCAACATTGCCATTGAAAATATTGTTCCTTTTTTTTTTCTTTTTTGTTGTGGAAGTCCTGTACCTGGATCACATTGTGGAACAAAAACACACATTACTGTACATGTTAAACTTAGACAGTCTTCAAGACAACTATGTTCACATTCAGAAAAAAACAAAAGGGACAATCTATCCCCAAAGTGGAACCATCTCTACATGGTCTTCAACACCACTCATCAGCTACTCACTTTGTCTTATTTGACATCAACAACCAACATGATAGCCGAGTGGAACAACAACCCACAGGTGATCTCAACAACTCTCAAGTTTTTAACAACTCCACAGGTTAAAATCTGGGATTAAAACTTGCACTCACATATCATGAAACAGAAACATTTCTTCTCATAGCACTTTGCTTTATTGTCCTCTCCTAGTTCTCATTGACTTAGATTGTTTGCTTGTTTTGTGCCACTCAACACCTTTGTGATAACGATGAGCTGCGTGACTTTTATCAGCCCCTCTTTACCACCACAGCCACTCACCAACTTAATCCCACATAACACTCCCTCACCAGCTGGAGTCTCCCATTTACCTACTGGGCCCCTTCGTCATCTCTGGTCTGCATATATCTTTGATTTTACTGGTCTATCATCCCTCTTGTGTGGCTGACCCTAACCCATCCGTCTCTGTTAATAAGAGTGCCTCAGTTTTCAGAGCCGGTCTTGCCTCTCCCAAGTTACTCCTGAATAAACAACATGGTCATCCAAGCCCCCACTCTCTACCACCTTATTTATTGCTTTCGTTACAACAGGCTATTGTAACCCTACTGCAGTGTCGAGCATTTTTGGGTCACATTTACTGAACCATTACATTAAAAATGCAGTTACAACAATTGCTTATGTTGCTGTGAATCCAGAATGTCCCAGTTTCCTTAGGATTTACAAGGTCTTTAATCTCAATTTTCAAATGTGTGTTTCTGACTATCATCTTTCAAAGAGAGACATGCTCAAGGCTTTGTTTATTGAGCAATTATTTATATATCCCTGAGCATCAGTGCTGTTTCTAAGTAACACAAGAAAACAACATACACTGCCTGGCCAAAAGTAAGTAAAGCAAATAGGTAACAGCCTTCCATTGAACAATTACTGCAGTGATTCATAGGTCTCTTTCAGAATGACTTTTTTTTTTGTCTTACCTGATGGCACAAGTAGATCTCAAGATGACAATGACAGGATTCATCAGGCTCACATTGGCCATATTACCCCACATTGAAGTGCCTATAACTTACCAGTCCACTCTAAACCTAATTTGTTCTACAGATGTGCAAAATGCAGCTACATTCTGAGTATAAAAAACTGCCATAAAATCTTTATTTGCACATGCGAAGAACAAGTCAGGTGGGGAGTATGAATTGGGCAGTGACAGAAAATGGTTCTTATCTCATGCATAAACTGATGCTTGTATGATAAATATCATCCAACTTTATTTTTGCTAAAGTTAAAAAGTTTTTTTTTTTATCGCAGGTGATTATCTCCTTACAAGAGTAAGAAGATAATTTTAGAATCTGTAAACTCCTGGACCAAATAACAGCAACAGAGCATCTAATACAAAAAAATTTGAACCTATTTACAATGACAGTTATGAAACTCTGATGATGTGCAATTTGGAAGAACATATGGAAAAACAATAGAGAAGTGAAAAATTGTTTAAAATAAATCTGCTAAAAAAGCAATATTTGCATCCTCCACCTACACATAGATGCTAAACAATACATATGCACATGATATGTACACAAAGCTGCCTGTGTCCCACAAGATGCAATGGATTGGATGGCCATTAATAATGATTAACAAAGAATAAGACATTTTAGGCACAACTATGAGCAGATTCAGCTCCTGTAGGCCAGCTGGTAAAGATTTGGAGAGTGTGTGCAAACTGGCACATAGCATTTATGTTCTATTCCGCCATTTAATCAGGGTTTTGCTGTACTCTTTTGTGTTTTTGTCTGGTTCCAGATAGCGATTTGAAATGCTTTGTCATTATTCTCTTCTAGGAAGTGCATGTTACTACTATTTATAAGGGATTACTGGGATAGGACACATAGATTAAAAAACTAAAAGACGAAAAACACTCACGACGACGACTCTGGATTTTACTTTACACTTTACCACTCTACCTGTAACATTTGTGGTGGTGACATGAGTGGTCCTTGATGGCTGGGTGTTCAACTGAGTGTTTTGGATAAAGTCCACAAAAATTGCCACTTTTTTAAAAAATATGTTAAATTAATGTTAATGTCAGTTTTGCTCATTTCAAAAAAATTCAACTCAGAAAGTGTAGTTTTACTTTTCAGACCACTTTACGACTTATGTATAAAAATGAGTTATGATGACTTGAGCTCTTTCAACTTGAAATGATGAGTTGAATGAATGAGGTCATCATTCATCAAGATTTCATCAGGTCATCATGTCATTATGTCACTATGAAGAACTGATACTTCACATAATGTAAAAAGACAATATTAATTTTACTGCCTATGTGACAGACCCTGTTACGAAATCATAGATTGAACTTCTGGAGTGAACTGAATATTAGGTTGAGGGAACTTCTTTTCTTAAATTGAGTTAAGTGAGTTAGTTTAACTCATACCCAAAACTCATTAACTGAGTTGGACTAACAATTAAACCTACTATAAGTTTGGTTCAATCACATTTTCCAGGCAGCAGGTAAACTTTAATTTCCAGGTTGAACAAACTTGAAATGATTTACAGTGCACTGGCAGATACAGACCCAAAGCAAAATTAACATTCATTTTGAATTACATCTCTGTCTGCCTGACAAATTAAAGTTCCAACAATTTCAGAGGGAAATAACTTGCTCTCTAGCAGCTAAATGCTTCACTATTTTCAATAGCACAACATTAATCCTTTACCTTTGGTTAGCTTGTGTCAAAAAAATCTCTGAATTTCCTGACACTTACAGAAATGTATATAATTGGCCCAGTTTTATTGGCACTGAAATGTGAGCTGTGCCCAACCAAACAGACTTTATGGTGGTGTGAGAGACACTTTTGGAGACATGTATTGACACTATATAGTTCCCACATGCTCACAGAGACTAATTGTCTTTAATAATAATATAGGCTGGTTTTGTGCCTCTAAGGCACCATACACAAACAAGACTATTAGTCACACATGGGGACTTGATTATAGCCTTCAAATTAAACTGGATGGATTGTAATCCAACCTCCCTCAGTGCCTTCCTTCATTTCTAATGTATTTTTGGGCATAAAGGTGAACATCCTTCCTTCACTAATTTCTTTATTATTTACATTGTTCATTTATTCTCCTCTTTTCCCTCTCTTTCTTCTAGATCTAGACATTAAACCCATGCTATGTTATTAATCGTTAATTGAGACTGATTGAGAGGAGGAGACACTGACTGGGTTGGAAATAGACTACTGTTTAAATATTAGAGTGCCTTGCTAAAGTATTCATATCCTTTGACCTTTTTTACATTTTGTCACTTTACAACCACAAATGTAAATTCATTTCATTGGGATTTTTCTGCGATAGAGCAACACAAAGTGGTACGTAATTGTGAAGCGAAAGTAAATTGATAAATGGTGTTCATTCAAATGGGGTGCATTCGTATTCAGCCCCCCTGAGTCAATATTTTGCTGAACTGCCTTTTGCTGCAATTACAGCTGCAGTGTTTTGAGGTATGTGTCTACCAGCTTTGGACATCTAGAGAGTGAAATTTCTGCCCATTCGTCTCAGCAAAATAGGTCATATTTAACATTAGTCACCAATTAGAGGACTTTCCTGCATAAGTTTAGGCTGTGTCTGATCACTTCATATGTTTTATGGAAAATATGTAGTGACGACAAGAGATCGGTTCAAAACTTAATTCCCTTATTGTCAGAGTTTTGTATGAGGACCTAAAAGCAACGCAGTGAGAGGGATGGGAAATATAAGTACATTTATTTCAACTGAGACAACAATAGATGAATAATGAATCAAACAATGACTAGGCAGAATAGAATAGGCTGAGAATACATGAACCAAGGACTAAACTTAAATTATGGACTACAGGATTACAGAAAATAAAGAACTAAAAATCACTCCAACTAGGACAAAACTACAAGGGATATTTACAGATTATAAAAGGACAATATAAAGGGGACACAAATCAGGAGAAAACTAATTACAAGATAAAGTCAAAATAACAGGGGCAGCTGAATGGAGACCAGACTAAGACAACCAAGGAACAATATAAACCAGGGAGACAAAATACCGACCACGCACAAACCAAACTTAGAAGAGGACATTGCTTAAGCAGGTAGAGAATAGATATGGCACTTTATGATATAATCCACTTATGCTCCTCTGCTTGTCAGGATTATCAATCTTGACTGGCACCTTTGACCTGTGATAAACATGAAGCAACATGCCTAGTTCACGTCCTACAGTACAAGGTGTGGCTCAGATTAAGTTAAGAGTAAATGCTTATCTATGGGGGACTTCACTTGCCTAGAATCTACTTCTAAATTTTGGTATCTAACATGCAGAATTACTAACATTATGAAACAATATAATAGATTCTTGGCTCTCACAGAGTGGATTTTCTAGTCCTGAATGTGGATTTTTCTAATGTAACCTCTAATCCTATCAAATAACATCATGTCGTCTGCTAATATTATTCTTGGCGCTGGAGGCAATGCTAGGTTATTACTCTGTGCTGAAACCAAAATTATAAATTGTGCACTTTGCCACCATACTGGCAGTGCTTCTTTTTAAAGTAAAGTGAATATTGTCCCAAGCATGTAATATGAATGGGCTGTGTTGTTGAATGAACAATATACAGTAAGTGTCTATATTGTAAGTATGATGTAACATGAGACTGTGATATTGACAACTGTATGAATTTACCATTACATAAAAATATTAAATCATATTGACATGGACCCTCTGAACCACATTTGTAATTATACAACTAAACACAATTTAAAACAGCTTCTCAGACAGTGACCAGGCTCTCCCCAGGAAAAAAAAAACTACATGCAGAAGCAAACTTGTTGCCCTGATGATTTAATAATGCTGCGGTGATTCTTTTTGTGTGGGATCTGTTTTACAGCTGCTGTTTCTGCAGGCACTTTAACAACCTGCTGATTTCACTAATGAGTTCCTCTCGTCTAATGGGCAGAAGCTTGCATGCCTTTCATAGTTTTATAGTGGTTTTAGCATTTTATTTAGTTTTTATATTTTTTACTGCTTGGAAATATCAAAAATGTCAGGACATAGAAGCCTATCATGATACCCCATTTATTACATGGGGCTCCGAGGGTTTGGGGGCCAACAACAGCACACTCTATAGAGCCTTTGTTGGACATTTAAGGGAGTTTATAAATATCTTTGCAAAATGTGCCATTATTAGTAGCTTTTGTGGGCCACTTTTACCAGATGTCTTTAGGGAGCCAGAAATAGTTTTCTACTTTGTCTTTTCTGAAGTTACACCTCTGAGTTAGATTAAAAGATCCATATTACATACAGTGCATATAGAAACTATTCACAGCCCTCAACTTTTTCCACATTATGTTATGGTACAGCCTCATTACAAAATGGATTAAATTATTTTCCACAAAATTGCACAAATGACAACTGGAAATTTATTCCATTCAATATTTTCTTGACCAATTACAGAATCAAGTCTTTTTGAGTATGATGCTACAAGCTTGGCACACCTATTTTTGTGCAGGTTCTCCATTCTTCTTTGCAGTTCCTCTCAAGCTCCATCAGGTTGGATGGGGAGCATTGGTCCACATCAATTTTCAGATGTCTCCAAAAGTGTTCCATCAGGTTCAAGTCTGGGCTCTTGCTGAGCTACTCAAGCACATTTACAGAATTGTCTACTAGCCACTCCTTTGCTATCTTGGCTGTGTGCCTAGGGTCATTGTTCTGTTGAAAGATGAACAGTTTCCCCAGTCTGAGGTCCAGAGTGCTCTAGAACAGGTTTCCATCTAGGATGTCTCTGTACATTGCTGCATTCACCTTTCCCTTGGTTAGCAATGCCTGGTTTCCTACAGACATGGCACTTGGCATTGACTTAGTTACCTCCCTGACTAAGGCTCTTCTCTCTCAATTCATCAGTTTGGCCAGGCAGCCTGCTCTAGGAAGAGTCCTGGTGGTTCCAAACCTCTTCCGTTTATGGATGATGGAGGCCACTGTGCTCATTAGGACCTTCAATGCAGCAGAAATGTTTCTGTACCCTTCCCCAGATCTGCGCCTCGATACAATCCTGTCTCGGAGGTCTACAGACAGTTCCTTGGACTTCATGGCTTGGTTTGTGCTCTGACATGCACTGTTAATTGTGGAACCTTATGTAGACACATGTATGCTTTTCCAAATCAGGTGGACTCCAATCAAGTTGTAGAAACATCTCAAAGATGATCACTGGAAACAGAATGCACCAGAGCTAAATTTTAACTGTCATGGCAAAGACTGTGAATAGTGATTTTTTTCTTTTTTTTTCTTTTTATTTTTAATAAATTTGCAAAGATTTCAACTTCTTTTATGTTGGTATTGTTTGTAGAATTTTGAGGAAAATAATTTATTTGATCCCATTTGGAATAAGGCTGTAACATAAAATGTGGAAAGATTTAAGTACTGTGATTACTTTCGGGAGGCACTGAATGCCTGAGAGCTACTGTATGCCTGTATGTTACTTGTATATTCTATGTATAAAAGTTGCAAATTCTCAATAGCTGGAATAATTAAATGTGTAATTTTTTTTCTAAAAATCGACTTAAAAGCTATTCATTAACTTATTTTTAAAAATATTATAATAATTTCAGATGCCATCAATTGCCATGGTTTCATTTATAGCAAAGCATCGTATTCTATAAGATCTTTATATGCTTTGTATGAAAAAATATTTTGTAACTTGTAAATGAACTATGTAATAAAGCTCCATTAAAGCAAGTGGAGTTAAAAGTGCAATGGGATGTAAAAGTATAAGTTGACATGAAAACAAACTAATACTAATATAGCTAATATCAGTAATATTAGTAACTAATATTTTAATATTTCAGATTTGTATTCAAATTATGTACTTGACTAATTATACTCAATTTAAATACCATGACACTAGGAATCATCCTCAGTGGAGAAAGTCTTCCAGGACAGAATATTACACAAATGCATCTATTTTGACAGCATTTCATATTCTGCTGGAATGTAATATACTTTGGGTTGTACAGGAGACTTAAGAAAAATCTGTTCAATTGTTTTCATGTCAGAACATAAACGTTTTAGTATAGTCTACTTTGTGTTTGTATATATAAAGTGTCATATATATCTTTCAGTACAAAGTTTCCATAAAAAAGTGTCCCAACTCTGACTTTTGTTTAAACCTTTGCATAAACCAAAGTTTGCACAGTTTAAGACACAAAAAAGAAGACAAAGTAAGAAAGACAGAAAGTAAAAGTGACAGTAAGAGGGAGGAGCGGACTGACATAGAGATATCTTTAGCTTGGACAGACTGCACTCACTTTTAGTTGTCTCCTCTATCCTCAATCTATTTCCCTCTGGTTTTCTCGTAAGAGCTGACAAGTGGAAACAAAGGAGAGACAGGCGGTGACAGCAACACTGCAGGGGGCCGGATTTGAGACCTCGCAGCAGCTGGATGGGGATCCATCGTTCGCTAAACCCTTTTAGCATGTGGTACTGTAACTCGATGGAAGTTAAACTTTTTTAGTTTGAAATGAGAGGTGGCACGCATGTGTGGATGTGTGGTTTTTATTTGGCTGGAAAGCAAGTTGGAATTGAGTGATAACTTTGAAGAACTTATGTGATGAATCACTTTCAGAAATGTCCTTTTCCCCGCTCAGGTCATGTGTAGAGGCAAAGTGATGTTTCCTCTCTCCAAGGGATAGATTCAATAATAACACTTTGCACTTTCCTATCTGACACCTCTGAAGTGTCAGGGACAAGACCTTTTATAACGTTTAACACATATCTTAAAATGTTTTAACAAAAAGCCCATCAACTGTTCGAATACGAAAGAGATTGATTAAGAAGAAAGAAGACGGAGGGAAACATTTTACAGTGGATTTAGAAGTAAATTGGTAAATTGATAGATTTTGTCTAACTTAGTGGGACAAATAGGGCTCCAGCAGCAGAGTGTTGTACTCAAGTCAGACCAAAGCTAACACTAATTGGATATTGTGGGCATGGCAGCTGAAGTTTGTGTGTGTGTGTTTGTGCTTTCTATGATTGTCAGTTGGGTTCTTATTGGGATGGCAGTTTGCAGCCTTTTTCTTTCATTGAGTTGAAAAAAAAAATAATATATTTGATCCCATGCCATGGTTTCAGTGTGTATATGTGTGATGTACATATAGAGAGAGGAAGAGCTGTTTGGAATAAACTGGCCGAGTTTCCGAGACAAGATGAGTAATCGGAACCTCTGAGTCTCATCTGTGTGATTAATGCTTGCCGTCAGACTTCTGGCTGTTTGCTTTCCAAAGTAAAGGAACTATTTACTTTCCCAAAGATTATGTTTATGGCATTTCTGCTTCACAGGGCAATTAAAAATAGTTCATAGTGACAGGAAAGGTGGTAGAAGGAAAGGCGAGAAAACTTCATGTGACAACGGCTGTGAGCAACATTTGAAGCCTTACTCTTGTATCTAGTGTGTGTATGTGTAATGTGGCCTTTACATGACTTTAAAGATGGTTGACATCAGTCTTTTGCTAAAGTACTCAGCTTTCAACTAGCCAAAAGTACGAGTGTAAATGGTTTATCTTAGTAATTAGATAGGCGCCCTGAAGATCAAATTAATCTCAGCTCCCCAAAATACATGCAAAGTTGAACAACACGACCTGCCCTGCAGACTTCTTGAAAGAGTAAACGTAAGAGTTTGAGTTATAGTACATAAGGGTATTGTATTCAGTGTTTTGTCTGCTACAAACAGAAAGCACAAATGGTAAAACCTAGATAGATGCGTGAGACTATATAGAGGTGTGTGTTTGTGTGTATTACCCACATTGTGTAAACCAAAATCACATTGTGGGTGCACCCTTTGGTTTGAGGGCTGTGATTCAGTGATTATCTTTTGCCCAAGTTGGCACTAGTCAGACCCCTGTCTGCAACAATTTAATCAATTCATCATGTTTTTTCGATTCAGCATGAAACAAATATGGCAACAATCAACAAATTGACTTCATTAACTCAACAATTGATGCGTAAAAGAACAAATAATGAAAAAAACACCAAAGGTAAGGACAACATGGGCTATAGAGGGAAATGAAGGTAAAATTAGTTTATAAAACACTACGTGCACGAAAGCTGTAGTTACCTTAGGTCTCTCTCAGTTGTTATGTCATCGGTTACTGTTCGTAAATACTACATGTTTTAAACAGCTCTTTATGGTAGTGTAACTGGCAGTGACTGGATCTTAAGACTGAAGAGTAGAATCTTTACACAGCAAGGACTTAACAAATATCTCCACCAACTGTCAGGTGCTATCTTCTAAGCTATATATCTGATCCAGATGTAAATACCTGGAAATAAAAACTGAAATGGAGATCTCTTGTGTCATATTCATCTGTTGATGTCCCAAATGTTTTCAGTTTACAGCAAAAATAAACGAATGCCCCTGCCCCTCCAGGGTTTAGTGTCTTGCCCAAGGACGCTTCTACACATAGTCAGGAGGGACCAGGAATTGAACCACTGACCAGTGTTTGTAGACGGCTACCTTGCCAACTGAGCTACAGCAAGTTTGTGCTGTCCTGAAGAGAAAAGGCGTTATAATTTGATCCCCTCGGAACAACAGCACTTACCTCAGGGTAATGTTACATTTAGAAACAACAATGATTAGCGTTAGGTACAGAAGATTCAGATTTTGTCAGAAGACAAATTACATAAATATTAAATGCTACAAAAAGTTACAATGGCACCCACGTGCTTCCTTAATATAGTAACCAAATACTGCACGTTGGGAACAATCATCAATGAAGCGGACAACATCTCGCACTAGAGTTGAATCCCGATCTCCAGTGGAAAAGTCTGGTGTCTTGTTGTACTATCCAGTGCCCCGTCCTCCTCCCTATTGAAGCACCGGGGTTTCTAATTAACTACACTGAAAGCTCTGAGCGTCATTGACCAACGCACCTTCAGCGTCAGCATGTAACACAGATGGTCTTGACAATGCAGCGCTTTTTGACATCTATTGAATGAAAACAGGCACGAGGACCAGTCCGAATTTTAGGCCTTGCAGTAGAGAGTGCTTACAGCTCTACAGCAGATGTAAAAATGTTTCCAGTTTTTTATCTGTGGATTCATTTCTTTATTAGATACTTTAATGATTACACAATCAATTATAGCACTTGTTTGAGTTTGCCTGAGGTAAAAAAGAAAACAAGATATTTCAGGCATTCCTGTCCTGTTATTTTGACTAGTCCCTACAGTGGATAAACAAATACAGAGGCCTACACAGAAGGTAATATAATATACTGTATCTCTGTAAGTGCAATATATAGCACTACAGATTTCAAACTGCAAATTCAAAGTTTTCTTTTAAGCCTTTGCAACAAACGTAAATCAGATGGTAGGAGGTAAAGAAGGAAAAGTGGAAAGATTATGGTGTCTATGTTTAGGCTGTGAAGGAAAGAGGATGGAGTCTGACACCGTGAATCAGACAAGGAGAGGCAGAGTTTGAGAGAGGGCAGAAAAGAGAAATAAGTAAAAACATGACAGAAGATGAGAAGTTTGAATTCCAGGAGGAGGATAGAAAAATTGCAAATAAACAAAGTGAAAATCTTCCTTGGGACTATTTTTGCTTGAATAAGAACGTGAACTAAATGTCTCAGTACGTAATGGCATCAGATGTAGAGAAAGATACTGGAGGACTGGGGAGGTACGGCTGAGGAGAGGGAGAACAATGAAGTATCAAAAAGAAATCAGACTCAAACAGATGAGAGGAGTAATAGACAGTGAGAAAGAGATGTGAAAAGGGGTTGAGTCAAGTACTGCGGGGGTGGAAGGAGAGAGGAGGAGGTGTAAGGCGAAGACATGCATTAAACTCATTGTAATGAGATTCCTGGCAGGCCGTGTGGGATATCATCTGCTGTGCTTTACAGCCTGGATGGTGACTCATTGTGAGACAGGGTGACAGAGACGAAGAGCGAGAATATCTGTAACTTTCTTCCACCTTCAACTTTCTGACACTCGCCTAAGAAATGACTGTCTGAGCTTCTGAAATAATTTAGTGTTCTGCACTTCCCCCATTTCCAACAAATGAAACAACATGTTTTACTCCACTGTGGCTTTTTTTGTTGTAATGTTTAAGACTCAATGGACTTTGCATTATCAATAACCATCTTTAGCCACTGTAATAGTGATCTATAGAAGTCATAAACAGGAAAGATTTACATTAAAGGTAATTATTTTAAGAACTATATTGTATAGTTTCAACTGAGTGTTAAAGGAGTGTTAAAGCCTGCAGTACACCAGTCCCAAAATACATAATGGACACAACCTAGTTTCTAGGTGAACCTCTTTTCCTTTTATACCATCATTTTATCAGTAGTTTAGGATTAGCTTCTGAGAAAACATAAACATGAAAAGCTACCTAAAGGGCTTTTCAATGCCAAGGATTAAAAACATGTTTGATTGGTTTTGCAGATTGAAAAAGAAAAAAACGTAAGTGAATATTCGAAAACGTCTAGTCCATCCATTATCTAACTTTCACTGTTCAGGGTCAGAGGGGGCTGGAGCCTGGTTACCCCTTGGGCAGGTCTCCAGTCTATGTCAGGGTGAACACAGAGAAACGTCCACAGACAGAAGACCTTTAACACCTATGGGTAATTTTACATTCACCAATTTACCTAAGAGTACCCGGAGGAAACCTACACAAGCACGGAGAGAACATGCAAGCTCCACACAACAGGGCACAGCCGGCCAGGGACATGAACCGGGGACCCTCTGAATGTAAGATGGCAGTGATAATCACTCTACCCCCCCGCTGCCAAAAACATTTAGTCAAAAGTCTTTTTCTGGGTAAAAATGGGTAGAACATCGTGAGAAAATACAGGAAAAGAGTGGCTTTAAGGGGCCTAGTGCTCAATACCTGCACCTTTTAGAACCCCCCCCCCCGTGAGGTTATAATCTAGAGTACAGTGAAATGTTATGAATAATAATAAAGTTCATATTTCATAAGAGTTAGCTCAAAGATGATACACAGACAACTATCCATGCTGCTGTACAGCACAGCTACAACACAGACACATCACGTCTTTGTCAGTGATTTGACCTTCTTCACTGCTTTAACAGCCGTCACTGGGGCTGATCGCTGCCATTCTAGTCAATACTTGTTATCTCATAAGCAGAAGAAAAACATTTCAACCCATTAATCAGATAGTACTTCCCTCATTGTGCCCCTCTCTGTAGCCTTTCAGGTAGAAAGAGAAGACGTTTCTCCAGCTAAGAAACACTGAACATAATAATTATGAGGCTGAATGAGTTTTTAACAACAGAAATACAACCATAAATCTAATACATATTTTATCACTGTAATAATCCAATCAAAACAGCCAAACAAACTACATAGCCTAGAAGCTATGTACCACAACACACACTCAAAAAACAAGTGGGTTCAATGAACGCTGCTCTTCTAGAGTGTTGATGCTTAACACTGACTTAGGATGCAACACATCTTATATTTTTCCAATAACTTTTATACTTCACAGCTAAACTTCAGAAAATGTGCACTGTTACACCACTTTTAAACAACGTAGTGTGCTGGTAGAATTGACCCCTGTCCAGAGTGAACCCTATCTCTTGCCCAATGACAGCTGTGATGGGCTCCAGCCCCCTGACACTGAAAAGGATAAGTGGTTAAAGATAATGGATTGATGGATTTGTCTCATTCTCATTAAAGAATTATCTTAGAAATGCCAGGTAAGTCTATTTGAAGTGCTCTGTTCAAATAGTTATGTAGTATGAACTGATCTGATTTAAGTGATCAAAGGTCAAGGTCAGTCATTTTCATCAAATCAGCAATTATCAGTTTTGATGTTTTTAACTGTCTGTTTTCCATCTGCACTAAAACTTCAGGGTTGGCTTTAGTTAGAAAAAAAAGTCATACCACAGAAAGTGACAACGGCACACGGGGGCTTCCTTAACATAGTAAGCACATGCGCCACGTTATGAAACAATGACTAAAGCACACAATGTCTCACACTAGTAGAACCCCGGTCACGCGAGGAAAAGTCCTGTGTCTTATTGTACCATCCACCACTCTGTACACTTCCCTATGTCATCGATTTAGGCGTCACTTTAGTTTATGTAGGTCCACACTGCATAGACATACATGGTGAAAAAGTGCCTTTAACATGAAGTACAAGTCCTATCAGGTTGACTTTGGCAGAAGGTTTTTATTTGAATCAAAGAGAAAAGAAGATTTTTATTTTATGGGACAGCCTCTCATATGCAGTAAAGAAATACTGAGGATCATCTTTATGTGAACTGGGGGCTATGTCAGCATTTGGAGCAGAGCAAGCTGAAAGCCAATTTACTCGAAGGCCTGTTAAGTGGGAGCAGCCAGAAATTGGGTTGTGTGATTTAACAGCCTTTGTTCTCCAGTCTCTGCTTCTCTGCCCAGTGGACGTGAATGAAATGAAGGAATGAAAGAAAGGCAGGATCCAGCCCTCCAAGCTAGAACAAGTCATGTGTCCACAATCTCTCTGTATCTATCCAATTACCAGCCTCTGAGAGCATTTCTCTCTCTCTCTCTCTCTCTCTCTCGCACGCGCGCACACACACACACGCACGCGCGCGCACACACACACACACACACACACACTTGCACACACACACACACTTAACAGCCGGTAGTCCCTCTCCTGCTGTATCTAAGTGAGTTGGTGAAGTAGAGGACAACTATGTGCCATTATCAAGGCTTTTCGGTGTCTCTGCGGCGCCATTATTAAGCTTTTAGTCTGATATGAAATGTTGTTAGTTCAACCAGCACTTGTGGCACCTTTTTTTTTTAAAGCTTTACCTATAGCTGTTTGTGCAGCATCTTGTCCCTCATGCCAAACACCTTTTTTTTTAATGCAAGTTAAGCATTTGGAAGCTAAAAAGTCCAATGTTTCTCTCAGTAGTTGTTGAAGAACAATACAGAGCTAAAAGCAGAATGTATATTGTTTGAATAAATTCACCAGATTTCCAGACATGAATCCAAAGGAATGCTAACTTTACTCAACATTGGTGGAAGCTGTCCTTGGACGAGGCAACTGAACAGGTGCCATCATGTATGTAAACCTGTTCAACAACAATTACCCCACTGGGATCAGGAAAGTTTATCAAAAAACTGCAGAATTGTTCAATTAAGTACTATGTATCAATGGGCAACAGCAACTAACGTGGAGTTAACTGTGGTTTTTCAGACCATTTAGTGTTATTAGGGTGCACAGTGAGATATCAGCTTGTCACTTTTGATGACGACGGAGAAAGAGCTCCAAATTGGAAGTGGCTTGTAACAGAGTAGCTGCTATACCAAACTTGTTTTCTATGTCTAACTGCCTTGATATTGTTGGTTTTTCTCAGCACTTGGAGATTGAATAAAAAAAATAATAAATCCCACTTTCTTTTGCCTGTAAGAGTTCTCGCCATCCTCTGTTTAATTTTTACCGAGCTACTGGGAACTCTTTATTTTCATTGCTTTTCATGTAGATACCAATATACACAGTGGCCCAGTGCCACTTTTGGCCTGTCATTTTTTTCCTTTCTCTGAGGCTTAAAGCAATATTTCACTTTGCTGGAATACTTTTACTCAGAATGCCTTCCCGTCCCAGTTGTGGGGGACCAACACCTCCCTAAAGAAGCGTAGGAGGAAATCGCTGCAATGTTGGCATCATGTAATGTGGAAATTTAAAGCTGACATTTTGCTCATACACTTTTAGACGAGTAATATAGAAGTGAGAGCTTACAAGGAATATTTTTAAAGATGACAAACAGGCGGAGCAGGTTGGACTTTGATACAGATTCTAGCAGTCACCTAGCACGTCTGTAAGCCTTACTTCTCTACACAAGGGTTTTCAACTTTGTCTTAACTGTGTACCCATATTCCTTAAATTACAAATTTCTATACTGGTATAAACAGCTATACAGTTTCATACTTCTTGTTTAAAACATTAATTAAGCAGTACACCATAATTCCCAATGAAACACCCAACACAGTGAATACACACGAATAGAGATAAATCTAAAACTACACTCTTCTGTAGGTGGTATAATCTTACACGCCAAAACAACTGCTAAGCATCTCTGATCAGCAGATGCTTTTAATGCCCTGCCATTGCTTTTATAATTATTATTATGACTATTACCACAGAGCAATTATAGGACAATGAGCCCCTGATCATTAACATGAAAAAGACCCTTATGGCTCATATAGAAGCAAAACATTTTGTGGTGTCTCCTCATTTGTGTCTCTTGGTGTCACTTTAAGTCTTTTGTTGTTGTTTTAGGCATCCTGGGGTGGTTTTGCATATCTGGCCTCTTGCCAGTAGGTCTATTTAGTAATCCTTCTGTGGACTTTTTAAACTTTAATGACATTATTAATTTAACATCTTGAATCTACCAATTAAAAGTTGCATAAGTACTTATGCTTCCAAATCTAATGGCAAAGTCCAGCCTACAGTTCCACTCAGGTCATAATAATGAGTTTTACTTGCACAATAACAAATGGAAATATATACTCAGTTTGAGCACCTGACCAGATCCTTACACCATATTGTTGTGCATCAGTAATATAATATATATAATTTTTTTTTCCAAAGCATAATTACAGTGCACTTCCACTTAAAGTATATTTCCCTATATTATAAAACTTTGAAGGGCATTCAAAGTTTAATTTAAAAAAGTGTGAAAGCATGAAGTTAAGAGCATTGCAAATATACTAATGCAAATATAACAAACAATTATACTATTTCCTAATAGACTATTGAAAAATTCAATGTATCTGAGAAATTTACTTCGTTTCCAAGCTGTTACCTGTTACCTGCTGTCACAGTATACGTTATAGTATATGTAACTGTCTAAAGGTGTGGTGGTGAACATAATTTAAACATATATTACTATTGCTGCAAAAATGGTCCTGTTAGTCCTGTTTTCTATGAAATTTGTCTGGTAATGTAGTCAAGATGCAAAGCACATACAGGTAGTTTCTCATTTCCAGCCAGTCAGAGAACACACTGCACTGCCACCCACTGTCTGTTGACCTTTTCACCCTGTTCACACTTATGAAGAGATGCTGTCAAATTGTATTGTGTAGTTTATGGCTGGGTCACAGTGTCCTTTCAGAGCTTCTTCCGCAAAGTGAAAATGTCAAACTTTGTGAAAGAAGATGAGTTCAAGTGTTCATCGAGCTAAATGTCAGATATATTTGTAGTTGTATGAAGTCTCTACAACACGGTTTTTAATTTTTTGTTAATGTGTAAACAATTATTATAGGCTACTGCTGTAACTGTCTGAAGTCCCCAATTACAGTGTTATGTGGTATATTGAGGTAAAGTTTTTGTTAAAAATAAATTCCTAGGGTTAAAGTTCTCCTAAATTTGTGTTAGACAATGAATAGTTAATAATTGACATCTAACTCAAGTAACAAAAGTCCCCCCAGTGATGACAATGCAACTTTGGTTTTGAATGGTTTGACAGCATTAGCACTACTAAAGAAAATTGACAGCATATACTAAACTATCTATTCTTAGTCTTTTCCCTTAACAATGCAGTTATTTTTCACCCAAGAAAAAGTGTGGGGCTCCTTAAAATTTGCTATTTAAATAAAAACTCTTCTCTGTGCAGTGGAAACATCAACTCGTTTCAGCAACCTTTCCTTGACAGCCTTAAATTACTAAAACTCATTTGTTTTAGAACAAGGCTGTTGATGCTTGATGTTTTTATTCTCTGTGTTTATCAGAGCCACTTTTCATAAGTCATTTTATTAGCATCAGAAACAGACATACTTAAAAAAAAATATTTTTGGACTACTAGAATATTCTAATGTTTACCATGTTTTTACCATTAGAAGCAGCAAACATAATTCATACATTAGTTTGATGTTGGTTCGTTTGTGCTGTGACTAGAGATTAAGGATGTAATAACCATTAACACTGGTCCTTTTATTTCAATGATAAATTAATCATGAATTTATCGATTCATCCATTATGCTAATTTATCCTAAAACCATATTTAATTTTAGTTAAAGTTTTTGCGCATCACAAACAGCAGCTGTATGCACACAAACTCACACAAACACACACAGCCACACACCTGTCTATAGCTTGTTAGTGTGTCTTCAAAATAGGAGGCTCAGCTTGAAAGAAGCTTACAGGGAAGCCTTGAAAAAATTTTTTCTCTTTTTTAAATCCAGGTTAACAGGTTGTCTTCAAGTATAAACAGGTTGAACTTAATACATTTTAAGACTTTTTTAATACCACTTGAAATTTGGGACCAAAAATGAAAATATTAATTTTTAAAGGAAAAACAGTAATGGCAGTTGAAAGTGAATAGTAAGCGGCTTATCCTCCAGGTTTTTTTTTAAGCACCTGTGCTTTTGTAAACAATTAGGAGCATTAATGGGGAAAAAAACATGACAATGACTAGTTTAATGCAGTGCTCACCACTGACTTTGGTACAGTAGGTTGAGGGTTCGATTTCACGATTCAACCTACCTGCTTTCCTTGTTGCTAATGACGGTTGGAAAAACAAGAGTCACACCAGCTATTATAGAGGGGTTACAAACAGAGGGAACATTGGGAGCTGTGACCCACCAAACTAGGAGAGTGGCTCCAGCAGATTCCAGGAACATCATCTGAGATTTGTGTCAAAGCAAAGATACTGCGCAGGATGATAATAGGGAGGTGGAGATTCATTTAGTTTTCACTGTTTGCAGATTTTTTAGAATTAACAGATATTTTTTTCAGGACAACTCTAACCAATTTTTACTTCTGTATTTTTGATGACTTGTGAAAATTCCTCACATCCTTACACAATACAGAAGCTCTGCCTTGATGTTGCTGACAGTGTTGCAAAGGCCACCTGCATACTGTCCTTCACAGTGCAGAGGAGAGTCAGCATCACAGTGAGAAGCCAGGTGAAGATAATGGTGTGAAGAGCATATAGTTCCCATCAGGAAACTGCGGGGGAACAGGGCCTCTGCAGAAACGAAGACCTTTATGGCAGTGTTTCACCTTGCCTGCCGGACAAGTGGTCTGGTAGTATGAGCACCTTGGTTTTTCTGTGCAAAATATTGGTTATCATACAAGTATGTATAAAATTCACATATTTCGCCATTGAATATATCAACCCACTGACTACACCGTTCAGTTTTTAAAAATATACAGACAGGCAATAAATTCCCATTTTTTGCTGCATCTCTTATGGTTCAATTAAAGTACAGCTTTGAGTATATTTAACTACAATTCAGAAATAACAGTAATACCAGCAATACAGTAAAACCAAACAGTTCAGCTGTACAATAATAAAAGAGTTTGTCATATGAACTAGGTTGCAGTTCGGAGCTAAACTCAATATGAAGTGTCATTTCATCCATGTCTGCATGTCCCCAGTTTCCCCAGTCCTTTTTATTTGCTTCTCTTTGATTCTTTGATATAAGCTAATGTAAGATATATGATTTAACTACTGTATTCACAAAAGAAAGCCAAGGCTAAAGTTACTTTTAAATGACTCTAAATCTATTGTCAGCTACTCTTATTTTAAAGCAGCAATTATTATATTGGAATTTATCCACATTTCCTTATTATTTCAAAAACATACTATGTAGACTGTTGTGCTACTAAACTGTGTCTTTTGATAGAATAAAATTATCCTAATAGTCAAGTTAAATTTAACTTTATCTGCCTTACAAAACACGAACAGTCTTTGAGACCTGCCCATACATAGGTGACCTGCTCACCTGCCCAAATCTTCCTGCTTTTTCTGCCCAGTGTCCTCTTTCTTCCTGACTCTACTCCACCAATCCCCTTAGATGTGGATATCTTAACCAAAGAGATCAAATATCTGTTCTATCTCGGTCAGTTTTATCAAGGATGATGTGGGTGCTGAATTCATTTGCCACCACAAGTGCAGCAAAACAGCAAAATACCTTTTTTTTTATAGTTGCACTCAATGTTACAATAAACTAATTTGTAGGAGCTATTGGATAAGGGAGGGTAGAGACAGTAGCAGATTTTCTGTAATTAGCTTAGGATCAAAACATTTTCCAAACACATGCTGTCTGTAAAAGGTCAAGTAATTTGTTTAGGTGCTTTTATGATTTAGGTCTTGTCAGAACAAAAACACACACTCATATGTCTTGTTGCTGCAGAGCTTATGTTAGTGTGCATGATAAACCTCTCAGTCACTAATTAAAGAGAGTTACTGTTGAATGGAGTGTACTTGTTGGCAGTACCCTATCCATTTTTCTAATATCTCCTCTGTGCCATTTGTTTCACTGGGAAAATGTGATAAAACACACTCTCTCCCTACAGCACACAAATTCTCTGACAACTTTCTCTCTTCCCTCAGGCTTCCTGTGGTGTTTATGTTTTTGTCTAAAAGACGCATAAAGTGCAGGGTATATAACCTGTTTGCTGTTAAAGATGTGTAAAGCTTTGTGTCTTCTTGTATGAGTCATATTCTGGTGAGATTATTTAGGATGGATGAGATATTATAAACACTTCAACACACTATTGCAATTCAGTATAACAGCTCTGCTACATGACACCACTGTGAATCGTAAAGATGCTATATTCAATATTTTTCTAATAACTATGGATCTAAAATAAAAACCCATAGCAACAATCCCACTGAGAATTATTACCAAGCTCCGCTGCTCACTTCAGCTCAAAAGAGTCTTAGTATCTTTAAGCTTATTGTTTTAATTCTGCAGCCGTAAACTATACTTTTTCCTTTTCAAGCTCACTGCTCTCAAGCATTATTTCTTGTTGTAGCAGGCGGTTTTCAGTAAACAAGCTCTAAAAACAATATGACATGGTCACCTGTTCAGCACCAAACAGCACACAGGCAAAACCACCAACTGGCATTTGAATCCAGTGGGGCATTTGGTTCAAATCAAAGCTAAAGGAGAATTAATATTTTACTTACTAAGTGTGACACAGTACAATGTCAAATTAATACTACTGTTGCTTTTGTTGTGCTGGATGAGTAACAAGCTGTAATTTATCAGGTAATAGTTGTTGAAGTGTCGTTGAGCAGGACACTGAACCCCAACTTAGTTGCTCCCGGTGAGTGTTGGCCAGCTGCATAGCAGCTCCCCCATCGGTGTGTGATTGTGAGTGTGAATGGGTGAATGAGTAGCAGTGTAAAGTGCTTTGAGTGCCAGTAGGTAGAAAAGCGCTATATAAGTGCAGAACATTTACCATTTAGTATTCGTGTATATTGATCTGTGTACAGCTTGTTGTACTGCTTTGTGTGGGATAAAACCCTAAGATTTAGCAAATCATGTGGTCACTAGTCACTACTGCACATTCCAGAATTACATGGGCAATAAACAGTTGTTAAGCAACCTAATGTGAGCTAATGATGCTAACAACATTAGGACATGTGTTCAATTGTGCCATAAAGCTACTTGTGGCTCCACAGGGGAAAGACAGAATGGTTTAATATTTTAGGAAATACACTCATTTGATCCAATTAAGGAAATATAAAAACTTCCAATACTGATAATGATGCTGGAAAAAATAAAATAATCAGAATTAACATAGACATGCCTTAACAGAAACATGAGAAACATGAAACTGAGTCCTTCAAACCTTTTAACCAGTCACCACAGTACAATTGTTCCATTTTAAAAGTACTTGTCATGGCCCAGGACTCATCTGATCAGCAGGGCTACAACTCCCATTACCTTCAAGATATTAGTACACCTGAGTGCTGCCATGACAACAAGACTAATCAGACCTGCACGGTGTGATTGCCACAGGGCAACTGATTAAAAACATCAGGAGAGCTGCAGAGAACACCCACAGACACATGTTGAGAAACACTGATGGTACACATGCATGGGTGAAAGGATTCACTTTAAAGATGTGCACGTGCACATACAGACCTGCGATCCAGTAATTCATATTTAAAATGATATGCAGATGCTCAGGGGCTGTTTCTGGACTAGGCGAGAAGGCTTCTATGTGAGATGGAAATCTGGCCGTAACGGGGAACTTTTACTTTTTGACATAAAAGAATAAAAGACAAATCATCTACACGATCCTGTGAGCAAAGGGGAGGACAAGGTGGAATATAAAGCCTACAGGAACATTGAGGTAAAATAACTTTTAGAGAAAGCTAAGTTCAGGTAAAGCTGTAGTTGCTGTAGGTCTCCCTCAACTTTGGTCATCATTTGCTGATACTCATCATAAATATTAAACTTGTTTTTGAAAATCCTTGTGAGGGCAGTAAAGCTAAAGACTAAAATCTTTTAACAGCACACTTAACAATTTTCTCTGCCAACTGTGAGCACCAACTAGGCCAGACAGGCACTGACCCGGCCCAACCAAGTCAGACCAGTTCATAATCAGTCATACAGTCATTAAATGTGTGTAAATACTTTTTAGATTTTGGCAGAAACCTAAATTGCGAAACACGTGGAACAAACCTGGACTAGATTATTTTCATGTTAATAAAGTAATTTGTTATTAAAGCCACACAACATCAGGTGTTTAAAATACATAAAAAACACACTAGACATTTACACACACATTTATGCAAAGAAGGCTACTTGCACTTTACTTAACCACTGTCTATCCACGCAATAAGAGCAGAAATGGTAAGTGGGCAGAGCTGCAAACCAAACCAAGCTGTTTGGGGGGGCTGTCAAACAGATTTCATGTAGCAGCTCACCAGATAAAGTCCCGACCTTCCCGGTTGGTCACACCAGCATTGTGTCCATCTGTGTCTTGCTGTCAACTGTAATTAACTGTGCTTCATCTACCTTCAGGCCCTTCCTCCATGCACAGCATCTGTCTGTCAAAGTTGCTGTCATTTTCCTACGTGAGCCTTACTCAGTCTGCTGTTGCAGACTGGAGCTGCTTGATGTGTGTAATGTCAGTACATGTATTTAGAGAAAATGTGTGCAGCTTATATTATGCAGATACTAACTTCTTCTCCTCAAACCTTAAACTCAAATGCAAAAAAGTTTTAACACATTAAAATTTCTCTTTTGGGACCCCTCCAGCGGGTGGCACCCTGGATGACTAAGTGGTCTGGGTGTCACGGCAGTGAATCTGATCTGTGTTGTCCTGGTTACCGGTCCTATGTGTCCTCAGTTCTGTCTAATCACTTTCTACTAGTTAGTGGGAGAGCTGTAACACAGCTCTCCCACTTATGAGATCTTTTTATTATTTCGCCGTTTTTCGGTCACTATCTCCTCCTAGACGGTTTGTCGTAGAAACTCCGTTCCACTTCCTAAATGTAGGTCTCTTTCAGGACATGTGGGCTATTACTTTTCTTATGAATAACTTTTATACTTTTTATTATATTTCACTTTTTATCAACTTTTCTTCCCATTGAAAATGAATGGAAGCCACTTAAAACTTCCCTTCAACTTGCCACTTTTCATCTGCGTCTTGTGTCGTCATACTTTGGAGTAGAAACTTCATTTAAACTTTATACGGGTCTAGACCCTTTCAACTTTTTCTGTGTTGATCAGCTTCTTTGTATCCTTTACACTTTTTGAATAATCGCAGTTTTAGTTTTAGGCAACTTTTGGAGCTTTTTCAACTTTTCCATTAGTGTGTATTGCGAAATGTTGGAGCAGCTAGAGTGGGTGACATCACACGCACTCTAACTTTTCAGCTTACACTTTTAGCAACTTTTTTCCTTCTTTTCCTTCTTTCCTTCAATCAACTTTAATCTTACATAAGCAAACTATACATCAGAATGTTGGTATTTTTGTCTTCTTTCAGTAACTGTAACTCTCATAGTGACAGGTCTGACTGTTCATTCTCTAAGTGTCCAGAAGCAGAGAGAGTGCCGTCTGAAACTCCCATTGGAGCCCATTATAACAGAGGTTCTGAAATTCTCCTCAAATCACAAACGAGGGGCTGTTTTAAAATCGCCACCACGCCTTCATTTTATGGAGTATCTTCAAATAAAGTACATCAGTGTGTTCATTGAAGCCTTTTGCCACTCACAGTTTTTGAATTGTTTCGATAGGACTAATACTTTTTCATATTTTGAGCATTTTGCGAGGCATAGTCTCAGTACTTTCCCAGCCTGCCTTTGCAATTGACTTACATGACTCAGCAGGCAGGCAGCAGTCATTGTCATGGTAACAAACACAGCTGCATGAGATCATGTGATCAGCCTCAGAGCTGTGTCCACACCCTTTACCTGAGTTTTTCTCCCTCAACATACACAGTGGAGACACACACAGACACAAACACACACACACACCCTCACAGACAGGAAACACACTTTCAAAATAACTTTCATCATTCTTATTTTAATTATTTAGCATTTAAATGCTAAAATGAGTTTGTTTTGAAGTCTCCCTACAGTGGACACACACAAACAACCACACAGACACAGACAGGAAACACCCTTTCAAATTAAAAGCTCTTTTCAAAAGTTTTCCAGCATTAAAATTGTTCCTTCATTTCTAAGTAGTTACTTCTAGCTTTTTTCTTTACACTTTAATAGCAACTTTTTCTTTGCTTCTTTGTTTGTTTTAACTTTGAATATTTACCTTTTCCTTTGTTTCTTACTACTTCTTTTACTTTGCTTCTTTTTCTGTTTCTTTTCACTTTAAATATCAACTTTTTACTTATTTACTTCCATTGTTACTTTCTACTTTTTTTTCTTTTCTTAATTCAACTTATCTTGGGATTTTGGATTTTTTCCTTTTATTGTCATCTTCTTTCTTTCTCTTTTTGTTCGCATTTATTTCTCTTCAGCGTTTGCGGCTTTGAACGTGCAAACGCCTCTGCTCTCAGCCGCTTCTGAGCGGTCGGCCTCTACCGGGCGACTTAACAGCTCTCCCACGTAATTTCCTTGGAAATTGCCTTTTCTAGTTTTACCTGTTGCCTCCCCTATTTATGCTCCGCTAACCTGCTCCTCTGTGCAAGAACGTCTCTCTTTGTTTGCCTTTATTTTCCTTGTGGATTTCCTCAGAGTTTTTGCCTGAGATTCCTGGATTCCCGCCTGTGCCTTGAGGCTTCTTATTGGCCTCAGAACCTGAGAACCATTAGTGAGAATTTTTGTGTTTCCTGCTCCCGGAAATGGATTGTTGGGCGTCTGGTCCTCATTTGCTAGTCCTCCTGGTAGTAAGGGACTCATTGCTTATCGCTGGATTGTTATTTAAGAAGAGGATTTTGCACACGTCTCTGTATGTGTACAATCTTCTAGTGGACGACAGTAGTTGATACTTCTTGTTTGTTACTTTCTTCTCCCCCTGTTTTTTGATTACATGTAGTACTTCATTGTGGACACTTCTAGTTGGTACTTTGTTTTATTTCCTGTGGTGGGTTATTTTAGATCTCCCTCCTGCCCTGACTTTTTCCCCCACCATGCTGCAGAGGATTTCCAATTGCCAGTTGCACAGTTCACAAAGTCTTCTTTTCCTGCTGTTAATTCCCTGTATCCATGCCATAATTCAGCTCTTCCCTCCTTTCTAGATCTGCACTACATTTCCAGTTCTCCTCTGCAGCATGAAACCCCCTGTTCCTGCTGACGCTATGCCTAAAAACTGCAGTGGACAGAAACACCAGACAGCAGTACCATACAGTCTAAAGATCATAAAGATTACAATTAAGGGCAGAAAACATTTTGCAAAACATTTTTGCAAATGTTTAACACACTCTGTAACATAATTCTTTCTAAAATGCATCATCCCTTATAAAACAGTTCTATTATACATATTCCAACACACAGACCTCAGATAGAAAATCAATCTTTCTTTTATACTGTGCTCAGATGTCCCAAACTGTATCAAACAAGAACATGATATAAATAGACATGTCCTTCACTGTTTGGTATCTGGGAATGATTAGAAAATGTCATAAAATGTCATGAATTCATGACCTTTCCTTTTAACTAGATGATGATAAAAAGGAGTTAGAAGCCTTGAACCAGAACAAAACGTAATTAAATACAATACAGATCAAACCAAAAACTCTGTTACACTTAAGCTCTGTTTCAAACATACCAGAATTGATCTCAATGTCACGGTTGTGACTTTGATCTGTGTTGCCCTGGTTGGTGCACCTGCTCTGGTCAACCCATTATCCTCACTGGTTTCACCTGTTGCCTCCCCTTCTTATACCTCACTCACCTGCTGCTTTGTGCCAGAGCGTTCTGTGTTTCTTTCCTGTTGAGTTTTGTCTGTTTACTCCTGTCTTCGTCTGTTTCCCTTGCGTTGGAGGACAGTTGGGAAAACTACACAGGGTGTGAGTGGGCTAGATACCCTTCCAACAGGCCCATTTCATATGGCCACACAAGTGAAAATGCAGTGTTGGATTGTCTTTTATGCTACTGCGTATAAGACCCCGAGCCTGGTCGAACACCATAGTGCTACAGAATCCACAGATGTGGACATTCAATCCTGGGAACATCAGCAGCAGATTGATGCCACCCACATGAGTCAGGAGGAAGCAGCATCTAGAAATGACAAAGTTAGTCGTAGTTCAGGAAGGGAAATCAAGTGGCTGAAAATGGTGAAACTTTAAAGGAAACTCAACAGCAAGCTGACTGCTACAGTACATGTCTTGAAGTAAAAGCTATACAGTATATGAGTTGGGGGTCTTCAGTGATGTCATAAAGAAGGTCCCTCTTTAATCCCCAGGCTGCCTACCCCTATGTACAGCCCTGAGCATAAAATTCAAAACATAAGCACCGAAACTTAGCAAACTGAAGGAGGAAGTAAAAAAAACATACCTTTCAAACTCTACAAGAAGTGCGCACTGGTCCTGAAGTAACTACAGAATCTAATGAGAGTTGTCTAGCAGAAGGGACAGATCCTAATGTAGTGGCGATATTGCTCTGAAAGCGGTATTGCTCTGTTTATCACAGAAGGCAAATTTTTCTTTTCAACAGTCCTTGGAGAGAAAAGGCAGAGATTCCAGGATTTGTATAGTGTGTGACAAAAATCAAATAGCAAAGAATGAGAAGATCTTTATGTTGCCTGGCTGGGCCTGGTCAATGCCTACAGCTCTGTCCCCTATCTGTAGATTAATTATGCTCTGGAATTTTTCCATGTTCCATGGTGTATAAAAACCCTTGTTGGCGACTACTATGGGGACCTGAGAATCAGCCATTCTTAAGAGCAGTGGACAAAAAACTAGCAGCACCTGGGAAAGGGCATGGCAACGGGTTGATTTACCATGTCAGACCTGTTTACTGCAATCAAAGTCCTCTATATAGGAGCAATGGCAATAATCCGAGGAGTCAAGTAAAAGTTAAGCCAAGAATGACAGCTCTTCACCTTTAATGCCTAGGAGCCTGTTCCCAACATTCCTATACACATCTTCATTCCTAAAAAAGTTTTGAAGATTTACCCTCAAGAGCCAGCCATAAGCCCAGCTGCTAATAGATCTCTTATAGAGGGGCAGGGAGAAATCCCTGGTCACTGCCCCGCCTCTCTGACAAGACCGAATGCTTTTTAGCATTCTGGGGATACTCTTTTACCAATTTGCACTTTTCCACTCCACGCACCTCACATGTTTTGCAGGAGCACCCTGAAAACATGCTATTGAAAAATCATACCTCCCACAGAACCATCAGTTTGATTAGTGGAGCCTTCCTCTCAACACCTGGGTTTCTCAACACTGGGATCTTCTTTCCTCCCACACTAAAAGGTAATGTATTTTCCCTCTCTCATCTGGAAAATAAGGACTCATACCTAAGGCTACTCTTCGACTACAGCTCCACATTCAACGGGGTCATTCCCCACAAACTGTCCACACTTGGTGTGACGAGGCAGCCTACAGGAGGGAGGTGGCCAGTCTGGTGTCATGGTGTGGAGACAACAGCCTCACCCTCAACACGTACAAGACGAAGGAGATGATAGTGGACATGAGTAAGGAGAGGAGAATGCATCAGCCACTGTTCATCCGGGAGCTTGAAGTGGAGAGGGAGAGGGAGCAGCTTTAAATACCTGCGTGTCCACATCAGTAAAGAGCTCACTTGGACACCTCACGTCACGCAGCTGGTCAAGAAGGCCCAACAGTGGCTGTATTTTCTGAGGAGGCTGAGGAAGTTTGGCATGTCGCCTAAGATCCTCAGCAACTTCGATAGCTGTGTCAATGAGAGTGTCCTGACCAACTGCATCACTGTGTGGTACGGCAGCACTACTGTCATGAATCGCAAACGCCTGCAGAGAGTGGTGAAGATTGCGCAGAAGATCACCAGGACTCCACTGACCTCTCTGCAGAGCATCTACCACCGCAGAGTCCAGGAGAGCTGCTTCCATCCTCAAAGACCCCTCCCACCCCCAGCACGGACTGTTCACACTTCTACCCTCATGACTGAGGTACAGAAGTGTGAAATGCAGGACTTCAAGACTGAAGAACTCTTTCTTCCCCTCTGCCATCAGACTCCTAAACAGCTGATAGGAGTTTGGAATCAGGGACATAACATAACTGTTTTGATTGACTTACATTGATTTAAGTTTTTGCTTTTGCACGTTCATTTTTTCAGAACTGCACTACCTCACTTTTTATTGCCTTATTCAGAACTGCACTACCTCACCTTTATTGCTTTTATTGCTCTTATTTTTTTATTTATTTATTTATTTTCTTTTACTTTACTGTATGACATTTTTTGTGGACGGCAAAGTAAGACTTTCATTGTGCCGGGAAACATGCTTTCTGTCTGTGGATATGACAATAAACACTTTGAATCTTGAATCATTAGTGTGTTTATTTATATATGCAGACAGATTAATTAAGAGGCCCAATGATTGACAGCAGATTGCTAGATTGTGCCAGCTCATCCTAAAATAAGCCAGTTATCGACCATCACTCAGATGAAGCTCCTGGATGAGCTGGTAGTAGTCCTTTCCCTTTTATCCCAGGTAGCCACATGGATTTTTGTTTTTGTGTCCAGCATTGAGGACAGCCTTTCACTCTGCATAACAGGAACCTCTGCGTGTCTCTGCCTATCTTTTAATGCAAATGTTTAAATAGGTCTATAAACATTCATAATTTCTTTAGAGATGATTAGCTCATCAGAAAGTTAGATAGATAAGGTTGATAAGCCTTTACTCAACACTTAGTCAAAAGACAGTGGCTGTGTCTGAATTCACCCTGAACCTACTAATTCCCTGATGCCTATATAACATCCACTTAGTAGATCACAATATTGAACAGTCAACATTCTGACACTACTCCAAAATTGTGAACACACTATACAGTGAGTATGGGATGATTCCAGACACAGCAAGTGATTTGGGAGTTGCCTTGTAACATAATGTTACAAAAAATATCAAACAAGCTCATATTTTGTAATTTACAAGCTGTTCTGTCTGATTAGGACCTTAAAGTGGCAAAACATCTGTGAAGAGTTGCCCGGGGCTGATGACCCTGCAGCTGGCCAGTGGCTTGTATTTCATTGGAAGAAGGAATTAAAATCTACTTGGGGGTTGCAACTGAGCAAATATGACAAATATTTAATCATAGTACTAATTACTGACATAATATAGCTCATGGTTCTGGACGGGGAACATTTCCTGACAAAGTTTCCTCCTTGAGAGGAAAGGCTTGTTTTTTAATGATAGAGGGAGGAAAGAACATGTTTCATGCTGGCATCTCAGAAGGTTTAAAATAAGAGAAATTACACTAATGTAGCACATGTAGCAAATGCGTAAGATGTCTGTAAAGGTCAAGTTTAAGCTGTGTTATTATGTTGGGCTTATCAGAAAGAAAACATTTGTTTTCTACTTCACAGCTGATGTGACTGAGAGGATTATCATGCACACTAAGTAAATAGAGTTTATGTCAAAAGGTGTGTACTTGTTGCCAGTACCCTGTCCATTTTATAATATCTCCCCTGTGCCAGTTGTTTCACTGGGAAAATGTGATTAAACTCACTCGCTTCTTACAGCCTGGATTTTCTCTGACACCCCTTTCCTCTTCCTTTCCGTTTTCCTCTAAACGGTGCTCTAAGTGCAGCATTTGCAGTCAGTTGAATGCTAAAATTTAAATATCCTGTTTGAGTCTTGCAATGGAAGATGCACAAAGCTAAACACATTTAACAGTAATTTGTTAGAAGTGCTGTGTTACTGAGGTACCACGATGAACATGTCCTAAAAACTTTAACTGACCATTGCAATCCAGTATAACATTTCTGGTACATGACAACAATGTGTATCTTCATACTTTTACAAAAACAGATCAAATCTTAAAATACTTGCAGTAAAAGATTTTAGCATGCTTCAATTTGTTTTGATTTTGCAGCCAGTAATTGTACTTTTTAACTTCATATTCACTGCTCTCAAAGTATTGTTTATGGTGGCAGCAACAGAAAAATTTCAGTAAAAAAGACCCAAAAAAACAATGCTATGATTATCTGTCCAGCATCCTATGGCCCTTACTGACACCCATATCTTTAAAATATTGTTTTTCTTTTTGGAAAAGGCAAGATTATGTGTTTATTTCTTCAGTTTTCATGGGCCTCCACCCTTTAATGGCTTGTATCAAGTCTTTTATTCACTGTTACATGTGTTGACAGATCCTTGATGTGAAGCAACTTCACATTTACCAATTCAATAGTGACTTGATTGAAAATGAATTAGGGCAAAACCTGGCATCATCACTTTTGACTTCCTTTTCTTCATCCCTTCCCAGCCTCCCCTTCTCTTATTTTGCTGCTCTCCATTTTGTGTCTCTTACTGCCATGTATGGTCCTTGTTAAGATTTGCGCAGGTGTCAGGAAAAAACAAGTCACTAAGCAAACAGACAGATTCTTAATTTCCCTCCTCAGGGCACAGACTGGACTGGGTTAAGGTGCAATACTGTTTGCAGTAATATGGTGTCACTTATGTTTGCTTCATAACCATTTTATTTCTTGTCCTCCCCCTCTCAATCTCATTTATTTTCTGCTTTCGGAGCACAGGGAAAAATCCTCACAGCCCTATTTATCCACTCTCTGTCCTGTCTTTGACAGTTCTTTCTTAGCACAGTTAGGTGTTCTGTCTGTCCCTGCCGGACCTCTCCTGTTTTGGTCTGCATTATGCCAGATTTAGTCTACAAGATGTAACTGTGTGACCAGACATGCATACATAGTTAGGACCAAAATGGGTAACGGACACAGCAATTTATAGTTTAAATGGCATGTTGCAAGAGTTTTTTGCCAGATGATTGAAATTTTTGACACTCCTGTAGAACAGATCTTTTAGTTTTCTCATCTGTTCCAAGCAACATATATTTAGACCACATGACAGTCGAAAATAAGAAAAAAAAGAAAATAAGCACAACCAAGTTATTACACAGAAATCAATCTATCTATCTATCTCTCTCTCTCTCTCTCTCTCTCTCTCTCTCTCTCTCTCTCTCTCTCTCTCTCTCTCTCTCTCTCTCTCTCTCTTTCACAGCTCCATGTTGGTGGTGTCTCTTTACTTTCTATGACCTAGCAGGGTTAGGAAAACCGGTTACCAAGTAAGTGTCTGTAAGTGACAGTACATGTTTTTTTTTAGCCCCCCCCCAACAAAATTATAGTTAAAATGGGAAGTTTACGGAGTTGTCTGCTGTCGGTGACTAGTGTGGCAGTGCAAGGCAATAGGCTTCATGATGGACCAATGAGCAAACTCTGTGTGCAGGTACAGTATGTAACTTTAACGGTCATTGTATCACATTGCAATTATTTCACATTTCTGAAGCTCTAATTTTATCAAATTAAATAAAAACTATTTATACAGCACTTTAAAAACAGTATCCTATTGACCAAAATACTTCATCTACACAAAATTAAACTCAGAGGACCTAAAACCACGGTTAAAAAAGTGTTAAACTTTACTACGCATTAAAACACAATTAGAGTAATTAAGGTTTAACCAATAATTTAAAAGCTGCTATGTCAGAGGCTGCTCTAACATTCAGGGGTAAAGTGTTTCATAATTTAAGGGCCAACACAGCAAAAGCATGGTCACCTCAGCATTTGAATTTGCCCATGTGAATCCCTAAAGGAAAGATGATAGAAAGATGATATGAGGAATCTTGCTAGTTTATGCCAATGGAGTAATACACCGAGTTAGGGGGATGCCAGTAATTTTAAAGCCTTAAAAAAAAAACAAAAAAAAAAACAAAACAACAACTTAAAGTCAATTCAAAACTAACTGGAAGCGGGTGAAGAAAGAGGATTGAACCTGGGTTTTACTATTCTCCTATTGAACCATTTGAAGATGAGAGAGGGATAACTGAACAATAGCAGATTATATATATTAAAGTAGTCAAGCCTGGAACTGTTAAATGCATGGGCTGCTATTTCAAAATCATTAAAAGAAAGGAATGAATTGACTTTACTTAACAACCTCAGGTGGAGAAAGCTGGACTTTACAACTGAGTTGAACTTAGTTTAAAAGACGCCTTTACAGATTTTGAACCTGCTTCTTTTGGTCTTTTGAGTGGTACATAAATACATACTGTGCAGCCATTAATCTTCCCTTTGACTTCCCAACAATAAAATATCGGTCTATTTATGGCTGGAAAATGCCTCCAGATGACATTACTTGAAGGAACCTTTAGTTCTGATATTCTTCTTCTATCTTGTTACTCTTAGTATGGAATTTGTAATAATGGTCAACCTGCTTTTCCAGAGCTCCTCCAGATGACCTAATTTGATCTCCTAATGATAAATGTCAGATGAAGGAATTTTAAAGATAGAAGCAGAGAAATATTTTGTGACAGGACAGTCAGAGGAATTATTAATTATTAACAATAATAATTAATGGACATTTACAGCCTAAAATAAAGCCATAGAAAGCAAGTTAAAAATCTGTGAATTTGCCCTTTAACTGTTTACCATTACATTTAAGGGTAAATACTTTAGATATTATATTGTATAGCATAGTGTGTCACAGTGAAAGACATCCAATGCCACACGGCCCATGACGTTTTGACGCAAGGCCAGTATGTCTGAATTTCTGTGATGGACACTAATAGAAGCAAAGAATCATTTTCCTCACATGATTGTAACAAGTGAAAGAGTTGCTGCTATTAGGTAAAATGGTGAAACAGGAATGATTGTGTATCTGTGGCGTTTTGAATGTGTCCTTGAAAGATTACCAGAACAGACTAAAAGAAGGTGCAATCAACCCACTGAGAACCTCCATTAACATTAGCAAATCACCCATTTTAATTTGCTTTCTTCTCTCAGTACCGGAGAACAGAGTGCTGTATCACGTCAGCCTCTGGCACCTCCTTCCAATGACATCAAGCAATTTATGAAATATGGCAAGCTGTGACTTGTCAGGTACCAGTGTATACTCTGCCATATCTGTCTGCCTCTCCTTTTTTTTTGGACAAGTTAGAACAATCCGTGTAATAATGTGAAAAAGACTTATAGAACTCGTCTGTTCCAGTTGCTCACTTGAAATTTAGGTCAACTGATACGAAAAGTGTTACGTTCTATGTTGTTTAATGTATCTGGGTGTAAATAGCTTCATGAACGTTTCATCTTATATCCATCTTTTTGATTTAAAACCCAGTTGTTTTCATTGTAAAACAAAAGCAGATTAATTGGCTGCTCTGATGCAATAGTTTTCGAGGGGACTGTATATTTTTTTTTAACTTAAGCCACTGCCCTACAGCCTGTGTCACCACCATTTTCATAACCTTCATTATGGACTTCTTTTCTTTTTCTCTTTTCCCTCAGTCATCAATAAAGTTTCAGCCTATTCTTTTCTGATGGAGGCTGCAAAAGTTGGGGGTGGACTGTCGACTGAGAGGGATATTTCAGTGTCTAGTTAGTCAAGCCAGTGACAGTATGATCCCACTCTATCCTGCTCCTCTCATTTCTCCTTTTTTTGTTCCGTCTGTCTCTCAAACTGAGTAAAACCGTATCTATTGCTTGGCCAGTGAATGAGACAATGTTCAATTTCAGCTGCACAGATTGAATCAGGCCTTGGTTTCCCACAAACGTTCCGTCCACAATGCTGCATCTCTTTCAGGGTAAAGAGAGAAAAGAACAAGATTGTGTGTTTAAAAGAAAGGCAGACAATCTAAACTGTCCCAGGCCTTTCTGCTTGCTCTGTTCCAGCACCCTCCAGATTAAGTGTTGCACCCTGACCTTTAGAACATTCCTTATTGAGCTCGGTCTATCACACTGAAGCATGCTTGCTTGAGTAACCCTCATTTTATTTTTTCAGCACAGTGTAAAAGGGTTGTGAATTAGTCATTTAAAACCATCCCACTTTCTATAACAAAGAAGCTCTCTGTGACCTTTGCTCCATGGATGTCCAAATTGAACTGGACAAACGTTACAGCAAAAATGTCATTGTCAAGCCCTTTTATTTTTGTACGTACTATTTTCTCCATTTTTCATATTCAATCATGGTGAATAACTATATATTTTTTATAAAATAATTATAAAACAGGGCAGCATGTTGATAGTGTTTAGCATTGCCACCTCACAGCTATAAGGTCACAGGTTTGCATCCCATCCTCGTGCATGCAGCATTTCAGTGTGGAGTATTCTCCCCGTGCTTGTGTGGGTTTCCTCCGGCTCCTCCCACAGTGCAAACACATGCATGTTAGGCTAATCGATGACTCTAAATTGCCTTTAGGTGTGAATGTGAGTGTTAATGGCTGTCTGTGTGTGTATATCTTTATGTGTTGGCCCTAAGATATAATGGCGACCTGTCCGGGGTCTACCCCACCTCTTGCCCAATGACAGCTGGCATTGGCTCCAGTCCTCCCAATGATTTGGAACAGGAAAAGGTTACAGATGATGGATGGATGGACGGACAATAATTATAAAATAGGTGATTCTGAGGTATTCGCCCTCCTTGAAAATGACTCCTACAAATCAGCACAATTGAAGCCAATTAGTTTGAGAAGTCACACAATTGATGAAATTGAGATCATCTGAGATCAAAAATTTGTTTTCAGCTACTTGTAGCATACATACACCTGCATCTGGGCACTCCGATCACTGGTGAATCAGGCCATAAGAACACGATGAAGAACAACACTGAAAATCAAACATCAAGGCAAAACCAAATTGGTCAATCAGTAGGGTTGGGACTTTTCCCCGTGGGCTGCTACATAAACTGGGTTGATGGCTCAATGTAAAAAAGAGACATCAGAGACTAGGAGAGAGCGACAGAGATTTAGACCTACAATTTTGCTGATTGGCCCAGTCAAGCAGCTGTGTGGCCAACTGTGGTGCTGTTTGACACTCATCTTCTCCTTTGTCTCCCACTCACCTATTGTTTTCTTATTTTTACATCTTTAACACTGAATCGATATAAAAGTTAAAATAATCCTCAAAGCCTCAGAATAAGTGTTCATTTATCAGTAATAACTCCACAGAACAGAGAGTAGGTGTAAGTAAGTGAAGCAAAGAAATCACTCCCATTATAAGTAGACAGAAGATATAAGCAGACTTATGTTTTAAAACCTTTAAAACCAATAAAAACCTTGTAAAAGTTTTTATTGGTTTAATCAGAAATTCGGATAAAAAAACTCAAAGTAGACTCATGACTCAGTCTGTGTTATTCACCCAGATGGACAGAGTTTTAATACAGACAGGTGGCAGGAGCACACTGCATCAGAATTCAGATAAAAGTGGAAGTAGCCTACTCGCCCGAAAAGGTTTATCTGTCAGGCATCAGCTGAGTTACTGATGAAGACAAAATATTTTTAATTCTGTTGAACATGATAACATAAATGTACAAGTCTTCTCCAGATTTGTTGAACATGTGCCTGATAAATAGGGTTGCTGCAAAAGCTAAAATGCTGCGGCAGGTATAGGTGGAGCTAATTTGAACTACTTTATGTTAACAACTTAACAACTACTTCATCAATAATAATATCCCACATATTAATCCGTTTATATCACTTTTATTCCCAACTCTAACTCTGCATCATGGAATAGACTAACATTTTTTAGGAATATTGCACATTGGTAAATCTGCCTAGAGCATGCCATCCTCAAAAGCTGAATGAGTATGGCAACAAAAATTAGCATTGTTCCAATATTTATAAGCAGGACTGTATTTGTTTTGCAAGTTGCTGGGAATCTTCAATGGTTAATATGCAATCAGTGTGCCCAGATTTTGCACTTCCAGATTCTCCATCCAAGTCTGACTGGTTACAATGGGTTTTCCCTTTGGGGCCTATTTTAGCCATTACACTGTTAGCACAGTTTCATCTTGAGAGTAGATGGAACAAGATACAAAACATCATCTGTTGGTTGAGAGACTTCCAGCTCATCTGTGCCATGACAGTGTTTGAATTCATATGCCTAGTCTCAGTAATACTTTTCAGAAAAACATGTTGGCTCTTCTGTTATGTAGTAAACGATGCCGATGTCAGTGTCATGACTTTTCAAGAGCTTAGGTACAAATTGAAACAAACATCCAGGAATACACTAATTCAGCCAAGAAAGAGCTTGTATCTGCCAATAAACCACAACTTTTTAAAACATACGGATTAAACAAACAAGACATATTATTGAGCTGCTTAGATACTGAGCTGGCCGCTTCTTGTATAATTATCAGTTCACTGTAGCTTCTTAATATTAGAAAGACATGGAAGTCAGTGCTGCCAAAATCCACAAATCAAACAAACCTACAGCCTTCCAAATGGTGTTATGTTAGGGAAACTGTTTATTTAAAGTACAGACTGCAGAGCTTGCAGAGTTCTACTGCAATGTTGGCCAATATAAATGGCAGCTAGTACTTGTACTGTAGCTTACAGTACATGCATTGAATTTCAATCAGGCTACAGTACACACACCTCGTGTGTATCAGTATTTATTGTACTGTGAACCGACTCTGTGACCATAACCTACAACAGTGAATTATGAGGTTGTCAGTGGCAACGATGTCTATTTCACAAGGTTTGATTGCAACGTGTAAGGCAACAATATAGAAATGTAGTGGAATAAAAAGTACAGATATTTGATCTTAGATGTAGTGGATTGCAAGTAAAAGTTGACATTTTTAAATCTACTTAATTGCATTTTTCAAATCTGTACTTTACTTAAGTACAGTAACAAAGTATTTGTAGTGTGTTACTTTCCACCACCGCTGATTGGACTGTTGAACATACATGCTGCCATCCCACACACAGCTCTAAAAACAACATTATTTTAAAACTTAGATTTATTTTAAAATTTTCATGCATCATGTGGTCCCTGATAAAAGCGGTCAAAATATGTACTATTATGACTTGAAATTTGTTATCAGAACATCAACCAGTAAAGCACACTCCATTGTTCCTACAAACCTGAGCTCTTATTAATAGGAAATGTGTGAGAGAGAGAGAGAGAGAGAGAGAGAGAGAGAGAGAGAGATCAGCTTATCAGATCAATATCTGCTTCAGCTCTCAGCTTTAAGGACCACTAAGCTAAGGTGTGTGTGTGTGTGTCTGTGTGTGTGTGTAATCCTATGGATTCATATGTGTGTACATGCTGTTTCAGAGAGTGAGTCTTCTGATTTCATGTGTGCTCAGGCCTCTGTATCAGACAGGTTGCCACATAAAACCTGCAACTGCCAAAAGCTTCCAGTGTGTGTGTGTGTGTGTGCACATGTATGTTTAGCTGGTATTGCTGGCAGAGCAAACAGCAAATTTCTGACACCCACTAGCACACGGAGCGATGCTGCAGTGCAGTATGGGTTATTGTGCTGAAATAAATCTGCTGTTGTATAATTTGAGGAGATCGCTTTCAACAGGCTGTTGTGTGAAGTGCAGAGCCACAGAAAGGGTTCAGCCTCTCCTGTTTGAGTTGCCTGTAAATCCCTGTCCTAAAGCTGTTGCTAAGAAACTACTCTTTCAAGGCTGTTGATCTTTAGATATGCTGGGAAAAACACTTTACAATAATGGCAGCATTAAGACTTAACAAACCAATAATGTGACATTTTCAAAAAATGTTCCACTTCTTGCTATTAGCCTTTGACGTACCACAACAGGCCTCAGTTCAGGTGAGATCTGCATTTTTTGAACTAAGTGCACCCAGAGAAAAACTGCCAACAATTGTATTTCATATCATCCCTTTCATGTCTAGGCATGTCCATCCCACCGTGTCTATACAATATCACCGAAAGACCTTGAGAGAATTTCTTCAAAAATGGCACAAATGTCAACTTGAACTTATTAACGAAGTGTGTAGGCCCAACCCCAGTAAACCCCCCAATAAATTATGGTGGTCAAAGATCACGGCCGCAGTAATCTCACATCTGTCCCATTCTTATGAACATAATAGCTGTCTCTCAGTTCTGGGGTCACCCCCTTTCAAGGCGATGCCAGGAAAAGTCTGTCCTATTCTTTAAAATGGGACCTTCTTTCTCTGTTCCCTTCTGCTATGGCAGTCCAACATATCTGAAGATTATTTGGATGTTAGAATACAGCAGATGCAGAGTACAGCACAAAGTTAGAGTAAACCAAGAGACCTTTTAATACCTGCCTTAGACCTGGAACAGATGGTGATGCAACAAGGGGAATCCCTGTACCTATTTGGTTCCATCTTCATAACCAATGAAAAGATGGCTTTAAAAAATAGGGGATTTTTTCAAAATTTGCACAAGGTCTAGTTTGACCATGACAATGATCTTTCCCTAACCTTATACAGATCGTTTTTGTTGCCTTAACATAAAAGATGACCTTATAGTGATATGAACACAAAGACAAGTATCTTTTGTGGTTTTTAGTATGATGAGAATTAAATTGAAAGAAGTCATATATGTTCCCACCACACCCACCTGTTGCAAAGGCTTGAAGTAAAGTGGCTGTCAGACTGCTTCAGCATGCATTTCTACTTAGCCAGTTGAAGGGTGTGGTATGTCCTTACTCTTGGGTTGCACAGGACATACTGTGTTACAACAGCAGCGTCTAAAAATCCTTTATTTCTCCAGGTCTGGTCTGATTGCTTTGAAGCTCAATTAAAATACTTTCAAAAGAGGGCTGCTGCAACAATGTTCAGCGGTCACAGAAACCTTTGAAAGAATCTTTCTACATTAGGATCTGCTTGGGAGCATTTTTCTCTAGAAATTTCTTTTTTTAATATAAAAATATTAGAAATATTAAAACCTAGAAAACATTCATTTGCGGTCAGTGTTTGTTCTTGAATTGACAAAAGACTTTCCTTATTGTTGGACTATAATACAAGAATGTATTTAATTAAACACAGTGCACTAGGCTATATAACAGTATTAATATTCTGTTCACTCATATCAATGGTTTTCCAATTTCTAAGAGTTATTTTAAATGTAAAATTCAGCACAGAAGCAGCTACATTATAGTTTTTAAGTGAAAAAAATCTTCTCCCTCTTCTCATTACCTCTGGGTTATAATACAAGTCTCTGTCCAGTATCATTTTCTGTCGTAAAAACTTACAGTGTAACATCACCTACTGTATTCAACAATTCCACATTTTTGTGCCACAGGAGCTTTGCATGGCAGTTATCAGATCGTTATCCATCTGAAACAAGTGATTTAAGACGTTATGACATTTAAAAAAACACTAATATTGCTAGGTTAATTTTTTTTATTTTTTTTTATGGTAAATGTTCTGCAGGTTAACCTTTATCTCCAGTTGGTTCTGCAGTGGGGGCAGTTTATAAAGCTGCTAAAGACTGGTTCTGATGAAATACCAGTTTGAAGTAAAGGAGCTGCACCAGCTGTCAGCCTCACATGGTCCAAAGTCTACTTCATTTTCTGCTTTCCTTAAGACAGTGTTTTTGCACATGTAACTCACTACACTAGAAGCAGTATTTAGATTACATGTATAATGGAAGTTATTACCAGAGGGGGACTAATTAAACAATGACATTTTTTCCCTCAACGTTTAGTCTGAAATTACACAGTTCTTTCCTTCAAACATTTGAAAATGATGAGGAAATTGCAGACCTGTAAATGAGGTGTTACTGAAACGTCTTTGGTGCAAGCACATAGAATGCTGCATATACAACCTTGATTCACATGTCTTAACTGGACATAATCAATCATCGCAGTTCATGTAAATGCAACAATTAGTAGAAGCTGACTATGTCAAACTGCCAAATAACGTCTGTTAACCTATAGTCCCACCACAGATCTTTTCATAAATATCCACTTCTGCACTCTATTTCAGTACTCTCAGCCTTCACCCCTCCTTGTCTCTCCCTCTTACTGAATCTGTGTCTTGTTTTTCTCTTAGTGGCAGTTTTATATCAGGTTTCTGGTCTCTTCTCTCTCATTAAAACTGATGATATTTTAATGGTTGTCACTTGGCTGCAAAACAGAATGTTGTTATACTTGGTCTCCAGACAGAGCAGACCATCTTTCTTATACAGGAGCAAAATAATGCAACAATATTTACTTTATTTCACTTTCTGGTTTTGATAGAATTGACACTAAATGTCTGCTAAATTGTTCATTTTTAAACACGTATACATTCAGGGGTAGCATTTACCAGAACAGAAAACAAATTATTGTTGCTCACCACTGATGAAACATAGTCTGTAAATATCTTTCCAGGTTCGAATTTAAATCTCCTTCTTCTATTTCTTTTCTTTTCTTCAAGAGTCCAAGGTGATGTTAGCTTCAAGTATAATAAAATGTCCTGCAAGTGTTACTGAAATATTGTGTTAACAAGAATGTGAGAACAAGGTGGCCTTGACCTTTAACCTTCTACATCTAATATTTGATTATTTTTTGGCTTGTCCCTTCGCGGGTGGCCACAGCAGAACATGCTCCACACACTGATACGTCATGAGTTTTGGTGGTGCCACACCTAGTCAGGTGGGATTTGAACCCACATTCTTCTGCATCCTAACCCAATACTCTACCACTGATCCAACAGGACCCCTAGCTGAATACAAATTCACATGTGTTAAAATTCTCCGGGAAGTCCCTCAAGAAAATTAAGAGACAGATGGACGGACAACCTGAAAACAATGCCTCCAGCCATGGCTGTTTCTGGCACATAGGCATAAGCATATGAACTGGGGTTGGGCCTAAATTGCCTGTAGGCGTGAATGTGAGCAATAATGATTGTCTTTGTGTGTCTGTGGGTGTCCCTGGTCATGATATACCCTTCCTCTCACACAGTGACATCAACTCCAGCGCACTTAAGAGCCTATTCACACTTTTTCTAATGTCTTCTATAGTTTTGAAAAACATTCACTTCCATTAGATTTCCAGTGCAACCACTTTTCAACCAGTGAGTAGCTCCAGTGCAGCAGCTGGTGTTCAATGCTTTGGGCATTGTAACTACAATATTAAATCTTAAGGGAGGCTTGCTCATTTTTCCATCCAGGTTTGCCAGCTGTTTTTGGGATTAAAACCTATAAACCAGCATTCCTGCATGCATGTCTAACTAACTAAGAGGTATTGGTCAATGTGCCGCTTATGATTAAAGCTCTGTATTTTAATGTTGACAAACAACAGTTAATAAACAAAAATCCAAATCCAACCTCAGCTCACCAATCAGATCATTTCGGTTATTACTGCTTAATTGTTAAGTATTGGATTATTGTTTACTGTTGAAAGTAAAGACTATCTGTATCACTGGGCAGGGCAGAGTGTGGGACATCATAGCGACAGAGTGGACTGATTTTGAGTCTATAGGTGTAGAGCAACCAAACACTTTGGGAAAATGTCCTAAAAGTCATTTTTCATGGCGAATTAGTATTTAGTACGGGTTATTTCGGACTGATGGACTAAAGTATGGTTACAAACCTTACTTGGTCTTGATTAAAAATGTTTATAACGTACTGTTTATATCAAATTATTTATAAAAGTTAACGTCAAAACTTTGTTTAGTCACTTTTTTTTAATGTTGGAAGGGGTTGTTATTTTTTTTATATGTCTTGCTGAAAATAAAAATGTATCTTATTTTTAATAAGATAGAGTTTTATCTCAGTTTTATTTTCCTTTCTTTCTCTTCATTACTCTTCTTTCAGCTTTTTCACTTGTTATTTTTGGCTTTATAGCACAAAAACAGGGTGTGGCATAGCAGCTGTAGATATTAATTATTAAGCTTGTGCATTTGTGTGTGTTTGCGTAAAAAAGAGAAAGAGACAAATAAATGGTTTACATGGGCTACTCTTTCTGTATCTTCTGAGAAGTTGCAAAAAGTAACAGTCGAACAAAGTAGGGAAATAGAGAGACTACATCTAAAATTTTGTGCATCACCAGTATCTTTTTAAAATGATGGTATGTTTTTCATTCATACCCTCTGAGTTTGATGTTCACTGTAGCATTATAATCTGTTTTTATTTTGGTTCTACAACAACCTTGATTTCCCCACAGAGCTACAAAATATGCTGTATTTTAAAATAGGCTCTAAGCAATTGTGCATGAATTATTAAAAAATGCTCACTTATACTGTGTATAGATTTTCTTTTTCCACTGGTGTATACACCATGGCAAATACAAGTATTTCTATCTTTTCAAATGACCTGTTTTTCTGCATTAGCTGGTAATAAAGTGTGATCTGATCTTCATCGCTGTCATAACACATGAAGCTCTGAGTCAGAACTTCCTGTTTGAAGTCACTCTTAATATTTTTTATGTCAAGTGACTAAAAAAGAGATGCATGATGAGCTTCAAGGAGATGCAGCATAACCACAAAGAGTGTTTAGTTGATGTATTCATCTACCTAATCTCCCCCCTATTTGTAAGATGCACAGTTGTGATTAGAAGTCAACGAACTAATTCTGTAATTAACTGAAGTTGGGCTTTAAATTATTTCTTGGCACTTTTTTGTTTTTGCTGAAGCAAAAAGAAAAAACATGTGCATGATACACACGTTTAAATCTGGTGCTGAAAGTTTGAAAATGTCTTTTAATTAGCCCATGGCCTCTGAACTTTTTGTTCATCTTCCAGCTCAGGGAAGATGTGAGAAAGAAGATGATAGATTTACACAAGTCAGGAATGTCACTTAAAGCCATTTTTAAACACCTGCAATTTCAAAAACCACCAGTTCAAACTATCGCACTGTACATATACACAGGGAGGTGTTGTCACTTATTATTATTAATAAAAGAAGTTCATATAGACCTTAGTATGATCAGTAACAGCCCAGGAACCACGTTAGACCTGTGGCATGGTCTACCATGGTATATCATTGGTTTGCACTACTTTGGGACTTGACCTAAGTTTTTAGCTGACCACATCAATAAGAGAGAGGCTTTTAACCAATTGTTAAATGTGCTGTATGTTAACTTTTGACCCTCTAACGTAAACTGACTTTGATAAACCCAGTGCACCCAAACCTTTGGGATTTCCTTTATTAGATGTACGATCATTCTTCGCTAACAAAACAAACAAACAAACGTTCAAATAATAATATAAAAGCTAATATTCCAATGACAACTTTACTTAGCAACTGTAATTATAATGCTGTCATAATTATTATGGCCACTACAGGGACTTTATTAAGATTAATTTTCTCAATCTTAACAGAAAAATAATTTTAATGTAGTTTAAGACATTTGATATGGAAATGATAATCTACATGGCCATGAGGGTTGACCATGACAAGTTAACCAGTCTTTGTACATGCTCTCAATATACTCACACCACTTCCTCCTTGGCCCAGTCTCTGCCGTTATTGCTCCATCTGTCTGTCCCTCTTACACAAGGATACACTAATTGGGCTCTTTGCTTTTTTACTCAAAAGCCAAAGAAGCTGGAGTCTTCTCCCTTCCTTTTTCCTAATGCCAAATCAACAGACTGCCCAATCTGCCTGACGTCGCACAGATTAATCCTTTTTTTTTTTCTTTTTTAACTATCAAACTTAACTTACGTTGAGCTGTGGTCCTCGACCTTGTGAAATGTAGTTTTACGGACACTCGCTGTCATGCCTGCACACATCTCCATCCACAGCACATTCACAGAAGCCTGTAACATACATTTTACCCTCTTGGACACACTGCCAGTAGCACCCCTATTATGAGGACATGGACATCTTGGGACTTAGTTAGCATGAGTGACTGTGTGTGTCAGTAGAAGCGACAAAGAAAGAGGGAGAACAGGTGTTAGTGTGTATATGAGTGTGTGCAGTGATAACGACAGGTAAGCTGTTGTATGAGGTTAGCTTCAGGCTTGTAACCTGCTCATGAACTTGTCCTTCACTGGCCACATACACTGGGCTCAGCACTCAATTCAGAAGCAAATTTATTACTTTTACAGAGGCAAGAAAGAGAGATAAGGAGATTGAAAAATAACCTTAAGGGGGTGGGAACTGAACAAGGTGCAGACTGAGGGTGCAGGAGAGAAACAGTGATACAGAGGGTAAGAAAGAGGCATAGTATAAAGTGATTTAAGTATAATGAGAAGTGGAAGGACTGAGAGGAGATAGGAAAAAAATAGAGGGGGTCTAATAGAGACTGGTTTCTAAAGTTAGAATCCTTTTAGCTTTTACTGCGTTTTTAGTGCATAAAAACTAATCTATAACTTAAAAGGTGGCCTTTGTTAGGTGTACTTACACTAGGCGTGGTTGCTTTGTACTCTGTCCAAGCACAATTGTCCACCCATCCCGTCTCCCCTGCTGGACTCAGATTGGCTGCAATGTGGGTGGAGGAGCAACAGTTCTGCAGGGTTATGCTAATTTACTAAATGTAACATAGTGATGGAGACATTAGTCATTAATGGGCATTTTCAAGTCAAATTACTGCCAAAAATGTGCAATAATGTGCTTCCCTGAGGATTGGTATCATTGTTGGGACCATATACATCAACAGTCAAACTATATAATTATGTTTAAAGCATGAAAGATAAGGTGTGGTGCTTTTTTTCCCACATGCAAGTAAATTGATTGTGTATGTTTGTATGGTCACCTGTGCCAATCTGCTGTGATCACACCTTCTCACAACCATGTTGTAGATTCTCGTTGGGATAATGGGACATTTTACCATGTACAGTGCATCCAGAACGTTTTTCCACGTTTTATGTTACAACATTATTCCAAAATGGACCAAATTCATTATTTTCCTTAAAATTCTACAAACAATACCCCATGATGAAAAAATGTGGAAAACTTCAACGTTGTGAATGCTTTCCGGATCAGCACCAAACTACACCGAAATTGAGGAGTTTCACTACAGTAGAAATTAGGTATTTATTAATGAAATGGACAAAGATCGGGGGTCACAAAAGTGATACATGATATGCATAATGTAAGACTTATGTCTGCAAATACCCAGAGGGGATATATACGCTTACATCAGGGGAAATGATAAGTCATTTAATCAAAGGATAATTGGTAATTTTTCTAATTAATCACATTGGCCACAATCACCAAACAAAACCCAAAAATGAATATTTACTACTCAGGTTTCAGACTGACAGAGTGACATTTAGTCTGTTAGTCTGCAGCCTCCTTTGTCGTTCAAACACCCGTCATCCACGGAAATGCTCTAATGGGTGATATGTCCCTTCATTTCAAAACATGTACTCGAACAAATTTGGTTTACAAATGTTGCCCCAAATGTTCCAAATCTGGAAGAGGGACCTTTTAATAACTTGAGGGAACAGTACTCATCCTCAGCCACCCTCTGCTGGTGTTGCACCATATTCTGTGACCTGTGGCAGTGCAACAACTTCACCTTCCTTCAACACTGAGCTGCAGCTGCAGCACCATCCCCAGAGGGGAGCAGAGTTAATGAATATCACAGATCAGTGATAAAATATGTACTAAAAGCCCTAGCACCTTTCAAACAGTCTTCCTATGGTCCAAATATTCTTCCTGTTTACATATGAACTGTCTTATTAACAGCTTGTCAGTCATCTGTAAAGTCGTCTCGTAAGGTGCTGACTGACATTCAGCCACTACACATTTTTGCATCAAGTTTCATGGCAGTGACAAAGTCACAAGCCTTCAGAAGTGTTAGCAGACATGACAAAAATACCAGTGACTAAACAGCATTTCAAATTTAAATCCATGTAGATGAGAAGTGATAAAAATATAATTTTCTCACATAAAAGCACAACATGAAAAAGAGCAGATGAGAAACTGCAGCTTGTCAGGTTTTGTCACACAGGGGCCAAAACACTGTCATGTGCCAACATCCAACAAAACAACCCAGTTTAGAGTTAAATAGGTCGATAGATAGAGTTAGATAATTTTGATCCATTATCGTTTCACTAAAAGTGAATGTGGTTGTGTAATCATTATTTTGCTATGAGTAACTACTAATCAACAACACAAAATTCTAATTGTTAAAGAAATTCATCCAATGAATGATGGGGCTGACTCAAGGTTGTCTCTCATTCCCTAGGCGTTAAAAACCACCAGTTTGTCCAGTTTTCCAGTCCTTTTGCGTTACATGCTGCTACTTAGGGAACCCATTTGCTTCAGCGATCAATACACTGAGCTTCCAGTGAAATACAATGGAAAACCTAACGCTTCAATTTTTGTTGCCTAAAGCGATAATGTATAAAGTGAAAATATTTCATTTTGTAGGGAGGTGGATGGCACAAGACACAGGACTTTCCCACAGGAGGCCGGGGACTGACTCTAGAGCGAGACATTGTGCGCTTTAATGATGGTCGTAACACAACGTGGCGCATGTGGTTATGTTACGTTTTGTACGCATGTGCCGGCGTCACTGTTGGTAGCATTTTCTTTAATAATATAATTTTCTTGTAACTTAAACTTACTGTAAAATTTTTGTGGCTAATTTTAACCCATGTAGTTTTATAACAAAGCCTTACCCTAAGCTCCTGAAGCGTCCAATAGTGAAGCCAAAGGGTTGTAGCCTTTTAAGAGGTGTAATTCGACCCTGTACGAAGTGTCATTATATACATTACAGTTAGGGACACGATACAAAATTATCATGTTTTGATCAAATTTCAGCAACGGTTTTCAAGTTTAACCTTTCCTCATAAACAGATGTAAATGTCATGCCAACTGTATGCAACTTATTATGGAGAAATACAGTGTTCATTAGTGTGTGTCTGCAAGTAGTCATGTTTGAGAGCATTTTAATTTAGGAAAAACAAAAATCCTCTGCTTCAGGTGGCTGATCAGTTTCTCTTTCTTATTGCCCTAAGCACAAAACACACAAACAGATGCATCTCATTCCATTAGTTTCAAATGTCAGGTTTTGCATAAGGATCTGATTGGCTGCTTGAGATTACAGATTACAGCATTTATCAAACAGTGAATGCATTCATGCAAAGAATGACCATGTGCACTTTACCACATTTGCATCTGTATATTGCTTAGGTCTTATTGCATATGTGTATAGTTCTACGGGTCTTTTTAAATTGCATATATTATGTACTTTTGCCTCAGCCATGTCTGAGGTAGATAGAGCGTTTTTCTTTAAGTGTTTTTCTTTTCAGTAAAAGCAATTCTTTGAAATTTCAAGCCTTTGCAAAAAGTGTTATGTTTTGAAGGTGAGAAAAAGAACACTGGGTACAAGAGATTCAAAAGAAATGAGCAGAAAATTTGTTTTTCAGATTCATTTCAGTGTAATGAAAAGGACAAAACAGTCATTCCCTTTCTTACTTGTATATTGAGCTCATGTTTAGCTTTGTTTTTGCTGTTTTGTTTCTTTCTTTTTTCCCGGCCTTTTCTACTTGCCTTCATCTTTTTTTTTTCTCCTCACAGATAACTTGTTAGAGTAGATCAGCAAAATAATTTTCTGAGAATACATTACCAGCTTATATCCTCTGGCACCACCAGAAGTGTGTGTGTGTATGTTTGTGTGCATGTGTGCGTGCGTTCACACACACGTGTGAGTGAGAGAGGTGAGAAAATAGGCAGAGCAAGGTATCAGCAGGTGTGAATGTAGCACGACAGGGGGTGATTATAATTAGAACTTAGTTTGGTTAAAGCATAGGTACACACACAAACCTGCACACATGCATGCATGCATTGGGTTTTGCCCCATTTTCTTTGACTCAGCTAATATCTTCTTCTTCACCTGTATTTTTTCAAAGAGTGTTGAACCTGACCTAGTATTTTCTGCAGTTACTGCAAAACTCTTCTTCTGCTGAAAAGTATTGAACACTTTCAGCAGAAAAAGAAACTGCTAAAAGTTTAAGCTGTGATTGCACTCAGTTGTCTTGGCATTGGTATTTCTGTTTTCACACCCCCACCCAAAAAAAAAAAAAAAAAAAAAACTGACATCACCTGGCCAGAGAAAAATGGACAGGGATAGTAGTGATAGTTCCGCTGAAGTTCAGAATCTCTTGAAGCAGGGAGTGTTGTGGAGGACGACAGTGAAGTGCTTTCCACACATGCATTATAGCTGGCTGGCAGCCCAAGTATATTCTGGCATCCGTTTTTTTAATCAGCACCTTCCAATTGACTAAAAAAATATTTATCCTCATCCTACTGCACCAGTAGCCTACTTATCAAATATGTCAAACTGTAGCTATGATCACATGTTGCATTAATTCCATGATTTAAACTAATGAGCACAAATGAAACGTGCTGTCGATGTGTGTGCTCAGGCTTTAATACAACACCACCACTTGAGCCACAGATTGTCTATATGCGATAAGATGTATCACTCTGTAACACCTCAGAACAATAGGTGGATTGAGTGCCTCTGCCATCCCAAAAACTCTCAAAACTATCTAAGGCCTCTAGTAAAACCATCAGCTGATCTTGCACCAGTTTCAAAAACTACCAGAAACTACTACACAAAATTCAAATCTATTATTTCTTAGATTAAAAAATAAATATATTGGGGATACTCTTTAGGCTAGTTTATTCTTTTATTTTTAGGAACAACACCAACAAATGAGCTTGAGCCTCTTAAACATTTACTGTATGCATTGTGGCTTAATGACTGAAGATGAGGGCCCTGTTAATGAAGCCAGGGTGATAAAAGTAAAAACATGCATAAGGGCTACTTTAAGTAATCACTGTTTATGGCATTAAGTGCTATGCTCGAACATGTGGAGATTTTACCTAAATACTTTAATAAAAATTGCTAAATATTTGCATATAGAAATGGAAGAAAGAACCAGAACTCAAATGTAAATGGTTTAGCTTCTCCCACAAGTACTGAAGGGTTCATTAGGCACCACTAATATGATAGATGCACCTCTCTTACACTTTAGAAATACCACAGCGTGGGTGGACCAGAGTAGTTGTGTGTGGCATAGTCAGATTTTCTTCCAATTCTTTCTGGATCAAAGGGGGAAAAAAAGTGCATTGCCTTGCTCAGTGTGAAGGAGCTCAGTGTGAACAAAGCTCTGTCCTAGAGAGCAGAGAGTAGAGGGAGGGGGACCAGCTCGAGAAAAGATGGTAGGTTAAAGAATTGGGAGAGACAAGGGGTGACAGATGGAGGGAGCGAGAGCGAGAGAGAAGCTGGAGGAACTAGAGAGACTGAATTGTAGAGGCAGAGTGAGCCATAGGAATGTAGTGGAGCAGAAGGATGTATGATGGATAGAGGGATGATGGGTGTGATGAAAGAAGGAATCAAGGATGAAGAGGGGCAGATGGATCATCATGACATTTCACTCGAGCATGTGGTGTGTGTGCTTGTGTGTATGTGTATGGGTATCCACTTCTATGAGCTCTGATGGCTGCATGTCAGAGCTTATTGTGGAGATTGACTATCACAGAGGCCTGTTAATTAATGTATTGGTTGGTGCGCATGTCAACCATGAACTCTGAAGCACATGGATACTGTTTCCAGACACACATATACCTCGAGTCATTAAAGTATGACAACAGGTATACAATTCAAGGAATCAGTTGGGTATATCAGACGAAAAAGTTCCACATTTCCACATCATTTGTTAATCTTTATGTTTTTTTAATTATGGGACTATGACTATGGAGACTTTTTCCTTAAAACCAAAAATATCAACCTCATGTTCACGCTACATTTTTTTCTTCTTCTCCAGGAACCAGGACTGGCTGTATACCATTTTCAGGCAATTTATACAGCACGTATTGAGATCCAGCCAACACACACTGCTGTCCCCAGAGCCATGCAACTAGCTTAGCTAAACTGGCTATGGTCACCCCACAGAAGCAAAGATATTAATTGTCTTAATAATAGCAGACATGTGCTGACTGATGGTTGGTCCAAGAGAGAGCAGAGGTAGTAAAAGGCCTAAAAATCAAAGCAAAATGTGTTCTTCATTACATTTATAGACAACTAAGCAAGGATGCTGTTGACAGTAAGGAAATAAAAATCTCTAATATGACTATATTTGATTTTAGTCTCTCCTTCCCTGGCAAATAATCTAATTTTTCTAACTCATTATCCCAGTTTTATGGTGGATATTTTAAGTATCCAAGCCAAAACTGGGAACCCTCTTTAGACATTGTCCTTGATAAAGTGATATTTGTTTGTAAAAACTGAACTTTTCCTACTATTCTATGTTATTTTAAGTGATTGTAATTTAGACAGACAGGTTATTATGATTCATTCTCTTAGCATATAAAGATAAGTTTCATGCTGTTCGCTGTGCATAAGTTCAGAGCTTTGCTGCCTTACTCTGGTTTTAAAATTTGTAACATCAGCATATACAGTATGTGTGTGCTATTGTTAATGCCAAAAATGACAGCGGTGTAAACAGGCAGAGCATCACCCCTGACAAACTTTATCAGTATTATTAATACAACACATGTAATGAAAGGACACTATGTACAACAGTTTTCTTTCCCTCAGTAAAAAATGCTAATAGAATAACTTTTTTTTTAGTCTAAAACCATCTGCTCATCTATCATCTGTCACCTTTTACAAAAATAAAACAGTTTCAGCTTAAAGAGCGGCTTCACTGATAATTATCTTCTTTTCAGTCTATCAGAGTATCAGTAAATGACTGAGATTAATGGCTTTAGGCTTGTCCCTTCAGGGGTTACCACAGCAGAATGTAGCCGCATCTTGATGTGGCATGTGGTTTTACACCGCATGCCATTCTTGTTGCAACACTCCCATTTTTATCTGCGCTCGGGACCGTGACCAAAGTGGCCCTTGGTGGCTGGGCAGGTCCTCACCTGGTGGGGTGGGATTCAATTCTGTGGCCTTTTGCATTCCAACCCAATTCTCTGCTTCCCTGTATTAAAATATCTATTTTCATCAAGTTGAAAAATGCCTCCAGATGACATCACTTGGAGGAACCTTCAGTTAGGAATTTCATCCCGGGGCTCATATTAGGGAGATTACAATCAAGGTCAACCTGCTTTTACAGAGCTCCTCAAGATTACATAATTTAATTCTGCACTCTCAGCTGACAGGCCAGATTTCTGGTCCGTACTTTGTGATCTGTGCAGTCTTAACCACAAAAACATCTTTTCTTGACCTCCTCATTACTTTTCACGTATCTACTGTGGATGCTGGAAGCATTCAGTTTTGAGTCTTTTCTGACATATATCTGTATGTAAAAAAATAAAATAAATGTGTCTCTCGCCCATCTTCCCTCTCTCCCCTTCTCTCTTTCACTCTATGGAAACAGTATCAAACAAGCAAAAGCACAAAAAAAGTCCAAGACCAAGATAGAAGATACCGAACTGATCAGAATGATAACATGTAATTCATGCCCTATTTTAACCCTTGTATCCTCTATTTTGTAAAATTGTCTCAGCTTTTTTTTGGATTTGGTGATCATTGTGGCAGCTTATGGCATGATTTTTTACAAAAACTTTTCTTTGTGGTAACATTTTTCAAATCTAGTGTCTTTTACTCTTATGTCATTTATACCATATTTATGCACTTTACATTTTTATAATAAGAAAAATTGTTCAGCTTTGCTTGGAAAATCTTTACAATCTTTTTTTTAGAAATGCTTTTTCTAGTTTGTAGATTTGCACACTCACTTTTTTCACTGATGACATTGCTCAGAACTGATTTATATGGATAAACTGCTCCAATGGGTGATGTGACATTGTTCCAGAAGGCTTGGTGGAGAAAGTGTTAAAAACAATATTTATCCAAATAATCATATAACCTTTATAACAGTCTGAAGTAAGCAGGAGTGAGCTGTGCAAGCAATCTATGCAAGATCACTAGTAGAATTAGAGCAAGCTAAAGAAGGATGAATATTTATGCTTTAAGATTATTCATTGTTATTTTACAATACTGCTAATATTACGGCTGGGCAGAGTGTGGCAGAGTACACTGGAACGGTGAGAGGGACGGACGAGGGCAGTGGACTGATGTGTTTTCCTACTACCAGCTCAATTCCCAAAACTTACACACTGCATCTTTAAAGTTTAAAAGACAATTGCTGGCTCTTTTTTTTTTTTTTTTACATTTATTTTATTTTAATTGTTTTTTATATTCAACATTGTCTCCTAGAACAAAAAAGCAGTTGTATAGAAGTGTTAAGTGTACTTCGTGTTATCTGTGTCAAATCTCAAAAGTCAAAAAACAACCTAAAAGCTAGTAAAGTAAAACACACGTGTACAACATTCTCAAACCAAAACTGTTTTTGTTAAAGAACTGTAAGGTTGTCTCTCTTCTTGTACAGCAGCCTTCTGTGTGCTGCTGTAGAATAAAGTCCACTTGACTTCCATGATTCCTTGCTGCTGACACTCAACTTTGCTTTTAGCTCCTCTATCACTTTGTTTTTCAGATGCGTACGTTGAGCTGGATGGCTGCCTTCCACCTTCAACTCAACCTTAACAAAAGTGAAATATTGCTCTTCCATGACAAATGTTGTCTTGTGCCAGGACTCTATCAGGACTGACAGCACCACAGGGACACCTGTCTAGACTAGCAAGAATCTCTGTTGTGATTCTAGGGAGCCATATGCAATGCAATGCTTACATCATCGCCACAACATCTCTTGGCAGCCCACATCCTGTGTCAGCTACAGCATCTGGTCTAATGAGCTACTAGGTTCACAGCTGATAGCTTGTGCTGCAGTTTTAAAGCATCTGTATTCTCTTTTGTTACTGTACCTCCACCGCACCTTTACCTCACAGAGACAACTCACATCAAATTCACCAACCTCGGTTCTGCTGTACAAGTTGCTAAGTGAGGTGCATCCCTGTATATATCCAAGACGTGCTTAGCTCTTACCTTCCAGCAGCCATCAGGCCGTAACTCCACTCTCAGCTTGACTCCTCTCCCCCAGGTACCTCAGCAGTGAAATGACTTTCCCACCAAACACCGGATTCAACTGCCTGTGTGAAAAAATCATTTCTGCTGGAACACCTTCCTGCAAGTCTCTTGACCCTGATCATTCTCCTGTCATGAGGGAAAAGTGTGTTTCCACTGCTTATTTTGCGTCTAACTACTCCTGCTGTTATATTATATTAGTTGTGACATGGGCTGTCCTGTAATAGTGAGGTTAAACTGAACTGTTTCAAGTTACGAGCTAGCTCAGTAACCAGGCTAATTGAAAATGTTCAACTTGTCTCATCTTTGTCAGCTACCTGTTTGACACGAGTAAGACTTATTTATGTATTAAATAAAATGCAGACACATATCATTTTGTTTCTTGTAGACATTACATGTTGTGTATATTGTATTCACAATTTCACTGTTTATTTTTCAATTTGTCTGTAATAATTGCAACAAAAATGTTTCACTTCAAGAGGGTCCTTGGGGTTTACATGTGAAGACTGTGAACATTAGTACATAGATTTTGTTGTATGAAATTGATACATTATTACATTTAATTTATTACATTTTCTAATTTCATTTCACTTTTTCCTTTTAATTTTCTTGTTACTTTTCTAACACATCTAATGTGATATCACTGGAAAATTTTTCAACTAACAATATCTGTTACTTACTTGGACCCTAAAGTTCTCAAAGTAAATCAAAAATGGGGCTCCAGGTACTCCGGGGTTAAGTACAGAAATTATTGAGAGGGGCACCTTTGGCTAATTTAAAAAAAAGGGTCCCAGAGCCTCTTTGAGTCCCCATCGTCACCCCATCGTCACCCCATCTGTACGAGCCTGATGGGAACTCTCTGGCTTCTGCAGTGCAGCATTAACAGTTTCTAAATCCCTTCAAACTGTTTTAAAACAAAGTGTATCACAATGTGTGCTGGTGATTAACTGTGCTTTCTGATGGTCTGTACTCTACAAGTACAAGTTAAAAAGTTGTTAAAAAATACATTAGCATAAAAGTTTAGCTGAGTATAAACTTTTTAATCCTATATTCACGTTACTGGTATGTTGGACAGTTTTTTTCAACTGCTAAAACATTAAAACTCATTCTCTGAATCAAATTCTCAGTGGCCTAAATTCATTTTTCGAATCAAACTTTTTTGGCCAAACCTTAAACCCCGTTCAGGTACTTAGACACAACTTGCAAAACTCATTTGCTAAACTTTTTGCTAAACTTTAAACACACAGCAGTCACTAAACACATTTCACACTTGTGTTACAAAACTGTAAACAATGGCAGCTAAATGTGAACCCAACTCCAACACAGCTCTCATCTTTTACACACACTAACTCATTTTTTTTTTGTTTTTGTTAGGAAAGTGACAAATGTAGATACCATTTTGACTATTCTTTAGCTAAATGCGTTGGATGCCAGTCCTAGATTATTTTATCTATTGCCTAACAAATGCTCTGTGGTTAATATATGTTTACTTGCTGTGTGTATGAGCTGAACACATTTTTTAGTTTTGAACACAGGATGAGAGATTAGAGAAAATGGAAATACATAGATGAATGGGTAGGTAGGTCAATGAGAATCAACCAAATGTCAAGAAGAAACAGAAACAACATTGGTGGTAAAAAAAAGAAATAAGGAATGGAGGAATGACAGAGTGAGAATGGAGAGATGAAGGTGGAAAAAGAGAAGGAAAAATAAGGAGAAAGAATGAGACATGGATGTGCTGGCTTGTAAAATGAAGCCACGATGAAAGGGAGAGAAGAGGAAAAGACTCCCATTTGGCAAATAGGGGGCAGTATCACTCTGTAGCAAGTTCACAAAGAGGGGTGGGGTGGGGGGTGGAAATGAGGTGACAATAGCAAAGACTGTGAGATGCAGAGGTAGGGATGGGTGGAAGGTAGACAGAGGGATAGATGGTTGTAACAAGAGAGGGAGGGCGGGAGACAAAATGGGTGGGGTATAGAGCGCCAGGATAGTTGAGCACAGGATGGAAGAGACCGAAGCGAAGGGAGGAGGCAGAGACAGGAGAGATACAGGCAGAGAGGAGTACATTACACTGCCAGCATGGAAACACAAACCACTGCTCATTTATTACCATTTCAATACAAACCACTGCTGTTTGGATGAGTGTTTGCATGTGCCTCCATATGTGCGTTATTGATTTCTGTGTGTGCAATGTGCTTGGTTTGTATGATTTGATGTTTGCTAGTGTGTTGTGTGACTCTGTGCTCTGTTTTATACCTTTGCACCTTGTATCCCGATTTTGCATCTCTATGTGCTGGTGCCTACGCCCGTGTTTGCATTATTATGTGTGTGTGTGTGCGTGCGTACGTGCATGCGTGCGGGCACATATTGGCAGGGGTGTAAGGAAATGTTTTGACTGTGTCCGTCCTTGATATGCCCAGCTGAATACAGAGAGCTTTTAAAAGAGTGCTGCGCCGCAGAACCAAGGCCCTCTTAGAGGCTTTCACAGCATTCAGTCTCCCAGGGCAGTGACCGCACTAACAATCTAAAGCTACTTCAGACGCTTGTGCATCAAAATCAATGGTTTACGAGGGGAGATAAGACTAACACCTGATTCCCAGCAATGCAAACAGGTTCTGTTTTTACATAGCAGCTTTTTAAAATATCTTGATGCACACCTGGATGTCTGTGAGATGGCCTCTTCTGCAGTTTGTTGTTTTAAAGTTAGTGTGGCATATTGAGCTTTATCTTTATTTTAAGCATACTTTAACATTATCACGTTAACCACAGAGCAACTCGAGTGCAACAGAAAGCCTCAAAGCTGAAACCACAGAAAATCACCAAGGCAAATTATTATATTAACCTAAAAACAATAACCATCCAAAAGTGTCCTGGAAATGAGCATGAGCTCCAACATTGCAAGAATATTCTCTATACATGCCATGCAACACGGATTAACTACCACCCACCACTCTACTGCATATACAGCACTCACTGGATATGTCATTTACGTTGAGTACAGACACTCGATATGATGTGCTTTGCTACTCTCAGCATTCAATTTAAATTCCATTTAAGCAGCAGCCTGTGAAGAACTTACTGATATTTGCATTTTCAACTGAGAATTTCACTTATTGCAGAGAATCTGTTTGTCTTGTCTTGTTTTGAGTGTCTAATGAGGAGCGTTCAGTGTTAAGTGTTCTTATGAAATGAATGGATTTGATTGGCACTGTAGTGCTGTAGCATCATTTAAAGTAGCAGTGTTTGGCTACATGCTATTTTTATCTTTGCCCGTGCATAAGCCAACCATTACATTTTATGTTGGGGTAGGTCACTGCTTAATAATTAATAACTGGTACAATGGGCTACAAGTCTTTATACTCTTTGACTATCCAGATGAAATCTTGGATGCTGACAAACTGATCAAACTGATGATTGATCATGAACACCTCTCAAAGAATTTTATGCCAACCCTTAAATTTGAATCCGACATTACACATTCTTGTCAACATAACAAATAACAATACATGATTCACTTCTGTTTCCAAGTGAAAGACTAAAAAATTTCTGCCTAGGAACCATCAGTTGAAGCAGTGTATGGCTGTGACAAAATGTGGCCAAAAAGTTAAAGAGCGTGTTTCAGTCTCTCGGGTTTATTCTCATTGAGAAAATGTGAATGTGAATCATATCAGTACCTTCATTTGTTGTTGCAACAACACTGTTTCTAATTCTCCTGAAACTACACTGCAACATTGTGTTCAGGCAATTAACTTATAAAACACGCACGCACGCACACACTCATGCTGGCACGCACACGCATGCACACGCACACACACACACACACAAATTCAGTGAACCATGAACATACAAGCATGCAAACAACACATCACATCCTTGGTCTTTCTGACCATTTGCAACCTGTCAGGGTTTGTAATGGTAAGTTGTGTGTATGTGTGTGAAATAACAGCTGTTTGATCTTTGCTATGACCATCTGCAAACACAGCTGTTTTAAGCTCTTAATTTTATTTATTTTCATCAATTCTCTTCTGTCACCAAGCTAAACTGAAGTAAGATTTACCGTCGTTCATTGGCTCTCTGTCACTCTCTCTTTTTCTGTACTTCACACTCACACACGCGCACACACAGACAGACCCTCAGTACATATCAGATGGTTAGGCTGATCTAATAGAGAGAAACAACACAGATGTCAGAGCAGCTGATCCTGTTCAAAAACACTGTGGGCTCTGTGTGTGTGTGTGTGTGTGTGTAAAGAAAAAAAAGCATTGTCAAGCACTATAAGGTAAGTGTGAATTTGAACTCTTTTGCATGCACTGTTACTGTTGCCACTGCTGTTAATGATAAAGAGTGTTTTCTGGCTTTAGCTGAATTAAAGACATGGAAGATTTTTTTGTTGACAGTTTCTCTCTTTATACACAAATGGTTCTAAAATCTATTTTTGCAATGCACATTCAAATATACTGCTTCACTTTGGACTTAAAGTTCTGTTTGCCTTTTGCATATTCTCCCCATGTGCCTGTGTGGGTTTCTGTGGAGGGTTTGAAGGTTATAGCCAAGGTTTGTTGTTTAGCATTAGCTCTACTGCTGTAGCTATAGTGAGATTGTATAACATACTTATCCACAGTCATTGCAGTAGGCTACATATTGCCTGTTGTGTCAATCTCACAGTAAAAATATTGAGGGACAACAACAGGGACAAGTTAAATTTATGTGATGTGTAAGAGTTAGGAAGGTATCAGATTTGCTGGACATTCACAGGGAAACATCTTGTGGAAGGAAAATGTCATAACTGAGTGTTCATTGGGGAAACATGATGTTGTGGTTATTGTACACATGGGGCTCACATTTCAGTTAAACATGTTGTGTGAAGTCGCCACCCCTGGATAAATGTCATATGCAAACATGAATGTAAAGTGACACCCGCGATAGGTTCCAGCCCTCTGACAATAAAATAGGATATGTGGTTTGGATGGTGGATGAAGTTTAAACTTTGCAGGGAGCTAGACACAAGTATTGATGCTTGAACTGAAGCAGTTGCAGTATTGTTCACTCATCTGACTTGATGTAGTGTAGCCCCCCCCCTCATGTCCTTTTTCTTTCAATATTCAAATAAAATGTTTTTTAAAAAATAGCTGAACATGTGATTGTGTGCTTAAGGACAACAACCTACTTAGGATGACCCAGTTAAATGACCAGAGCTCCAGATAGGTTTAAAGAGCTTATTGAAAAAAGTGCGGTGAAGGAGTGTGGGTGATCATCAGGTGGGGGGGGTGAAGCTCAACCGGGTGCTGGAAAGACAGGAGAGGTCTGTTAGAAGCAGGTCGGCGCAATGCAGATGAGGACTTCAAGACGGCACACGACTTGCTCAGAATGTACTGCCGTAGGCTCCAGGTTAAGGCAAGATGAAGGAGAAGGCAGTAGTTTGTGTCCTCCACGTGGTCCGGTAGAGAAGGGTTGTCGAGTTGAGGAGAAGGAACAAGGGAGAACAAACAACACGTACAATAATCCAAGATCCAGTTCACAATCCAATAGCCAAATTCAGAGAACCAGAGACCGAGAAACAAGGTAGCAGACAAAACAGGGCTGAGAAACAGAGCCAGGGCAGATAACCAGAGAAGGGGACAGAGGCCCAAGGTCCAAAACACAATTCTGAAATTTAAACCCATGGACAGAGTCAAGTCATAAAAAACAATAAGGAGACCACTGGAAAGTCAACAGGAAGTGATCATAGAATCTGGCTGCTTTAGTAGAGATAGAGACACAGGTGAAAACAAGCAAACCGGTAATGACAGTAAAGCTGGGGGCACTGCAGAAGGGTAGAACAGGAAGTGATCATTTCAAAACAATAGTCCACAGGCAGTTTGAAACTGTTATACAAAAAACTGTTATAAATACAAGTTTAATAAAATATAAAGTAATAACCAGCCTCTGTGCTCAGACAAACAACAGGAAACAGGAAATGAGACACATTTTTGATAAACACTAACTGTCTGTACTTAGATATGTAAATGTGTGTCCATTGACTTTATATTGAAGTTCATTTAATCAAACTAAGACCTACTTACAGAATTAGCAGGACAAAGCATCACTAAATTAAACATAGTGGTTTATAAACTACATGTAATAATTTGTCACTTCTTTTTATACATCCAGAAAAGCTTTTGCAGAGGTTTTCAACATTTCCTCCATATCCCATTCCTCTCTGCACTGGTTCCCTGACCAACCAGTAGAAGCATAAAAGATGTTGTGTTGCACTGGTTTCCCACCAATTTTCCACAAACAGTCAGATGTAATTGTGCCTGAAGGAGCATCTGGCTTTGCTGCCTGCACCACCTGGGCACATATTACCTTGTTGCTGTTACGAGTTGCACTTGAATGCATCATAGGGAAAAAAGTCAACCGGGGTTAAATCTAGTTATGATGCATTTGGCAGTTCCTGTCTAAAACTAAATTTATGTGACAAAGGTTGTGCCTGGTGTTAATTTACTGACACACAAACCCCCCTGAGCAGGTAAGTGTAACTAATTGTTTATTTTAATTTGTTAAGTTTATTGCGAAATAATTTGACGGGCAAGCTCTACTTCACTACTGTTAGAAATGTTTGGATCAGCTCTGCTTTGGCCAGTTTCCTCCCACAGTCCATAGACATGCATGTTACTCTAATGGGTGACTCTAAATTGCCTGTACAAATGATTGTCTGTGTGTGTCTGTCTGTGTTGGCCCTGAGATAGACTGGCTGTCATGGTCCCTTGCTTTGAACTTTTTTTTTATTATTGTCCTAACACATCCATTCTCTCTCCTCATCTTTATTTTTTATCCTATAAGTTCAGGGTTGTCGCAGAGGATCATTTGTCCACATGTTGATTTGGCACAGTTTTTAATTTTTTTTTTTTTGTCAGCTGGATGCCCTTCCTGGCGCAACCCTCCCCAATGTCTACTGTGCTTGGAACTGGCACTGCACGGTGGGGGGTGGGGATGGGCTGTTGGGAGTTCAGTATTTTGCCCAGAGATAGTTCGACATGTGGTAGCTCCTGTTCAGTTTTCCTTATTTTCCCCAGCCCTGCTTGTGTTTAGTTACTTTGTTGTGTTTATGTGGATTTTAACCTCCCTGTGGAGTGAGTTTTAGTTATCCTTGCCCTGAGTTCTATTATATGCTGTCTCCATAAACCTCCTACCCTGGTTCTCGGTCTCTGTTTGCACTTGGGTCCACCTTTGATAGGGTCCACCCCCCCCCAATCACCACATTAAAGTTACTATAGGCTCCAGCCACCTGTGAACCTGAACAATATAAGTAGTGGATGGATGTTTAGAGGATTGTGTAAAAGTCTATAAAATAACATGGATGTTTGTGAAAATTACATACATTTTATTAAAAGGTCATGATATCCAAATTGCATTTGTGTGTTTCTGTACGTAACTTTATTATGGTTACACTTCTCATCACGCAGCATTTGTTACACAGGCCTTGGTTGGGTGTTGTGTTTGCTCAATATTCAGGGAAAATGGTGTCACAGCTGCTGACACTGTATCAAACAATCAATGAGATCAATGCTATGTGACTCTGGTGATAATAAGGAGAAAGTTTTAATCCTTAACAGATCTGGATTATTGTTTTTTTTTTTTTAAAAGCTCTGGTGTCCAAATCAAATCAGCCATTCTTCATACAGTGAAACACAAAATCAATGTTTTGATCACACAATAAATGAGACAAGTACAACCTGAAGGTTCAACTTAAACAAAGCTAATAAAAAAGCACAATAGCACTTAGTGAATGTACTGCTTATACAGCGCATAAGTGAAAAATATATAAAAGACTGCAATCAGTGTGTTTATGCCTCTGGCAACATCTATGGCTGGAGGCAGGAAGTTTTTGGCCTGTCTTTGGGGTCCTATTTTCATGAACCTGATATTTCAGGAACTGCTTGAGGGATTTTCTTCAAAATTGGCACAAGCATCCACTTGGACTCAAGGCTAAAGTGGAGTCAAAGGTCAAAGTCACTGTAAGCTTACATCCATCTTATTCTTGTGAAAACAAATCACAAGAATGCTGTGAGGGAAATTATTCCTTAATTAATGGCTTGTTGACACTGCTGACCTCCAAGCCTTTCTTTATCATACTACCACAGCTCCTCACCACAGTGAACAGAGCTCCTGCTTCTTCGCAGTGATAGAAGGTCCATGGAGTCTCATCAGAAAAACAGTCCCTTCTCTCAGTGCTGGGAATCCAGTCCATTTTTTTTATTCATTTGGACCCCAAAGGGGCCTGTAGGAATTCACGCTCTTTACTTCTTCTCCCTGTATGACAATGAGCACAGGGGGCATCGTGTTCTTCTTGTAGTCCACCACAAGCTCAATGTTTTTTCAGTCCTGTGACCTCCTTTGTAAAAATTGTTTCTAAGCTGTTTTTACTGAAGATTATTTAGAATTCCCGTACAGTATGTAGTATAAGTTTGCGAAAAATACACTTAATGTTAGACATAGAATATAAAAAAATTACCAAAATGGAAATACTGTTTATTCAGACATTGATAAAGGTTCACTGTCAAATATTTGTTATCAGTTTTAAACTCTTTTGTTGTCAAGAGCAGGACATTTCACTGAGTACTCTTGACAATATGTGGAACATGGACAACAGAAGTTAGGGACCATCTCAAAAGTACATGTAACCACATTGCAGTTCTGGTGATTAAGTACCAGTTTATTGATGACTGTGCTGACTAATTTAGGCTTGGTAACTGTCAGTCAGAAGTTACAGTGAACTATCTAAGATGTGAGTGAAATGTGAAAATAATTGTAGAAAATTATCCTTATTTGTTAGTGTTAATTATAAATCTAAAAAAGGTCACAAGCATTATGACTTTGACGTCTTTTTATTTTGCCAGATCAGAAAAATACATACTGTACACACACCCTATTTAGACATATTTAAATAAAGATCATGCTTTGGTGTTTAATTTAACTTATATACTATGTTATTTTGTGTATTTTATGGGAAAATAAAAATGCACTGTAAATCTAGTTGTGGGGTGTACAGATAATACAACTTCTGGTATAAATGTTTGATATGAAAACAGATCGAAGAAAATAAAATAGTAGTTGTACATCACACACTTAATTTAAATAATTGCAGGAGTGCTAATATTTGTGTACCAATGCTTAAAGGACACAATCAAAAATGTCAAAGTTTCTGCCGTTAGGAAGAATCTGATCAATAAACAATGTTAAATCAAGTGATACAATCATATCCTGCTTTATTAAAATGACAGAAACCATAGGACTGATGGAGATAAAGTGAGATTGAGAGAAGAGGATGTAATAAAAGATGGTGGAACTGGAATGAGAAGGAGGGGAGATACAGGGGGATGACTGATCAGAGGACAAGGTGAAAGGGTGTCGAATGGTGAAAGCGAAGGTAAGTACTATTTGATAGAGAGGTAGATAGAAAGATAGATGAATGGGAGAGCAACAGAGCGATTGAATTTGAGGATAAGATGGAGGGTGTCAAATGGTATTATTGAAGGCAGATAAATACCCAAAGATAGATTGATAGACTGGTAGATAGATGGATAAATGGATAGATAGACAGAGATAATGGAGCAGAGAATGGGGAAGGCAAAAAGACGAGGAAGAGATGAGGGTCATCAGAGGACAGAAGAACAATGAGACCTAAAAGAAGATGGGAGGAGAGTTAGAGGGAGGGAGCATATCGAGGTCACTTCAAACGAATGAATGAGAGAGAGACTAAAAGAGGAGTGGAGCCAAGGAAAAGATGAGTGAAGAATGAGGTCAGGTGGTGCAAAATTTACCAATAAAGTGAGGAAGATGAGGGGACGATCAAAGGGCGAGGTGAGCTGATGACAGTGGGAGAGAGAATGGAGGGATAAGGAGAAAGCAGCTGTAATGAGAAGCAGAGAAAGGAGGCAGGGAGAGGAAGGGGAGTCTCTGATTTGCTACATTGGGGGATAAAGAGCAGATCTTTACTATACACCGATACATGAGTCATAGAAACAGCAACTGAAGAAAATAAAGAAAATGATGAAAACGGAAATGGGAAAAGCAATAGGAGGAAATAGTACTAAAGGGTTGTCAATCATTTAAGGTGTCTATTAGAGGTTTAGATTCGAGTGAGTTCAGTGCATCTGCATTTAGCCAAAAGTGAAAGGACAACATTGTTTTAGCAATCAGTGAGGAAGAAAAGGGAAATATTGCCACTAAGACGATGGTTAGATGTTATTCATGTCCATATTCATAGTTGTTCATTCTGGTTCTATTTTGACGGTTTCTGCTATCACTATATTTGCTTTGTGTCTCTGTGTCACCCATTCAGTCAGAGGGGTCCTGTGATTTTTTTTTTATTATTTTAATTTGTGAGCTGGCTATCCAACTAAGTGGAGACAAAGCCGCATTTGACCTTCAGTGGACACAAGCAGAAGTGTTTGTTTCCTTGCTCACAAGTCTCCAAAAGTTTCTGTCCTTTGTCCTGACTTGCTTGTCAGTGTCACTTTGTAGTGCTGTTATTTTCATGTCCATTCCATTTAGTAAGGAAAATGCATCCTGCAGATACAGACAGTCTGTGTCAATGTCAGTGGATTTTTGATGAATTTGACAATGTCCTCAAGGTCATGCATTTCCTGACAGTGCCTGTCAAATTCAACTGCCACTTTATCTAAATGGACACTAAATTAAGCCAGAATTACTGGTCCACTGGGTGACGTATTTCTTTATTCCAAAACGTGTGATCACTAGAAATATTGTCCAAACTAATAGAAGTTCACATTTAGTCTGCTGGAGTCAATGTTGCACAGTTGACCAACCATGGTACAAGGAAAAGCTGATTCAGACCATGTGGAAAAACATTTGTTAGAAACCTAAGGGAGATGAATTTTGGAATGAATAAATATGTCACCCATTGGTTAATTGTGTCTGGTTTAACAACTTAATCCAGGCTGCAGACTGACAACTACTTAAACATGAGTAGAGGAGATTCAGTGTTGGTGTAAACATCTGTATAATGAGTGTGGACAACACAATGCATATAGAAAATGTGTGAAAATATAATTGAAAGTTGGCAAAAATGTTGCCTAGTGCACAGATACAGCGGATTGAGGATTTATTTGTACAAGAAGCACAAAGGGAAATAGTTTAGACTTTGGTAACTCACTATCCAGTTTTACCACAGTGTCAACTGTTACCCGACACAATACAGGATGTAGATATTTTTATTCTAATCAAACTATCTGCAGTGTTCAGGTAACCCATGGCAACTGCTGCAATACCTGCATAATGCTCCAACGGTTTTACCATTAACAATTAGTTCAACACCTGTTAGACAACAGAGCAAAACCTCACCTGTGTTATCACTTGAGTTTACTTATAGACAGTAAATGAGACTGCTGTCGAGGTTTCAAACTCCCATGTAGATTAATTATGGCAGCAAATAATCATGAAGCATCATGCTGTGCTGTGTTTGGGGATGGATTTGTAGTGTTGACAAAATGATTATTAATTAACAAAGTATAACAAACTGTATGAGCACAGTAAGGAACTCTGTATGGGGACAGTAACATTATGATAAAGAGACAGAAAGAGTGGGGTCAAGTGGATAAAAATGAAAAAGGACAAGGATTTGAGAAGGTGAAACAGAATAGAGCGATGCAAGGAGACAAAGCAGAGAGGTGGAAAGGAAGTTGGAGCGAAGGATACTCTCTCACCCACTCCCGCTTTTTTTTTCTAGTTCAGTCCTACCAGGATTTTAATTTTCCTCTCTTCTCTTCTCCTTTCAATCTCTCACCGTCCTTCCGCAGTCTTTTCTCCCTTCAGACCCCTTTGCATGCAGCTAAACTGTTCATTGATCCCTCTCTAAACAAACACACATATGTATTCAGCACAGCAATTCACCACTGGGACCAGAAGACACAGTTTAATGGTTCGCGCGCGTGTGTGTGTGTGTGTAAGAGAGTGTGTGACAGTCTCAATTTATGCAGCTTCTCTCTGTCTAAAGTCAGAGGGGACATCTTAGCATTTGAACAGTCCAGAATCAAAGTGCACGCACACACAAACACACACACACACACACACAAAAACAGGTGGTACCACTAAATAAGCCCCTCTCAAGAAGCACCAGTCTGATTTTCCCTGGCCTCAGAACACACAATAGATGTGAGGAGAACTTATATTCTCAAGCACTGTTTGTCTGGTTTTCATTTACTGCAGCTCCTGCAAGCACACATGCACACACACACACGCACACACACGCACACACACGCACACACACACACACACACACACACACACACAAGAAGTCTACAGCTCAGCCGAGCACACACTGTATTAGATATACTGTGACTGATGATTTCATGTTAATGTCTTTTGCAGTCAGTTTTATCTGTTTAGGATAAAACAGTAACTCATTTGTTGCTCTCACAATATATATATATATTTTACCCCTTAATTCTATTTTTCTTTTACCCAGGAAAACTTGATTTGTCCTGCTTGGCTGATGAGGGCATTTACTGGACCAGAGATGAAAGCAGGCTGAAGGCAACCCATGCTTCTCGAGGGCCGCAGCCCTTCTTGTTTTCCAATTATCCCTGCCCTTCCTCAGCTTTTAATTGACTTAGCACACCTGATCCAGGTGATTAGCAGTGGGTAGACCAGGGATAGTTAGAAAACAAACTGGGGTACATCCCTCAAGAAGCAGGGATTGTCCACCCTTGCTCTGCTGTGAGGATCCCTTAAAGGGCACTGTGTCAGATTTGGTCCACTTTGATGACATTGGAATGCTGTCCATTGGAAGGAGTTTGAATTCGGTATTCTCAATGCTATGTGGATGCACCTGGAAAGAAACCAAGCATTGCCTATATCATGGAGAAGTCACCCATTCCTGTGCACTGTCCAAGATACACAAGGAACTAGACCCAGCTGCATTAATTCAGTAACATTGCTAAGGACACGCCACTATCTTTTCACCTCTAGTTGGACACACTGATCACCACATCCAAAATTCAAAGGTCTTTGCAACAACAAACTTCTTATGGGAATGGCCTTGACCCTCTGGTTTGGATTTGTAGATGACAGCGGACAGTAACATCAAGTTTGCATGGAAACTCACATACACACTGATCAATACCTGCTGTTTTACTCTGACCACCCACTGCAACACAAACTAAGAGTCATCAGGACCCTGCACCAGAGTGCAGAAATCATCCTGAAAAAACTAGAAAGAGAGATATGCGGACACCTCTCAAGGCCTGTGGTTATTCTATGTCGGCCTTAAACATGACAGGGTCGAGATCCAGTGTTTAGAGTCCCACAAACAGCCTCTACACAGGAGGATGGCAGCACATGATAAGCAACACTTAAGCACCTAAATCAGCAATGTGCCTTCACTTGACGAATAAAAGACACTTGTTTGAGGATGTCAACGTATACATTCTGAGAAATAAAGACCATCCAGTGGAAATAACTGGGTCCCCTAACCAACTTTTCCTCAGATCAGAGAAGCTACTTCAGTGAACAGTGAAAAGTTTCCAACAATGAGGCTGTTGCCCAGTTGGTAGAGCAGTTTTCTCCAAAATTCAGGGTCAGTTGTTTAACTCCCTCCTGGGTAAGTGTCTAAATGTCCTGGGGCACATTGTAACCCAAGTTGCTCCTGTGTGGACACGCATAACCTTGCATTGCAGCCTTTGTCTTCGGAGTGTGTGATAGTATGTGTTAATGGGTGGATGTGAAGCAACATTGTAAATTGCTTTGGATAAAAGCGCAGTAAAAGTCGATAGTTTACCGTTAACTGAGAAGAAAAGAGTTCGGAGAGATTTGAAATTTCTGATTGATAAGTCACTTTTCATATTGTGATCAGAATCAAATTAATCGGCCAAGTATGCAAACACATATACAAAGAATTTGCTTCGGCCATTGGTTGCTCTCAAGGACATGTTCAAGGAGTAACAATACAGACAATATGAAAATGACCTACAAGGAAAAGAAAAACAGTAAAAGTAGGATACAGAGAACTGGGGAAGAACAGAATTTCTGGAGTAATGGTGTTGAAGGCTTAAATTCACAAACAAAAGCTGTGCGTATGGCCCAGGGCTGTTAAGGTGGTCCAGAATGTAATGCAGTCCTATGTCATCTACTGACCTGTTTGCCCTGAAGGCAAACTGCAGGTCTAGCGGGGGCCTTGTAATGTTTTTCAGGTGATTCAACACTTGTGAATACAGTTTGAGTGTCTGGAGGAGAGGGGTGAAGGGTTGTGTATGCAGTCCCGGTGTTTGGGTGTGTGTGTGGGGTGTGTGTCTGGGATGTGTGTGGCATGTGTGTGTGGGGTGGGTGGGTGGCTGGGGTGTGCATCTTGTGTGTCTTGAGGTGGAAGTATGGGGGTGGATACAGGTGAGGTGGTGGAGAGTCTGTGCTAATACAGGTGGGGGGGTTGTTGTGCTGCATCTTTCAAACCTACAATAAAATGCATTCAGACTGTTTGCCAGTTTTTGGTTCTCGTCAGCAGGTGGGTCTCCTGTAATTTGTAACATCCTGCAAGCCTCTCCACATCATTGCTAATGATGTGAACAATCTCCACTTAGAGCTGATGTTTTTCATCTTGAACAAATCTTTAAAAAGCTTTTCTTTAATTTTTTTTTCCCAATTTATTTTTCTTAAACATTTATGTTCACATATTAAGATACATCCATGCTGTTCTGAACTGAACACCATTTTGCTAGATCAAAGACTTTTAGTCCTTATCTTCGATTCAATATATTTCCTCACAGAGCTTGAATAAAACATTCTACATGAAGATGGAAACTTCTCCAGAGAAATCTGCTTGACTAGTTGTGTGGGAGCCTATTCATGTGCACACAGCACAAAGCTTATGTGAAAGTTCTTTTGAAAAAGGAACACAAAGATTATTGGGGTAAAATGATCTATAATAGCACAGACACAATACTGGGTTGTTTGCTTTGACCCACTTTTAGTTTTTCCAGGTATGGTTTAATAAAGAGGCAACTTTTTAAACATTTTTCTTTTGGACTGAATCCTTTGTTTGGGTTATGTCTATGCTATGATGAATCAAACTGTGTTAGGCTTTAATTCTCAGCGGCAGTATTGGCTTCCCTTCAAATTCTTAGTGTTTGCTTGACATTTATTTTGGTCCAGACCTTTCATCTGACAGACATCAAGGCAATATCCAAATCAGCATATTTCATTTCTGAAGTATCTCAGTGGATTAGATTTCTATTTTTTTAAGCAAACTAGAGAGTTCAAATATGTGTCTTATAATTAAGAATTGATTAAGGAAATGAATACTTGCAAGAACCTGGTGTTCTTACAGCACACAACAGCCAGAACAAGTTATCCACGGGCAAAAAGAATGATTGCTGTACTTTTTGTTTTGGTAAATTGTTCACAGTGAATTTAAACTATATTTGCACCATCTGGACACCACATCATCTTATTGCTTTTGGTCATTTACACTATGTAGAGTGATGTGTGACACACTCACAGTATTTAACGTAAGTGTGTGAATGGCTTTAAAAAACAAAACATTAGTGCTCCATACACAGCTTTGAAAAAAAAAATACCTATCTGAGTGCTGAAGAGACCTTGAACCATAACCGTTATGCCTGGCTTTACAGGAAACACCACAGAAGACATAACAGAGCCTCTTTCTCCTGCTCCAAGTAAAAACAGGGGAAAATGCTTATGTCAAAAGGTCACATGAAAAAGCTGTTTAACACGTTCCTGGCACATTAAAAATAAAAATAAAAAAACACAGATGCAAAAACGTTTTCATTACCAGTACATATGACCCCAATTCCAAAGAAGTTGTGTGAAACAATGTGAGAAACGTACATAAAAACCGAATGCAATGATCTGTAAATGTCATCAAGCCATGTTCTATTCACAATAGAACATAAACAACATATCATATGTTAAAACTGACACATTTTACCATTTCATGGAAAATATTAGCTCATATTAAATTTGATGACAGGGAGTTTTATATTTCTACAAGCACATCTTTTCACTAAAGATGCACAAATGTTCTGTAGGGTTATAACCACAAAATCTGTGTGGCAATAAGAACACAAAGTCCCCTGCATCCGAAATGCTGTTCATATACAACACGTGCACTTTTGAACGACTCATTTTACATATGCATCAACGCCTCTTCCTGCAGCTGGAAGCATTTACTTTTGTGTGGCTTCCATGGTGTTTGGAAGAGCCCTTAGATTTGCAGACACTGTTCAAGAAAATTTCATATAACAGACTGTGCTGACGCGTTGATTGTTATTACTTTTTCAAGGCTTTCTGCACACCTTTGAGAGCATTTGAATTCGTAGCAGATAAGTAAAGCTCCTAACACCCCTGAGAGCATGCTAAACTGGGATTATGAAGAGACATTTGGGACAACCAGAACCAGTCCTCTGCTCTCATGTGACAGATTATTGCATCAGTTACGCTGACTGCTCACTCTACCAAAGGATTATTGGTACTTTTTATTTATGATCTCTGCTTCAAGGCATATCTTATACAACCATACACACACACACATTCAAAATGGAATATTAAGATGTGACTTGTCATTGCTGGAGGCAAGAGGTGAAAAGATAGAGGGTCAGAAGAAAGTGAGACATATAGAAAGTGAATGAGAGAAAAGATATAAAGCAGTATGTTAATTGGTGAGTTAAAGGTCAAGTTTAGAATAAATCCCATTCTTTTACCTTTTAGGACCCCACATTTTTTTTTTCTGTTTCATCCCCTCATCTTTCTGTCTCTGCTGCAACCTGTCTCACAACCTTAATGCATCTATAGGCTGTTTGTCCAGCCTCTCTCATCCAACATAATGAACCAGTTGTTGAAGCAGTGCCACCACGTAGGGGGACAGGCATCTGTTGAAATTGCATCCCTTTTGGTGTCAGGCAGCAAAATGGTGAATACTGTTGCTTGCACTGGAGCCAAAGTGGTGGCCAGTTTTAAACTCAAATACACTGGATTTAAACTGTGCACAGTGGTTCTGTTACAGTAAGCCACAAAAACATCAGAGTTAGGTCAGGTTAGAGTAAGGCACTAAATAAAGATGGTCCATACCCTAATCTGCCACCTGACAAACATTTGACAGTTTAAATACTATTTGATGATCTTACGTTCACTACAGCCAACAGATGTCTCTAAATGATCATACTATCTGTTGGTCTTTTTGACAGCCATTACAAATGACCTATACTCTGACGTGTTTCGCAGGACTGTCTCCTCTGCTGCCATTGGTGAAAGTTGCACCACCTACAACTGCCATAGCTGCAATGCTGCCTGTAGCATGAGGGGAGGACGGTCAAGAAATGAAAGAAATGTTGCTGATCATGAGAGAAAGTATCAGGGGAACAACAGAGGCTTTGTAGTTGCACCACAAAGCACAAAACAGTTGTTCCCAATTTGGATATCCACGGGAATATTAGTTGCATGTAAACAGGTTAGAAAAAAGTTAACTGGGAATGTTAAAATTCCCCGTAGGTGTGAGTGTCTATCAGCCCTGTAATAGACAGGCTACCGCATCAGGGTGTGTACCACTATTGCCAAGTACCAGCTGTCATTGGCTCCCGGAAGTCATTGAGACAGTTCCTCTAAGTAGCCACATGCAGTCCAAACGAAACCATTTTGCATGTATTCATTAATGTAGATATGAATAGTAAATTAGTAGGCTGTAGGCACCGATTAACTTTTAAAATTTAAGAACGTCAAATCGATTGTCCCTGTTTCTAGTCTTTAAGCTAAACTATTGTACTTCTGCAATTGAATTAAGTTTGCTGACACTACTCTTAATCCACACTGCACATGAGACACAAGCCCCCAGTGTTGTTCACAATGAAGAAACAAAAGTAAGACAAGGAATAAATAAGATTGCATATATATACATATTTTACTGTGAAATGCAAAAGGGGAAGTAGTCATTATACATAACATTTGATGCTTGTTAACTTGGTCACTAAGTCACATTCTACTCCCCTTTATTGTTTGAAATTTCTTTTGTGGTGCAAACAGGAGTGGCTGTTGTGTAGCCAGCTGTGAAATAAATGAAATAAATGCATAATCAAGTTTCACTCTGAATTACAGAATAAAGGAACAAAGACTTTACACAATGTAATCCAATTTGCTGCTTAATTAATTTGTCCTCAAACATGATATGATACATTTCATATTCATTTTTTGAAAAAAGAAAAGTCTTATATTTGGGCCCATACAGTGTTATTTTGGCACAAGTGTGATTAGACAAGTAATGATGGCCACACACAGATTGTGCATGTGCAAAGAAAATCTGTTGCTGGCCCAGCTCATGCACCAGTCCGAACCGGATATGACACTGATTCATGAACATGTCACCAACCTCTCCTCTGCTTGCCCTCTTTCCATAAGTCCCTCCTGTCATTCTAATACGTTGTGTTTTTTTTCATACACTTGTACACGATTAATGTGTTTGATAATTAGGTGGCTGATAAATGGACACATCACAGCTGCTCTGTGTTTGTTTACTGTAGGCCTGCTTTAATATGCCACTTATTATAGGTACAGTGATATGTTCATTTATCATCCCTATTATTATGAAACACATACTGGGTGCTGTGCGTGTATGTGTGTGTTATCTATGAAACAAATATTTTTTAACAGTCTATATGCTTTGTGATTTTATGGACTACATCTCCCCAATAATGTCTCCCAATGTCTCCCCATTTTCTCACCCACAAAGCCTAGAAATTCTAATTATGATTAATGTATTTTGTGTGTATATATAGATCTATAGGCTACTTTATAAAATCATATGCCATAAATGAGAGAAATGTACTTATATTAACTGGATTGTTACAACTTGTTCTCATCCCACAGCAGGAGATAGTAACAATTCTCAAAGTAAAGAAATATTGCTGCTTTTTACATCCATTAGAGTTATGGTGATGCCATAGATACCCTTTGGCATTACTGTTGGATGCTACATTGTTAAGGCACATAGTGTCTTGCATTGGAGTTGAACCCCAGTCTCTTGTGAGGAACAAAACTTGTACCATCCACCACACACTCCACCTCTGTATGTGACTGTGCAAAGTGATGCTTTCTGACACTGTGAGAAAGAGAACCAGCTGCTGTGGTGGTGAAAATATATGTTAGAAAGATGTTGAGCATCTGTTTTTCCCCCCATCTTGAATGTCTTTAAATGTTTTTGGTGATTTTGGTATGCGTAAAAGATGTTGGCAAACTGTGTCTGAAAAATTAAGCATGAATCCTCACTGGCACCATGTTCACAAATATCACAATGTATCTGTAATAATCTGGCCTTGGGCTGCATTTTGCCATGTTTCACCAGCTACACTTCCTGTCCCAGCCTTTTATGTTGTAGCCACTCATTCCTGTTCTATAGTGATCTCAGCCACTTCAGACCTGATCAGTTGTGATTAGTTTCACCTGTTCCCCTCCCTATTTAGACCCAGCTTTCTCCACAGTTCCCTACCAGATCCTCGTCATGTCTCCCTGTTGTCTGCCCAGTTCTTAGTTCTGCCATGCTCTATTTTGTGGATTGAATCTGTTCCCCATTCTGTTTCCTAGTCATTTTCTGTGTGCACTCTTTGGGTTTATTGGTATCTCTGTTCTTGGTCTTTTTGGGTATGTGTACACATGTGTACACCCTTTATTTGTTATCTCCATTTTCAGATTCTTATTTTTCCTGAGTCCTGATTCCTGTTTTTTTTCCTAATTCCTGAATTTGTGTGAATGTTTTAATTCTTTGTATTCCCTAGTCCACGATTGTGTTTTTGTTTCACTATTCAGGTTCATGTACATTTCTTATTCAGATCCTTCTGTTTGCCCGCTCTGACCTTGGTTTATTCCTTAGTTGAGTGTCTATGCATGTATTAGATTTAGTCTAGATATGTACCCTACCCTTCTGCAACCGTGCTGGTTTTTGTCCTCATTGCAGCAAATTTCTGTTAGTCTTCCCTTGATTTTTATTCCCACTGAATTTGTTAATAAAGTTATTTTATTGCCACACTTCCTCTCATCACACTTGGGTCCAACCCTTAATACAAAAGCTGACAGTATCATTTGTATAAGGTCTGCATATATTTAGAGCAAGTACTGTTCAAATCTAAGAAAAATCAGGGAAAAGAAGCTTCTACAAACTTGTGCTGGTCTATTACTATTTATTCTACTAAGCTTAAGTAAATAAAGATGACACATTCCTTTGTACATTGTGTTACCATCTGACTCGTACACACACATATACATTTGTAATTGGTATTTATACAGTTGGAATGTAACCCATTCCTGTTTGGAATATAAACGTATGTATTGCTTTGATTAGTTGGATGAACTTTTTATGCAGCACTGTTCAAATATAACAGATGACCTTGTTTTCACTGCCTAAACCAGAGAACATATTTGTGCCCGAGCAGGTTTGAAATTATGGATATGGAGCCAGGACAACAAGCTCAACCTGACTTCGAACCAACAAACTACTGGAAGTAGCTGATATTAGATCATCTTTTACTAAAGTAACAACATGTGACTGTGAGCCACAGATGGTTAACAGTTAGGTAATTGGATCAAGTGATTAGCGTTACTGAAGATAAGCCAAGAAACATTCCCGAAACACTATCTTTCAGGAACAGTTTCTACTCCCAGAACTACACAATATTGTTGGCAGTTTATGATCTTGGTCTGCAGATATGTCCCTCTCTGCAGATGCCGCGTCATGTCAGCACTGTGATCTGTTTAACCTGTTGATCCACATACTGTATGAAGCAGAGGGCCCAGGCTTTCTGTAAGCACATTTATAAAAACACTGATCCTCATCTATTAAAGCATTTCAAAATTGTATGACTGACTAAACAGAACTAGACAAAGCTGTTAATTATAATCACAGTAAAACTCGCAACTGAGACCTGATGGACATAGTTTCTGTCATTCTAAACATATCAGCTTGAGAACCACTGTTTTATCTTTTTTGCCGTACAAACATGTAACTTGCAGGAGGTAGCAAAGTTAGAATGCTGTAGTTATGGTGTATCCTACAGACCTATCAGAAAACAGATTAGAGCAAACAGTCCTACTGATGTGTTTATGTATGTTACTGTCTGTGTGAGTTTGTGTGTGTGTGTGTGTGTGTGTGTGTGTGTGTGTGTGTGTGTGTGTGTGTGTGTGTGTCCGTGTAGTCTCCGTTTTTCCTCTGTCCCTGCCGCTCCTTGGCTCTCTGTGTCGCTCAACTGCATTATCTGCTAACCAGATAATTTACTGTCTGCAGATGGCCTGTGCTGCTGTCAGTGTGTGTGTGTGTGAGTATTTCAAGGTTATAACAGTCAGTTTAAACTAAAATGCAAGCCATCCCATACACTTGGGCAGCTGGCAAATAAAAAACTATATATAACAAGTATTTGATTGTTGTATTATATGTGGGAATGTCTATATTTTTCATCAAATCTCTCATTTCGAACTGCTTTATGTGTTTTATCGTAAAATTGACATAAGGGATGATAATAAGTTTCATCTCAGTGATGGATTTATTAAATGATAGTGTAAAATAACCTCTATCAGCTGGTCACATGCTCTAACTAGTCAAAAAAAAAGTAATTTAACTTCTCAGACACGGAAGTCATCAAGCTGTCTGTCACTCAGTCAACCTGCCAGCCAGCTGAGACACTCCTGACAGAGTGGACTCACTTTAGCCAATAACCCCTGTGTTTTCTGCCTCTTTCATGTGCGGTTATGATCAAAGAGTGACAGCAATCCCTCGGGGCAGTGGAAAACAAATGTGCCATGTCAGAATTTCCCCCAGTGAAAGCAGGCAGGTGTGTGTTTGTTGGAAAACATGCAGAGAGGGAGAGAGACAGCGGGGAATAAAAGACACACTGTAAAGAGACACAGACAGAGTAATTGACAAAAAAAAATATGAATGGACATGAAAATGTACAGAGAACAAAAAGGTGAATGGTGCATTGGAGTCTGTATATATTGATCAGGATCCTTAGTCCACTTTTTGGCTCCGATCTTCAGATTTTTCTACAGAAAAAAATACATAAGTAAATACAACTGAAAATATCAATTTAGGTTCTCTTAAATTAATACTACTACCTCCTCTCTTTTCATACAAGCTAGGGTTATAATACATAATCAACATTGTGCGCATTTTTTAAACTTTTTAAACCACGTTTTCATGATTACTTAGATAAAAGCAGAAGGATCTTACTCTCTGAAAACACTGGCAGGTTTTTGAAGTTTTGTGGAGTAGTTTTCTGCTATCAAGAGAATAAACAAAACTCTTCCGATGCAAGTGTGAACATGCGCCCAATTTGGACTTTAACCTCTGAAAAACGTTCAGTGTCTCTTGTGAATCTTGTGTGAGAATTAGCTTTGTTTGTTTGGAATGTTTCTGTTGCTCATCGCACGGAGCTGTGGCTCTTTATAACCCTAACCACTCGACCATATGACCTAACCCCAGCGATTTTATAGTGCATCTTCTGCAGAGGTTATCAACTTCTAGCTAATACTGAACTACTTCCTGCCAAAAGTTAGTTGTCATCGTTGTTTGCAACTTCATTCCAAGCATTTCAGATCCCACACTTTTTATAAGAATTTGAAAGATTTAGTCCATTATCTGGAATAGGATGATTATTAAGACTGGAATCCGCATGTTTTTTTTTTTCTTTGTTTTTTGGTACCACTGAGCAAATTTTATAGAAGTGATAGTTTCCATTTCTTTAAAGTTCTCCTAAAAGAAACCAAAACACAGATAAAAGTGAGGGAGCAATAGACACAATGGTAAAAAGTTAGCCCTGTGATTTAAAGAAATCAGTTATTAACGGACACTTTCAGACCAATCTATTACCAAAAATAAGTTGTGAGCTCCGCTGATGACTGTTGCAGTAATTAACATTTCATCACATTAATTCCAAGGGCTGGTCTGTGTTGTCACAACTAGGGAAGGGCCAGAAGATTAAGATGGACTAAACCTTTTAATCCAAACTGACAAACTTTTCGACAAAAAAAATAAAGTTTATTTACCATATGAATATTGAAAACAAATGAGTTGTATGGATATCATATACCAACAATGAGTAGAGTGGAAAAAATATCTATGTGGCATGTAGTTGCCCTTTAAGTGGCGAGAATACTCCTTTTATTGTACCATCTGTCTACTCATAACAGTGAAACACTTGTGATTGCTTGAGGTGATATTTCTCACAGTGCAGCCAGGATAAATCTGTCCGAACTTCCCAATGAAACAAGCAGTAGTCACCATTACAGACTTTTGGTACATTTCAACACTGTACCATCCAATTGTCAGCTCCTTTCTTCTGACAAGGATCCAGAAGAATGGGCAACAGTCAAGCACTGGCTCAATTGGGAGAGAGTTGAGTCCATGCACAGGTCTGTTCTTTGACTCCAAGTTTGTGCAGTGTTGTGTTTTCAGAGCAGAAAGCATAAACATGCAGAATGACCCAAAAAGGGTGTTTGGTATTTTTAATTAATAATATTTTTAAGCCATATATGAATAAAAATAGCCAGTTTCTCCTTTTGCTTTGGCTTGTTACTACAGTATATCAAAATGAAAGTGAAAATGAATCTGATTTATTGGGTTCTCAGTCTAAATATTTTATATTGCTTTACATAGAACGCAAGATTTTTACAGCAATTACATAGTGTCCTGTGAAAAATTCAATTTGATCAAATGTTTTCTCTAAACTATTACACACACACACACACACACACACACACACACACACACACACACACACACACACACACACACACACACACACACACACACACACACACACACACACACACAAAACGTGCACGTCCATACACCCTTAAATAATAAAAAAGCAGCCAAATCTGGATTTAAGGGCATCCATTTTTGTATCTCACTGTATGGTGTCTCCAACAGAGATATTTTTTTTTTTGTGAGTATCTTTGTATGGTAAGGGGGTGGCCCTTACCATACAAAGATACTCACACTTCCCGTGTTTTCTCTCGAGCCCCAACCTAGGTGTCCTTGACCCACTGGAATGAAAGTAGTCTTTTAAAATATAAAATGCCCCCTTTATTACACTTTACATGTTACACTTTAGGACAAAATCTCATTAAATAGTGCAGCGGGGAGTTGTCATCAGCTGCCTCCACTGCTGTAAAGATGGAAGCTTTCATACTTTAATTATGGGATATCACCATGTAATTGCTTTGTAATGACCTGTATTACGGTAATATGATGTGGCACAATCATATTCTCTTGATAAATTCTTGTCTGTGTCATTTTGGTGACCTTAGTCATTATGGTGTTATTTATGTTTTTAAAATATATTTGAAGTTGATATGAACTCTAAATTGAGATTCATATATGACGGCAATTCATTTTTGATGTTCAAACTAACTCAGCTGTCACCCAGAGCTACATATTATATTGCATGTGGGGGATCCTTGGTCATTAAACATTCACCTATTGAATCAAATTTAAATTCTCTAGGGTATGAACATGAACTATAATGACACTGTAGCTATTGTGCATATTCGTTACATATAACAAAATCCTATTGTTTGGGTTTAAATTTCTATCTATCTGGATGGATGTCTCTCACATCAATGACTGGGATTTCAAAGTCAGAGATACACTGTCAACTTCTTTCATAAATCATAAACATTTGTACTGGGCATTTGCTTTTTCAAATTCCTACACAACAGCTCACCTATCTTCCAACTAATACCTGCATACATAAAGCGGAAGGTGCCAAGCATATGGGACTAGAACTTGGAAGCTACGTGTTGGTAAAGGTTCTCCGTCATGCAGATCTGGTTATCTGGATGTTGGGTCATGTCAACTGGACTGAACATTTTACTACTCATCCAAGTAGCTTCTTTAGTCTTAGGGGTGTAAAACACTAGCCAACATCAAGGAACATTCTCAACATGAACATCCTCAAACAAGTGTCCTTTGTCTTCCAAATAAACATGCATTGCTGATTCTGGTCCTGAAGTGCTGGGCCATCCTCCTGTATAGAGGCTGTTTGGTTTCTCAAATGTAGAGCTCTGAACCCTCTGTACTTGTGAGGGTTTGGTTTAAGGACCGTGACACAAGAGGAAGGTTAAGAAAGTTTATTGATAACAATTGGAATAGACACATGGCGATCTGAAGGCTGGAGAGTCTGATTACAGGATGCAGTAGGGGGGAGACTGAGAACAAGAGAGACAGGTAATTATAATATATTTCTTCAGGGGGCAAAAATGCAGATAAGGAACAAGTGAGTGAGTAGGGAGCCAGACGAAATGGGGGAACCAGGAGGGAGGTTAGATGTGAATGACCAGATGAATAGAGGAGATGAGCAGGGATGAGAGGCAGGCAGCAGGTGAGTGTAGTTTCTGTAGAGGAACTCAGGATACAGGGGGATGTTTCTTATGTTGCTGGAGAGCAGGTAAGTAACATTCAAATTACCACAGTGCCAAAGTAAACGTCTACAATCAAAGGTCCAACACAGAATCCTAAGATCCAAAGCTTTTCTATTACAAGATCCAAATACAGAAATAATAAAGTGAAGGGGACTTACAACACTGTACCTAGTGAAGAAATCCGGGTGGAGTCTGGAGGAATGGGCTACAGACAGGCAGGTAAAGTGAACAGTCAGCAGGCAAACTAATCAGACAGGAAGCAGGCAGGTTAGCCACTAAGCAGCTAGGCAACAGGCAGGCAGGCTAACAAGCTGGCAGGTTAGGAGCTTAGTAGACAGGTAATAAACAGACGGGTTAGCTGACAAGTAATAAGCAGCCTGGGTCAGCAACAGAATTCAGGGAGACTTCAGGCAGGTGATCGTAGACAGACTAACACGAGCCAAACGACACGCAGAGAATGGCTGGAAGGCTCACTAAAGTCATACAGAGAGACAATCTGGCAGAGGACTGTGGCAAGAGCTGGGTTTAAATAGCCAGGAGAAGAGGTGCAAACTATTAGGACTGGTGATGAGTGTAAAGGAGCTGCACAGACTAGGCAGGATGTGGAAACGGGAATACAAAATAAAATTCAGGAACCGTGAGTACATTGGACTTGAATACATTATCTTGCTTTTCTTCTGCTTTTGGTGCCTGTTTTTTGGGGGGGGTCCACAACCCTCTGCCTCAGTGTGTTAGTGGATTTGAAGTGTATTGTGTTTTCTGAAAATCCCCACACACTCCAGCTATCGCCCGGCGACCTATGTACCTGAAACCTGAAATCTATGTTCCTACCTGTCACAGGTAGATATGTACGTTTCATCTGTCCTGTGTGTCCAAGTGATGACAGATAAACTTGTCTGCTATTAAAAGTTGTGGAACCAGCAATTGTAATAATTGGTGAACTACTTAGAGCTTTGCAGGACTTCTGTGGGATTCTCAGACAATGATTCGATGCACTGGGGGACACAGATGTGCAATGTGATTGCACACACTGCTGACTTTATTGTAATAAAAAGGGTGAGGTGATTTGATTACCGCCTTTGGCAATACATTGGTGTCAGTGTCGCAAGCAATACCCCTCTTTCTCTCTATATGTGGTTTTCTCTTTCATACACAAATGTACAAAATACCACATAGGTTGAATGCACTTCTGATGGAGTTGTCATAGTAACACAAATGAATTGATTGACTGGACTGACGAAAGCTGCATATACTGGAGAGGGGAGTACACTGGGTGATTAAGTTTGTAATTTGTGTGTGTGTGTTTCACCATAATGGCATTTTAAAAAATCACTTAACATGCTAAATAGGTAAAATTGTTACATCAAGTCATCTGCAGGACATTTTTTGTCTATAGTCTTAGTGTTACAAGGTTTTAAACAGTTTTTTTCATCCTCTGCTTGTTCAACATTTTGCTCAGCTGTATTGATCTGTACTACTAATGAACTTGAATTCAACTCGGACAAAACTTTGCAAACCTACTATATCCGTGTGATGCTGTTTCGAACAAAGCATGCAAAAGTAAACTTTTACTGCTTAAAGTATTTTATAAAAATCACACACATGCATGAATCTTCATTGCGTTGAGATTTACACATATACCTTAAATAAATGATTATGCTTATTCCATGAAGGTTCTCATAGCTTATTCCCATTCTTCAGATTTGGATTGCCCATGTTGCATGTCAGTATAAAACACCTAAATTGACAACTTCTCGATTTCTGAAAATCCTTACTGATCCACAAGCTCCCTGACAACTCACGCAATCTTGCTTCAAGAAACGAAAGACTTGTTTTTTTACAGTTGGGCTCTCTGACCACATCCAAATTGGTTTATTGAACAATTAGAATTCCCATGTGTATTTGAAATGATAATTAAATATGAGAATTGGCAAAGATGAAGGACGACTTTCTTGTCAAATTGAGCTCTCTAAAACCACTGTGTATGAAAGAAAACACAATTAAAGACTTCCTCTTGTGAGCTTGTGTGGCAGAAGAGCTGAACATCAATGGCTGGCTTCATTAAGACCAAGCAGAGATTTAAAAATGAGTGAGCAGGTTGTGGACACTATAAAACCAATTTCTACTAGCCTTATTAAAATCGTGCTGTGATCCTACAGATGTCTGTAGAGTTAAAGAGGTGTGTTTTTTGAAGAAGTTTTTAGGTAGGAGGCTTGATCATGACATTAGAAGAGGTGGATCACTAAGTACTTTTTTTCGTGCTTGATGAGCTTTAATAAGCCCATCGATGCCGCTCTTGTTTCTGTGCATTGTGTAACACATTAAACAGGATCCTGTGATTTTGGGTTTTATTTTGTGATGAATCTATCAGACATCTAATTCAATAATGTATTTAAAGCTGCAAAATGCAACCTAAGCCAGCACTTACAAGCCCTTGCTCTTCCTGCCTTACTACGCTGTTTTCTGCTGCTCCTTGCACACTGCAATAGCCCTTCAGGTATTAGCCATTATTAAATTACAATAACTATGAATGCTACAAAAGTTGCTAAATGTGCAGAAATTCTTCAAATTAGGGATTAGGGAAATGAGCCTTACTAAAAAACCTTTAGATGTGAATATTTTGAGACTGAGTGAGTCTGATTTAACAGAGGGTGTTGACAGGACCTCTCCGATAGGTTTTGAGGCATATTTCTACATAGAAATGCTGAAGACCAAGACTTTGAGCTGAAAGAGGCTAAAATGTCCTCTAAAGTTGAGAGGTACTATAGGGTTAAGTCATAATTCTCTGTTGGTTGTATGTGACACCTTTCATATCAAACACATGAAAAGGTGTCAGACATCTGCTTGGCATTGATTGAGTCACCAATGTGAGCCTTAAAGTTTACTGAAGAGTCATCTTGTTTTCTCTTCTGCTCAGATTTCCTGCACATTGTCTGTATTTTGCCTTGTAGACATGGTGTATTTTCTAGCATCAGTGAAACGGTTGAAGCCAGCCACTGATGTTCAGCCTCTCTGTCACTAATGGTGGCAACATAGTGGTCAGACACGAAGACCTATTGTTAAAAAGCAAGACAAGGTCATCCCTGGTCAACTGAGTGGGTGTTGTTGCAATAGCTTGTCCTGTTCTCTGATCAGAGGACTGAGCGTCAAATATGAGTGACAAGTTGCTAAGACAAATACTGTATCATTGGTAAACATGGAGTCCACAGGAATACGCCATGCGTTTGACCTTTGAAATCTACAGCCCGCGGCGCCAGAAACTGACCCCAGCTAAGGTGTCAGATCATGCCACTTATTTAAGTCCTTTGACATATCACATTGACGCCACAGGAGCGTCCCCATTTGTTGGGAAATGCTTTATATACATACAAAACTGTGTTAGGTTTAGGTTATTGTAACATTATAAGAGAAAGGACATAAAAACAAAATGCCACAAACTGTGACAATGGCACACGTGTGCTTCTAACAATAGCTACCGTGTGCGCAACGGTGTGTAACCATCACCATTAAAATGCACAATGTCTCACACTAAAGTCAAACTCTGGTCTCCTGTGGAAAAGTCCTGTGTCTTGTGTCGTTCCCCTCCCAGTCCACCTCCCTACAAAACGTTTTCACCTAATGGCTTTGGGCATCAAATATTGAAGTGTGAAGGTTTCTCTTTTACTGCACTGAAAGCTCTGAGTGTTGATCACTGATGCAAATGGGTCACAATGTAATGCACATAGGACTGGACAAAAGAGCACTTTTTGAGACCTTGGGGATGAGACCGGGCTGATACTTCAAATCTTACTAGTGGACATCTGATTGTCTGCAGTCTCTCTGCATCTGTCTGTTTTACTGTTTTTTTTTCCAGGGTCAGTCACAGAAAACATTTGGGCAGTTATCAGTGTTTATGCTTCAGGATAAAATGACAGCTGGGCCTTTTCTAGCCTTAACTTTGTGCCAGCATATCTCCTGGCAGTATTTTTAGTGTGTACTTTTTGACCATGTGTACTTTATGATCAAATCCTGTCACTTTTTTCTCTGTTTTCTCAAACCAAGCAACATATAAAACTGTAACCCTACATTCCAAATCACAAGAATACCTCTGTCCCAGTGGCTACCTGGTATCCTACAATACACATTCAAAGTTCACATTACATTCTTTATTTCAGAACTCACTGGTAAATTGTAAATAGGTTTTAGATTTAAATAGGACATAGGTAGAAAGTTTAAAGACCAACCAAAATATCTTCCCTTTCCAGAAACTTCTTCACTCTGTCAAGAAAATTGCTTTTTGCCTTCAGTTAGTACTGTGTACAAGAACACAAACACACACACACACACACACACATACTTTTTTCCTTCCATGCATATTAATTTTAAACATGCTAATACATTTAACTTCTTTTCATTTATTAATTACTGCAGATGATGTCATTTAGTGTTACTATAGCAACCAAACTCCCCTTTTATCTGTGTTGAATGCTAGCGTCAACCATATTTCATGCATTCACACAATTTAATTAGTTTTCTCTCCTGGCATTTCATCTCCCTCTTTCACATCATATCCAAACCAATGATAACAAAGTATAAAAACACAAGCGGTACAAAAATCAGTGAAAGAAACAGTTCATTAGCTTAAAGTCATAGGTCAGACCAAGCTACAGAGAGCAGCACTTGAACTGTTGGGGGTGTGGTATCTGGAGCAAGAGCTCTTTGGCAAGGTGGATGCCTACCAGTGTGAATTACATTGCTTCCTCTGAGCTATTATGGACTGAAATAATAGAGAATTTTAATATAAAAAAATAGTTTAAGCTTCATTACCTATTAATGGTTCTTTTCTTTTGGAGAGCACTCCCTTGTTTTATCTCTCTTCCTGCATTTCTCAGTCTCTTTGTAAATGCTTTTATTCATTAATATTAACACATGCACAAAGAATGAGTGAAGGCTACATAAAGATGGCCAATTAAAGCTCTGCCTGTGTGTGCATTTCTAATGGAGTCATCAACACTGAAGTCGCTGCTTTCTTTGTTTGGCTTTATTGGAATAAGTTGTTGTTCACAGATGAGCTTTGTGCTTATTGATATAGATCGATAAACAATTACTGCTCACTTTGCCTGGTGAAGTTTCATCAAGCTTCCTCCTGTGTGTGCAGGGAAATGCCTGGACTGATAACAGAGGGAGGGAGAGAGAGACAGCTACAGTCTCTCACAACAGACAGTCTTCTGGGGAATAGCGTAGGAAAACGCTCATATGGAAGTAATATTCTTTGGATGTACTTTGATATGACAAGTATTTGAAAAATCACAGTAAATGTTAACACCTGCTTAAATGATTAGGTGCAAATGTAGCCACTGCAACTATTATAACAAACAGTTTTAATGGCTCTCAAGTCTTAATAATTCAGTTTTTTAGATGTGTGCATGTGTCTTGCAAATTAGTAGTCAGGCATTTACAGAGGCCATATTATTCTTTTTAATATTTTTAGATGTAACTTGACCTGATTATAGCCCTGGACACCCCCAAAATCTTATCGGCCAATTAATATGATATGTGACGTAGAAGTTGAGGTGGAAACCAAAATGGAAAGGCTGTTTTCCTGATCAACTTGGAACATTGAACTAAATTTGGTAAATGGAAAAAAAGCTGATCTTTCCAGTGTCCCAATTATTGATGTTAATAATTATAATAGAGATTTCTAAAACAGCTAATGAAGCACCCAGCCTTGAACCGGAGCCTTTTTCAACAGCAGGTCGTGTAACCTACTTATACTAGTGTATTAAGATATTTAGTTTTTTTATTACTACTACTATTTATTACTATTACATTTGTAGCTGCTGTTAAAGACCAGCATTTCTCTATAGATGTAGAACCTACAGCACAAGGAGAAGTGACCTGAGCAAGATTAAAGTATTTTCATATTTTTGTCACACTAAAAAAAAAAACAGATTAATCATTTAGAAGATGGCATTTTACTTTTCAACTGTTTATTACTGTTATAACTAATCGGATTAAAAGCTGTAATTATAAATTCAAAAACATAAAGTGACATATTTGAATTTTAATTTGATGAACAAATCAATTCACATCATTCTAAATGTGCCACTCTTCTTTGACTATATGCTTTAGTATAGTCTGAAGCAGATCCCACTAGCCGCTACAAGGAAAGGTCAGAGCCTGCAGGTGGCTGACAGCAATTGGAGAAGAACATACTGTATATCAAGCCATATCCATATGAACCCATTAAGATACACAAAGAACATGCCTCCTCCACTGACCTCTCATTATCACTGACATCAAAAAGTCATTCCACAAGAAAATCTATAGTATGTCCAGATGAGGTTTGTGCCCTGCAAAACCTCCCATCAGTTTGTTACTGAACTGATTCATGTATGCAGATGACACCTGGGTCAAGATCGAAGTCCAGGAGCTGCACAGAGCATTGAATTGAGATAAAAGTGACATGAAGTTGAAATGAAAAGCTAGAGAAGAGTGTGTAGTAGTCAAAGAGAATGTAAAAAACCTTGAATACTGAAGTTAACAGACTACTTTTTTGTTTCCCACCACCCACTAGAAGAAGGTTTGGCACCTGAGTTTTATCTGCGTCAGTACTTTATTGGATAAAACTCAACGAGAGCTGACCTTTTGTACATTTCCATGAGAATACCACTGATATTTGAAGTGGTCTCTTGGATCCAACTGTGAATTAATTTACATGCAGCTTATGTTTTTGCCAATTTTTTTTTGGTGTGATCATCACTACATTTACTTGGTGAGATTACTGAAATAGTGTATACTTACAAAAAATTAGTTTTATAAATATATAAAAGTCTCACACAAAGTCTGACACTGGTGTAAATCAAACTACAGAATAGAAAGTAGAAAGTGTCCTATATACAGTATATTGCAGACACTGCATTAACAGCAGCAGGGAAACACTGTAATAAAACATGCCTACTGAGACTGGACCCCGTGAAGCCTAGAAGGACAATCTGCTGCTGGGTTGAGTTAAGTGGTCCAGAGAGAATTGAGATAATAGTGATGTTAGCGACAGGCAATTATACAGGCTGCATTCACCCCAATATTATTGGCTGCCTGGCTGAAATTGTACCTCTCACCAACATTGTTAACTGCCATTTGCTTGGACTGACGGGGTGTTTGAGAGCAACTTACATGTACCCTGACAAGTACATGTAGCACTTATATTTAGCATTTTCAGTAGCTTTTTTAAATACTGGCCACTTCTAAATCCTCTAAGTGACTTCATTGTATGGACAGTGTTTCTCACTCAGTCAATTTGAAGTGTCTTGACTGCAACAAAAATCAAAGCAGTCTGCATTTACTAATTATCTGCTACATGTGTTCACTATGTTACACAACATAAGTTACTGTGTCAGAAAAATAATTTGGAATCTTTATTGTCTTCGTCGAGTACATATACATGTACAGTGTGTGTACATGTTACACTGACATCTGTGCACTGCATTTAACCCCATGCTCCTGGGGGGCAGTGGGCAACCATAGGTGGGGAGCTAGAGCTGAATGTCTTGCTCAAGGACACAACTGGTGCGTTTGCTGGGATTTGAACCAGGGGACTTCTGCACCCCAGCATGATGTCCTACCCATTGAGGCTGGTGTGAATGGGAAGGACAAATCAGGCTACATAGCTTGTTGAAAACATACTGTGGACAAATTAGTGTACTTGGCAGGAACATATACATCAGAAAAGAAGTGTCTGAGCACAGCATGTAAGTTACCATGCTCAATAAATTAGGCTTTCATACAACTGTGCTGTCCGGGCCCAGGGACAGCCAACTGTTTGTCTCCCAATGTCTGAAAGCCCCATTCCATGTGCATTGTATCTACTCAGGCTAAGACACATTAAGGCAACTTTGTAAGTAATCCAGACTTGCTAAATTTTCAACCACTGTATACTCTGACTATTCTCGCCACTGGCTACTACTAAAAATAAATAAAATACCTGTCTTACCTAAAAAGTAACTAAAGTAAGGTAGTGTCCAATTTGAATTGGGCGAGATTGCAGGCAAATCTATTATATAAAATTTAAAAAGGCCCACTTTGGTTGTCTCTAAATAACTGGTGCATCTTTGTGGTGGGTTCAGCCCACCAAAATTCCTGCATCCCTAAACCAGACCCACCTCTTTACCAACACAAAAGCTTTTTGTTGTTGTTCCAAAGGTATCATTTGATTGCAGTTAGTCTGGAGTCTGGAGATTTAATAAATAGGAAATAAATGTTAAACTTATTGTAAATCTCATTATACAGTATGTCAGAATGTATAATAATGCTTGTTTGATTATGTTTAGCAGCATTTACTAATCTTACCGATATATAAATTATCACTACATGCCAACACTTAATGCATTCAACATCTTTGCAATTACATATTACACCACTGAAACTAATAGTGTCTCTGAAGATTGTTTTTGATGCCAGTGGAAATACTGGAATAGGAATCACAGTGGGACATGAGAGCCTTAGGTTAATAAGGAAAGAACTTCTTAAGTATGAAGGGGTGGTAGCGATGAAGTGAAAGCCTGGGGAGCTAAACGATTCACTGTAAGACAGGCTGCAGAAATATCTCTCTGTGTGAAGAAAATTAGTTATTTAATCTACAAGTTGGTCTTACATTTTTACCTTTTTACATAGGGAGGAAAATCTGACACACTTCTTTGTGAAATCAAGTGTGTGTTCATAGAAAGGACAATAGAGAAATTGCATTTCAGTATTACTGTGAAAAAAGCCAAAAAGACATGAAAAGTGCCACAAATTGTGAAGTAAAACAACACTAGCACAAAGTGTGGCTCCATGCTTACAGCTTAGTAACCAGAGCTTGATATGGGTGTAAATGTGGAAGCACTGTTTTTAGACAGAAGTACAAATCATCATTAATACTTGGTAATTTATAAGTAGTATATAATGCTACTTAACACTAGTCACTTTGACCCATATTGTTTGATACCCATATATTTATGTACATTAAATACTTGTATACAAACAGTGGTTAAAAAATAACGGTCAATTTTAACAATTTGGGATTTCTGATGTAAATGGGAGCTTTTATGGAATATTTGTAAATTGTTTCTGTGTGTGTGTGTGTGTGTGTGTGTGTGAGACAGTATTTCAGTACTTTCTTTCTGCAGGTCTGTCACATTGCCTTGATGATATTTCACAGCTTCAGAGATGGATAATCTTCTTTACATCTGTGCACACAGTGTAGACACATAGAGACAGCAGAGAACGCAGAAGATGCTTGATAAAGTCTGACAACACTCGTGCTGCTCACCCCTCTCGTGCTCACAATATGTACTGTTATCCATGTTCACTACTCCATAAATATTATCTTGAATTATTTCCTCCTGGCTGTCTACAGGTTAATGAAATACCACACTTCCATAATTGCTACTGTATTCTATGCCCTCTGTAATAGGGCCATGGTGTTTGTTTAATTTGCATACATTTGCTTTAGTGCCTTTTATTTTCTCAATGCTTTTCCACCGCTTTCCTTTTTAACACTCCACAGTCTTGATGGCTCATCTTGGTCCTCACAAGAACAGAAAAGCATAAGAGGAGTGTTATAAAGTCTGATAGCTGAATCATCGTGATCAGATGCTACTTAGGGATTCTACTGTAATGCACTAGTCACATTACAGAAACATTTCTTTTTAAACTTTAAAACTTTGTTGTTAAGCATTTTTTATTAAAATAAATGCAAAATAATTGACAAACTCATTAGATTCTGTAAGAATTTAGATTCTTGTCTACAATTATTTTTTAAAAGATTAACCACTAATATATGCAAAGAGCAGCTCTGCAAAGAGGGCAGGTCAAAAAGGTTAAACAATATGTTGCATTTTAATATGGGACACCACTTTTTTAGCCTTCTTTACTGTGCAGCACAGTGGTGGAGTGGTTAGTTCTGCCGCCTCACAGCTTGAAGATCCCTAGATTGAATCCCTGGCTGGTTGCAGTCTTTCTGTGTGGAGCTTGCATTTTTCCCTGTGCTTGCGTGAGTCCTCATATAGTCCAAAGACATGCATGTTACGATAATTGGTGACTGTAAGCTGCCTGTATGTGTGAATGGTTGTCTGTCTGTGTTTGTCTCTCTGTGTTAGCCCAGAGATAGAGTGGAGACCTGTCCAGGGTGTATCAAACACACTCTCATCCCACAGCATCAGATAATTGTGCTGCTTTGTACATCCTTTAGTGTGTTAAGTTGATGCCACAGGCTTTGGTGTTACTATTGGATGCTCCGGGAACAGCACTATTTGATGCCCTGGGTAGCAACAACGTTCGGTAATGACTTTGCAGGTACATTTTGGTGTCAGGATAGGACGCTCCATGATTGTCATCAATTGACACAGCAGGGACGACTTTATATACACACAAATACCATGTGAGGGTTAGGGAAACCATATCCACAGTCTTGATGGCTCATCTTGGTCCTCACAAGAACAGAAAAGCATAAGAGGAGTGTTATAAAGTCAGATAGCTGAATCATCGTGATCAGATGCTACTTAGGGATTCTACTGTAATGCACTAGTCACATTACAGAAACATTTCTTTTCACACTTTAAAAATTGCATCAAGAGGCAACAACGGTTAGGGTCAGGCACAAAACCTTCAGGGTAGGGTTAAGTTACAAGATAAATTACATAAAAAAATGCAAACAGTGACAACGGCATACACGTACTTCCTTATTATAGTATCCATGTGCAGTGATGCACAACGTCTCGCACTAGAGTCGAACCCTGGGCTCATCTGGGAAAATTCTTGTCTTTTTGTTCCCTCCACCACCCTGTCAACCTCCATATGAGGCTTTTTCACTTCATATTCTACATCGTTGCTTCAGGCATCAAATATTGAAGTGTTTGAAGAGTTTCAATTGTACTACAGTGAGTGTTGATCACCGACGGTACTTTGAGTGTCAGCATGTAACGCAGAATGGACTGGACAAGGTGGCGCTTTCTGATGCCACAAGAATGCAAACATGCTTGTGTACATGGCGTTTCACCTTATGACAGCTGGTATAGGCTCCAGCCTCCCATGAATTTGAAAGGATAAATGGTTACAGATAATGGATGGAGGAATCTGTGACTACTGGAGAACAGTGGCATATGCTGTTGCAGATCACAAATCACTTGTCATTATGTGTCATTCAGTTACAATTACAAATTATGTATTTTGTTTTGTGCCTCTGTACCAGCCACAGCCATAGCCGGAGGCAGAATTTTTTTCATGTTGTTCGTTTGTCTGTCTCATTCTTATGAACACCATCTCCATCTCAGGGATGGCACGCAGTCATTTCTTTAAATGTGACATAAATGTTCATTTGGAATTAAGGATGAACTGATTAAAATGTGAGTCTGGACATCAATTCAGGTAAGCTGCACCATCACTGTTTGCCAGACATATAGAATAAGCTATTTATTATTTACAAAAAACACCAGAATAAGAAATAGTTTAAATTGAATCAAGGAAAAGTATTTGATTTGTCTCGTAATCATATTGGGAAAACTTTCCTAGCTGAAATTGTTCTGAACTGTACCCATTCTTTTTTTGGCTTCCTCTACTCTTTGTTTACAATGTGAATCACTTTGTATGCATCCTGCCAACTCAACAACTCATTTAACATTTTGAAATGTGGTGCATGATGAAAATAATGTGTGAAAAACTGGCTTTCTTATTGTTTACGGTTGCAGCTGACTCACATCCAACAATGTTAACTGGTTTTCTGCTCCTCTGTGACTGCTGCATTACATAGAGAAGTCACACTACACTGGTCAGGCCTGTTAATTATACCTTTAGTGAACTTAGTTGCATTTGGTGATAAAATGTATGAGTCATTGCATCTTTTCTTGAAATTGACAATAACAGTGATCATGGCTAACTACTTAAGCAGTGATGTGCACTGTTTCTCTCCCCTGAAACTATTCCCCACATTTTCCCTCCTCCACACACACACACACACACACACACACACACGCACACGCACACAGCAAATGTGCTTTTTTTTCAGCTCAACATGTTATAGGTAATCCTTTCTGGGTTATCTCTCCAGCACAGACACCTTGAGTTTGTGTGTCTGCGTGAAATGAAGATTAGTTGCATTAGCAGTTATGGGGTTTGCCCATTTTATCCCAAACTTCTGGGTATTTATGTACAAGTGCATGGGCTCAGACGATGAGAGTGTATGTGCGTGTGTTTGTGTGTGTGTAATCAGGTGTGCCCTGGGAATGTATTCAAGTGTAGAGAATGTGAAGGCCAAACAAAATCACTTGCCATAGCCAAAGAAAAACTGGATTGAAGCATTTGAGTGGATTGCAGCGCTTCCATCCAGCACCTATTGGCATTCTTACCATGTATCTGCAAGGGTTCTAGTAACATTTCTAACAGCAGTTGAAGATGTGTCATGTCATGGATTTTTGTTTGTCACCCTTTTCATATATGCCACACTCTTATGCCAATCAATAAAGTTAAGTTCTTTCAATTCTAAAGAGCCCATTTAGTCTGTCCTGCTATTACTTTCTCACATGCCTGCACAAAGCCTTGAGACTCCTCCCCTGCAGTCTCATAGTTATGGTAGGGATATAAAGTTCACACACACAAACGCAGAGGATGAAGTCTGAAAAAATGATGTGACAGTGGGACTTATTGCATCTTAATTATTCAAAAGTGTGAGTAATGTTAAACGGGAGAGAGAGTGAGTGAGGGGGTGCAAAAATAAAGAGGGGATCAAGATGAAAAATGAAGCAATAGGTGATAGAAAGGAAGAGGCTGTATTTCTGAGTCACTTTGTCAAGTGCAAACTGTTCCATTATCAATTCTGGTCAAACCAAAGCCACTAAAAATTAAACACACATTAATCAAACTTTAATTTTTTTTCTTGTTGAATGTCAGTTATAAAAAAGGGAAGGAAACCGTATTTAAGATTGTGATGTATTTTGATGTGTTATCCAGATAATAACATTTGATCACTTGCTTTTGCTGTTACAATTGCTATTATTAACTTGTTATCTTCATTCATCTCCCATGACCACTTCAGATCATGTACATTGAAAGCAATATGCACTGTACGCTGAATGTTTGCAGATACCTGTTTTCCCTTATTAAAAAATGATATTCAGATGCTATATTGATGCTTCAAGGTGTTACCTGGTTAGAATAAAGCTAATGTAAACATTATACATGCTTTTTTATCAGATCATTAAACACTAAACTAATATTTGACAATTTCATGTTTCAAACCTCAGACCCTTGAGACACTGTGGCAAAGGTTGGCTATCGGCCAGTTTTGAGCCGTCAGTAAGAGTCTTTAGCCCCAGACTTGGTTGGGTGTCCTGTTGAAGGGAGGGTTACACTAGATTGTAAGCATTTGTTGGCTTTAATTGCAACAAATTTCATCTATGCATTAGCTATACCACGTTATCCTTGAGGGCAAAGGGGGCTTAAGCCAATCAGAAGAAATATACAGTTAATACAGTTATATAGTTAAAATTTGTAAGTCAAGCTTCAAAATAAGTCAGAGGTGTAGGTGATATCAGATTACTCATCTGCTGCACACAGATGAATTTCCAGTAACATTGTAACGTTGAAGTGCTTTTAAACTGCTTTCCTGATTACCAGAGAAAGCTGATTGCTATGAGTAAACTGCTTACTTAAGTGCATGTAATAGGCCTGTTGTTTGTCGTAGTCTCTGTATCTCTCTGAGATTTTACACTGAGGTCCTCTGCCCAGGTGGTCGTTGTTGTTCCAGGGTCTGGACTAATTTTATTTGGCACTGTCCTTTAGCAATAGCAGCAATAATTATGAAAGAGTTTGTCAGTTTTGAACGTAAAAAAATAAGACACAAATCCTGGCAAACCTGGTTAAGATTCCCCTTACTCATTGCTATCTGTCCTAATATTCCTTTTAATTATAGTCAGCAATTTAGTTACCTGTTGTTTTAAATCTGCTTATGAGTAATTTGAATTGAGGAGTGATACATGCTTCAACTTCAGAACCAGCATTCTTAGAGGATTGATTTCTAATTTGTCAATTCTAGTGGAAGTATCAGAGGATGTTGGAGAGAGCCGGGCAGAAAGAAAAGAGAAGTGAGTTCACAGGAACTAAGGTTTGGACACGCTATGGTTTTGAGTGCTGCCTTTGATGGTAACAGAAAGCGATTTGGAAGTATGTTTTTGTACTGCAGAATTTCACTGTGCGTGCATCTGTGTGAGGGAGAACGACAATTTTAAGAGGGGAAGCACATAACCAGTAACTACATGTGTCCCATGGGTTATTCAAAATAGATTATAATTGTGAGGAATGTCTTCAGACACGCACGCTCTTTTCTCTCTCACATATTCCTAAGATATAAATGCCTCCTCTCCTCATCCTAGCGTGTCACTGACAGCTGAGGTGATGTAACTGAACTGTTTGTGTGTTGGGTGGTTGAATTTCCCTAAGCAGTCACACAATAAAGAGTTTAAGGAATGTATGCAATATATAGGATAATAGTCAAGTGATGTATGAACACAAACATATTTGTCACACTTTCTATAGTGTATTTTAATTTTGCAGGACCCGAAAAGGAGGAGACGGCAAGGGAAGGGGTTATAATGAATTAAAGTTTATTTAAACGAAAAGGCAACAACAGAAAATCTCTCCGTGAGGATAACGGGAAAGCACATGCAAACTCTCACAATATAAATTAGGTAAAACAGACAAAAGAACTTAAACGGCTGGAGAGAGAGGATTAACCAAATAATAACCACACCGGGAAGACAAGCGAACTAAGAAACTAGACTAAAACAGAAAACCAAAACAACCAAACTACGCAGGAAAAAATGGAAAACCAAACCTCAGACCAAAACTCAAGGAACAGGTGGGCACAAGAGGGCAAAGTCCAAAGGGGGTAATCCACAGGCGTGTAGGGGAAGCGGGGAAGCCAAAGTCCAAAGCGGTAACTCATAGGAGAGTTCTCTAGGGAAGCAGGGAAGACGATCTGGCAGTCAGCAGTGGGGAAAGCTGGGTATAAATAAACTGGGGAACAGGTGAAACCAATTATAACAAAATGAGGAAGGTAAAGATACTGAAAAGACTCAAAGGAAGGGACACAGGAGGATCAACAAAATAAAAGCACAAAACAGGAAATCAATTTAAACAAAACTAGACCAAAACCAGGGACTGTGACAATATTGTGTTTGCACATTGATATATTAAGCCAAAATGTAGGTTCCTCTCAACTAATGATCCTAAGTAAGTTATGTGTTAAAAGAAGAAAATATAAATGCAACATTTATACTCATATTTGACTGCTGGATTATTGGAGTATGTGTTTACGCTCCCCAGACAGGTAATGTACCAACTGCACAAACAAACATTAGCTGCAGCTAAAGTAGCTGTGCACCTCTGTACCGCTTTTGCCTCTGGCAGATTCCAAGACCCACTAGCTGCTCCAAGTTTTCAACAAAGTTCAATCATTTTTAACTCATGCAGATGCGGCTTTGCGTCAGCTCTCACTAATGCAGCTTGGACATTTGTCTTTGCATGACGGTTTGTGCTTCATTTTAAACCTAAACTTTGGAAAGGTTAATAAAAAAATCTAATAAAAAAAATACATTTACAAAATTACAATCACTTCAAGAAGGCAGTGCTTTGAAAAACTGAATTAAAAAAAAAGTGTTCTTATTACACCACTGTTGATGAGGTATTTAACGTGAAGCCCGGTGTGATGTATAATGTGTTGGTATTGCTTTTAAAACAATAACTTTGGATTTGAATGCAACTTTGGAGTTGCACTTGTATTAAACATGAAATTGTCACCTAATCCCCTTTTAGACGTGAACTCTAGAGAATGTCAGGAGAATCAGCCCCTGACATGTTTCCCTTTCAGATATGTAACCAACATCGGGAGACAGTCCGTGTGAGATGCGTTTCCACTTGTGAAGAAATAATCCGGGTAGCTGGGCAAGGGGTGGTTTTTGGACATTTCGAGTAGGGGTCAGAATATGACACAAATACAAAGCTGCGGAAGTGACTGTGTTTTCCTTCCAGCACCTAAGAGATGGTGGATGAGACTCACCAGTAATGTTGGCTGTTGTTACATTGATGTAGTAAAATAGAAAATGTATTTAGACCTAAGAGTAGAAAACTGTTTATTGGAAAGATGAAAAGAGAATCTATTTGCCCGTTTTCACGGCTGTCGCAGGAAATGGACCACATCAACACGTCCACTCACTCGTGGTGAATTCTCATCAGGACATCAGCAGTGCTGATCACTCCACCATGGTGCTCCCCAGTACATTGCATATATATATGTATTTACTGTAACATGTAAGATGGTATAAAAAATGCTCTCAAATACAGCATGAAGTAGATACTATGAAACCAAACAACATTTCTGCTCAAGTAACAATCTTGAAGAAACAGTTTGGATGGGATTCATACATATTTATGTAGTTGCAATGTACTGAGCATATGATTTGATGGGATATGTTATATGATTAGTTTGACAACTGAACTTTTGATATTGTTTTGCTGTTTCTAAAATGGGCCCATGTTGTGAGCTCCAGGCTCCAGCGGGTGATGTAAATAATCTAAAAACTGTGGGTTTTCTTTAATGCCTGTACAAGCTACAAAATAACTTTGAAAAACTCCACCCTGACAAGGAGGAAGGTAACATTTTTGGATTTGGTATCATTTCAACTTCTATCCTTCTGTCTGTCACACATGGAGGTTTAAGAAATGCCTGGAAATCATTCAGACTATATTGGGTGTTCTTTTTTTCTTGTAGCAACAGCCTTCCAACTCTTGGCTGGAAATACAGGCTCTGTTCTCTTTAGTTTCCACACTGCGAAACAACATGGGACAGATTTCTTCACAATGGCACCCCTGGAAAACAAAACAGAAAAGACTTAAAAAAAAAAAAAAATCACAATCCAACAGTTACTCGCTACTAGCTAGAAAAATACTGAAACTGGGCTGTAGCAAATTTTAACCAAGGTCAAGTTGTGGCTGTGGGGGTGTGTTATTGGTCTAATGCTCTGTAACTTTTGTTTTCCCTCTGTCCAAGATTCCCTGACACTAGAGGTCTTGGGGTTTTGTAGGTAAGTCTTCGATTGTGCTCCCTCACCTGCTTCAATAAAATAAATACAAAATGAGACAGCTGCCAATGTGCTCAATGATTTACAGGCTTTATTTGCAGTGCACTAATATTAAATGTACACCAAAACTGAGAGAGACTCGCTTCATTGAACGTCTGCTTCAGTTATTGTCCCACGGTAGCTTGGTGTGTGCAGCTTCCTCATTGCTTAGCAATGTGGTGCTTTGAGGTGTCTGCTCATGCTTTCCCTTTCATCATTCCTGCTATTAGTCCTGTAGTTTTGCTATCATGATTTTTGTTAGAGCATCGTTCTCATGTCTCTCTTTTTTAAAAGGTCAACCAACTTGTGAGCTGGTCTTTCAATGGGTAGACCATCAAGTCTCCAATGCAAAAGTCTGCAGGATCTGATCAGAGGCCATGCACCATGTGTGACCTTGAGCAAGACGCTCAGTGCTAACTCCTACTGCCAGGAGGATGGGTTAAATGCAGAGGAAAAATATTATTGTATGGGCAAAAAAAAAGGGACAAGCTAAAAGCCATTGATCTTGATGGGAAATTTACTACACTTTATAATAAATAAATAATTTAGTTTTTATTTTATTATTATATACATTTGACACGCGCGTGATTTACATGCAGTTGATATAGAATGGACATATGACTAACTTTTGGACTGCAACTCACAAGTTGGGAACCATTGTATCATTGGAGCTGGCTAATTAATACACTTACTGCTGATAAATTTGTCTGTGGCTGAGCCTGATGCCATTTATTTAAGGTTCCTCTTGGTTTAACGGAAAAAGGGGTTAACACCTCATATTTAGTCTGTTCAGCTTTGGGTTCAATTGTAAGTGCGTATGAAGTTTAGTTGGTAAAACTTTTTGGCATAAATAAATTCCTAAATCCTTTAAGGTAAACAGTATGAAATTATAGACAAAAACATTAACTGCCAAAAAATCTACTTCACTGTTTCACTACCCTTTTGTATAAACTTTTATAGTTTTGCCTAAATACTGTTAAATATATTGCTCCTTTTGTCCACCTTGAAGGTCCAACAAAAAGGTACTTTAACCTCTGAAAACATTATGCCATCACAGCTGACTGAAGACTGGAGCCAAGCAGAGCAGCCAGGTAAAGATTTGAACCACTAGATATCGGCACATCTAAGATTTCTGCCTTTTTCTCTCATGATATTGGTTTGGAAATGTTTATTTATTATTTCCATTTTTCTGCTGGTTTTATTTGGACTTGTTTTGCATTCTTGAGGTCTCTTGGTGACTCCTGTGACTTTATTATTGGTGCTCTACACACACACACACACACACACACACACACACACACACACACACACACACACACACACACACACACGCACACACACACACACACACACACACATTCACTGTCTGCAGTGAAATTAATGGCCACATGTGTACATGTTAGATGTTGGATCTTCTTCTTGTCAAACAGGTGTTTTTTCAATTTGAACAGTTCATATACATTTTGAAATTTGATAGACTAAATCTAAAGCAACTCTCTGAGACACAAAGCAAACTAAAAAGCCAAGTCATGAGCAGACATTCAAAGTGCCAGCAGAAGGAATGTCTCAGTTTCTTGTGATAAGTTCCAGATATGGAAGAAAAGTGTAGCTCATTCCATCATCTTTCTGGCAGAGTGCAATGGGCAAGAGAGATTGTAGACCTGGATGGCAACATATAGGTGGGCTGGTAGGTGTGTGTCAGTGCTTTAAACCTGCTGCGGTTACCACACAAAGCCAGTGTAATGTGTATACAGTGGTATAGAAACAAGAGACATGCTGCTGCAATTCAGATGACAAGCAGCAAGACAAAATATGACCAGTGCCTGCATGAGGTATTTCATAGCATTTTCAGGAAGGTAGGGTTTTTTTTTTTTATTGCTGTAGGGGAGAAATATAAATGCCCCAAGTCCAAACCATGATTTGGATGTTGGAACTATTTTTCTGAATGTGTGGAAACTTTGACCTGAAACCTTTCTTAATTGGGATCATCAACTAGTACGGAACATTTTCCAGGTAAAACAACATATTTAGTGATATTGATGTACACATTTTTGAACTTTGGACAGAGCTTAACCAGCTTTGGACTAAACATAGTATAACTCCATGTCCATAAATACCACAAAGACATGACATGGTATTAATCATAAATGCTAAATGATCTGTACCTACAGTATATCACACTCCATAGTTGCATCGCATTTACCTATTCACATACCTTTTTAAAACAGTGGTAGCCGCTGCCATACAAGGCACTGTCCTGACCTACCCAAGGACACTTCGTCATACAAACAGGAAGAGGTGGACACTGGTGGGTGATGTCCCTACCTACTGAGCCACAGCCATCCTTCCTCTTGTAGTAATGATCTCACTTTTGACCAAATGTTTCAACTGTTGTAACAGCTACTGTATCCTGGCTCCAAGAAAGCCCAAGTGACTGAGCCAGCTGTGTAGTTTCCCAATGATTTCTTCTCATGTTCAATTCATCGAACATGACATCATATGTATAGATTCCTTTAAGATATACATGCAAATGTCACTGTGATGGAGCTGTGGAGTGTATAGCTCATGAGTAACACAGGCGGGGAAATTAAATAGAGCAGATGGGAAATGTCCAAGGGCACAAATTCACACTATTCTGCTTTTATTGTAGTGAAAGCACTGCCTCAACTGCAGATTGTGCTGATGATAAAAAGCTGTTGTGTTTCAATCATGTCATTCAACAAACACTGCTTATGTACAACTCTGTACTCTGTACTCTGTACAAATCCATAACATTTGCACTACAAGTTCCTCTATTTCAGGTACTTGTCATTATCTCCTGAAATGCCAGTTCCATTACCATGGGCTACCACGTCAGGACCTGCCCATGTGATCTCTTCACTAGACAGAGTATATTTCAAAGCAGTCAGTACCTGTTTGTGATTGAGCTACTCTCCATCGACTGTAATGCACAAAAAAGGAGTGCTGACAATTTCAACAAAATGAAGTAGCGTGTGCACAACCCTAAAGCTTGAGCTGGTCAGCATTCATGGTGAGAGACTGTCTGATTTGACAGCTTTTGTGGCGGATGAGGACTTGGCTGCAGCGCGAGACTCACATAACAGCTGGTTGTCTAGAATTAGTAGAAGTTTGTAGCCAGTCTTGGCAGGAGCCCCCATTGTTTTGTCAATGCTTGTAGAGAAATCGTGCAGAAAGTGATTCCTGCCAGGTAGAAGCGACTGGGGTTGTCAGTGTTGAGCTTTGAGTGGGCTGTGGGCAAATATCCAGCTGGAGATGTTAGCGAGGGAGGCAGCAGAAAGCACCTCAGTCTCAAAGACTCGTGAATGTGAAGCTGCAGGGTGATACTAGATTAAATGAAATCCCAGCTGAATACACGCCACAAAATCGGTTTAACAGAGAATTGCAAACTTGTTAGTGAGAAATTAAAATTGTTCCCTATGTATAAATCCTTCATTTACAGTAGGCATAGCATACCTGCAGTGTCAGGATTAACTGCCAGTGGATTAATATCATCCTTAGATGGAAAATGGCACATACCTTGGAGATTGGGATGCTTCTCAATGCATCATTTTATCCATATTGTTATTACAAACCTTGCATCATTTTAGCTATATTATGAGGCCTTATGATAAATAAAATTATTTGAGCACTGTAAAATCAGTAGGCTGTGCAGCATGTTAATATCCCTACAAACAATTAGTTCAGTACCCAACAGATAATACAGCTCTTTCAGCTTTACTGTAATTGCAGTAATTACAAATGATCACTTTTTGTCTGTGTAGAGGCTCCTCCCAAAAAGATGTAATAATCTGTTTTGTGGTGGTAGCTTCTCATTAAAAACATTCATAGATAAATTAAAGAAATTTTTTTTTTTCACAGAAATATTTTATATAATAGCACTTCAAAACGTACTTTTGAGAATGTGAAGTTGACATCACCTCATTCTAACTTTTAGGAGACGTGTGCTTCATCTTGTGATATTCCCCCTGCCCTTCTGTTGGTGAAGCTGTGCTCTGTGTTCTCTTTGTGGTTATTTTGAAACGCATTTAGGTAGCATATAGGTCTATGCTCCCGCCACAGAAGACCGGTAAAGGAGTCCTGCATTATCTTTGTGAGAATGAGATTGTGATTGAGTTACTGTAGCAGATTTTGCACTGAGCTACTGGAAGACTGTAATTTTCATTATTTTTTGCTTTATTTTTTTCTGGGGCAATAGAATTCTGTCCCAGATGTCCTAGTCTCATTTTATTTCCTCCTCCACTTATGGAAGTCCCAAAGGGGGATTCTGTAATGTGACCATTCTGAGAGTTTCTAGAATAAAGCCAGAATTATACTTAGTGCACTACACAGACAGTGCTCAGAGTGGATGGAATTTTGTTGGCACAGCCAATCAGTGTTGACTAAACTAATTAGCCAACTTGTGTCTCATTAGCATCATATCAAGATCAGGCATTGACACAAAGCCTATTTCCCTGCCTCCCTATTACAATCAGCGGTAAAACACCGAAAGTTTCAAAGGTAGCACTCTACTGCTAGGACCATTTGCACTGTAGCTAACAGGGAACCCCTGGGAGTTTAACCAGAAGGGTAAGTACTGTACTGATCCAACTGGAACATGCAGGGCAAGACTTGCTGGCTGGAAACTACCAGGATGGTAGAAAAATATAACCCCAAAGATGTAGCCGTTTTATCTCCACCACTCAAATAAAAAGAAGTCAGAGTTTGTGGAAAACTGCTAATGTGGCAACACTGCACATGCTAGAAATGCAGTTTTTTTAATTGTGTTGGTGGGGGGGTGGTGGCATCTTGGGGTTTAAATGCTCTCCTCCCACTTACGAAAATGCAGTCTTAATTGGGCTCCTGTGGTACATAGCATATGGATGAAAAAACTAAATGCACGGCTGGCTGGCTTACAGAAGCGTGAAAAGTAATTTGTTGTTTATCACACAAACAGTTGCTACCACAGGTGTTGAAGTCATGATTTAGACAGTTTCTTATTTACGGTATATCTGTATTTGCATGTTTGTACCTTTACTTGTTAATGTTTTCAGGGAAATTAACTAAACCCAGGTTTATGTCCATATGTCAACAGGACTGCCTGAAAGGTCAAGGGACAGTAATGCTTTTGCTATTATTGTTATTTGATAAAGCTAAGGTAACACAAAATACCAAGAAAGAGACAACAACCCCAAAAAAAGATAAAAAGCTACATCATAAACTATAACTTGAAACTATTTAACATTACAGACACACTATGTCCAAAAACACACATATTTACAAAATCAAATGTAATATTACCATAAACAGACCAAAAGAGTGGTGGGCCCCTACGCTTGTGCCTATTTTCATTTCTACAGCTCTTCTTTGAACATCACCAAGTCCCCACAACAGTCACCCACTGCTCCAAACCTTTATGCTTAGCTAAAACCCTTCCTCGGTAGAGCGTCAGTCACGAAAACCAACAGAGAAGAAGAAAAAGGAATAACTCTTGGGTGTATATAGAAGAGGAAGAAATAACTATAGTAAATGAGACCGAGTAGTCCCCCCAAAAATTTTGAAATGTGAAAATGGGTCCAACCTACACTTTGTCATGATCTGTTATCCTTTTTATTTAAAAGCTAAAAGAAAACAAATGTTCCCCCTCTCAAAAGTTTTAAACTGACTCAATAAGTTATTAAATGTTCACTGAGCTTCTGCTTCATGCTGGTAATGACAGGTCAACTAGCAACAGTGAACACAACAGCTGTTTAGCTCAGGAATGTGCCAAAGGTTTTGACCATTCTGTTTCCCCCATTGCCCATGTACATTTGAACACGTCACACGTCACGTCACCTGCATCACAGGTTAAAATTCATGTTCAGTGTAAACTCTTACTACTTGAATTTTACACATATGCTCATGGGTGAAAAAGCTGTTTGTCTGTTTTGGGGATTTGTAAGACAACGAAGGCTGAAGTTCTGTGAAGAAATCCCGTGTTTCTATTCCAGATTTGGTACAGGTGGTCCCGCTAAAGTCTAAATAAAGATTTCACCCTTGAATGAGACTATGAACAACTGAATCTAGGAAGACTATTCCAAATTCCAGCCACTGACAAAGAGACAGGAGAGACCAAATGTAGAGAAGGCAGGAATATCCACATACTTTAAGCTACATGCCTTATTTATGTTGTGCTGATTCTGCCACTTCTCTGTGGATGTTCCCTAAACAAACAAAGATTTGAGTCCAGATTTTGCATTGTTCCTTTTTACTCATCTATGTTAATTTAAGTTTTGCCATTGTAAGTAGAATCATCACATCATAACTTGAAGGTTGCATGCATGTCTGTCCAGACATTTGTGCCAGATGTAATGAAACTCCCTCCACACGTTCCTGTGATATTGCTTTCCCATTAATAGGAAGAAGGTCTCAGTGACCTTGACCTTTAACATCCAAAGCAGCTAATCCTCAAGTCCAAGTGGATGTTCGTAACAAAGTTTCCCCCAAGGTGTTCACAGTAATGAGCACATGGGACCCAGTGACCAAGAACATTTAATCACTTTACCATTAAGCCCAAGTGAATTTTTGGAGCAAACTTGAAACATTCCCTTGAACTATTCCGGAAATATTGCATCCACAAAAATGGATGGATGTAAGGTGACAAGAATGGTATGGGTAGAAAAAAAACAGGTGATCAGGGTTACTATGACCTTTGACCATCAAAATCTAATCAGTTCATCCTTGCATCATTTTGGATGTTTGGGACAAATTTGAAGAGATTCCCATGAGAGGTTCTTGTTTTATCATTTTCATAAGCATAAACAGATGGGACATCACAGTTACTCCTTCCTTTTGAAGCTCGCTCCCTCTTCAAGTCTAATCAGTTTATCATTGAACCTGAGTGAAAATTTGTGCCAAATTGGAAAAGCTTCCCTCAACACATTTTAGTGATATTGTGATCGCAAAAATGAATACACGTGAGGTCACAGTTAATTTGAACTCTGACTCCCTTAAATACAATCAGTTCATCCTTAAAGCCAAGTGGATGTTTTGAAAAAGCTTCCTCAAGGCATTCCTGAGATATCATGTTCACAAATATGAGACAAACTGACAGATGGACAGCCAAAAAATATAACCCCTCCGGCTATGGCGGTTGCCAGCTCGGAAATGTTTCTGATGAAAATAGTAGGCAAAAATGGTAAGTTAGAAATTGAACGCATGACTGAGATTGTGTATTTGTGTCCCAATAGGGCATCTGTTCCTGCTGTCTCAGAGGTAATGGCAATGACAAATGGAGCTTGTCATTTCCTGGCCTACTTTTTATACACACGTACAAAGCCTTGTCCAGGACAAAGCTAAGTTTCAATTGATCACACGCAGACACGTGCACACATTTTCCTTATGCTTCATGATCCCCTTACTACACTAATAAGCTACATTTCTTGCAGTGCTTTCCTTTTCTTATTTGGCTGTATTCTGAATTGGGGTCCTAGGTAAAAATATTTAGAGTGCATTTATGCGCAGTGAAAAATATTGGAGCAACTCATTCGCTCCCTGTAAATGACATGTTTATACAGAGACGGATATTACTTGATTTTTTTTTTTTTAACAAAAAAGGATTTTGTGAAGGAGTAAAGTCCAAATTCTGTTACCTGACTGCATTCCAGGCAGCAACCCAATACTAAATTAAAATAATGTTGTAAATACTCTGGTGCTTTTGGTACCATGGTCTCTTCTCATGTAGTTATTCACTAAGCTGAACAATGTGAGTGATCTTTTTAATCAACAGGCCAATACCCGCTGAAGCTGATGCATGTCAAATTGGCTAAAAAGCCACAGATGATGGTCCAAATAGCACTGACGGTGGCGCACACACCACAGAAACCAGTCCAGCGGACGTTCGCCGATAACGGCCAACCATCAGCTGTCAGTCAGTGCGTGTGGGGGAAAGTGTGCAGCAGTATTATCGTCTGACTAATCAGCAGCCAGAAAGAAGCATGAATGATATATAATTTGCCTGAAAACGACCAACCATTTATCCCCATTGTTTCTACTTTATTTATTTGTAAAATTACAGTTAGCTTTGACCATTTATGTTTGATCTTATTTTCTCCAAACAGTTTAGTTGTTTATTTCACATGAAAAAAGTAGATTTAGAAAATTTGGTTTTTCTTTTACTTCAGTTTTTATTTTTATTTTTTTGGCAGCTAAGTCTCTCCCACCACTCCATTCTACCACCATCTGTCTCTTTTGGTCTTCCTCTCCTCATCTGGCAGCCAATCATCACACCTGATCTATATTAATTCATTCATATGTGTATAAAACGACTTTTAGTTTACCGTGTTATTTGCTAGTGTGTCTTTCTTGGTTCCAGTTCGTTTATCCCTTTCCTATGCTCGTCATTTCGCTGACCACCAGCCCTTTTGTTAACTCTGGTTCATAAACCAGTACTTGAGTAGTCAGTATTATTATTCTTGTTCTTAGTTCAGCTTCTCGGTTACTGTATTATTAGTCTCGTTTGCTCCACATTCACAGAGTGATTTTCTGTTGGTAGATCTGTCTATTTGTTACTCCAGTAGTGAGTGCTGTGTATGTTAGCTTTGTATTTTCATTTTTTCCTAGTTGTTTCCTTTTTGTTTGCATATAGCTGTCTCCTACATTTTTTGTAGTGGGTGTTTTCTGTTTCTATTAGTTTTATAGAGTAGATTATTTCCTCCTACCTTCTTTACTGAGCCTTTTATGTTAGTAATTTTTCCCTGTGGTGTTTGAGTTTCTTCTACCTGTGTACTAAGTTAATTGTTAAAATAAATGTTTTGGTTGTACTCCATGCTCTGGTTTTGACTCCTGAATTTGAGTCCCTGTGTGTTTGGTTTTTTGCAATAGTATTAGATTGTCAGTTAAAGAACTCTTAGTACCCATCAGATTAGTTTGGCACACAAAAAAGAGATTTTCAACAAACCAGTTTCAAAAGTTTGAAATGGCTAGAATATTTCCCCAGGATAAAACAATGCTTAGTGCTTTTCTTCCTGGGTATTTATGAATGGTGGAGTTGAGATTTGAAGAAAGACACTGATCATCTTTCAAGAACAAGAAAATCCACAATTACATCAGGACATGTTTTCTAGGACAGCTATAAAGCAAAGCCTATCACAAGACCGTGTTGGACAGCAGATGGAGACAACTTCAGTTCACTTCCACTAAAATTAGCAAAAGTCACCAGAAGTAGTTTTTGCAGTCACTTGCATGGTGGGGTAGTGGTAAAGACTATTTTTAGTCGGAATGAAACTAACGTTAAAAGCCACAACTAAAGTACATTTCTATTGTGCATGTGCATAACATATTAGAGGTAGTTTGGCATGTTGGCGTTGAGGTACAGGTCTGAGGTGAGCAGTGGTTGAAACAGTGATCAGATAGCAATGTCAGGTGGAAGACAAAGTGATTTGAGGCTATTTGTTTTTGACTTGTGGGGCAGGAAATGTTTCTTAGTGTCAATAGACTTAAAAGTGGTTGCTGTTATTTCCTTGTCTAGACAGAATGATCCCTTAACCTCAGAAACCTTTATTTGCCAGGACTGGGACTGCATTAGCATATTGAACCTAAATCAGAGAAAGTAATGATTGCAAAAAACTGAAACACAAGACAGGCTGGTGCTGTTATAGAGATGCTCAGTGCTACAACCTAGTGGATTCTGATGTGTTTCCTTCACTGAAAGCTATTTTTCAGGTTGCCTTGACTGTACCAGAATAGAGCTGTATTTGTGACGTCTTACATCGATAATGCAGCCATACATTATATGGCTCAGGAGGATGATAGGGCGAAGCAGACACTTGATATTACTGTGGATTGTTGCTATTGATTTTCTTCCCATAATAAAGCCAGCAACAGAACATTGTGAACTTTGTATTGGTAAAATAAAGTATATGACTACTATAAATTTGCACTGCATATGTTAGTAATGGTACTGTTTTGTGCATTTTACAGACCAACTTTGCCTCCCAGTCACTAGAACGAGAGTGTTGCTGTTTGCTTCATGGGGAAAATTCACTGGTAGGATTTGAAAGGACACCCTTGCTATAATTTCTATAGCAAAGAAACAAGTTCCCCATTGCAAATGCTTGACTCTTGAGGATGTGCAAAAAAATACCCAGGAGATGACTGAAGTAGACAGACATGGATACACAGCACTGTAGCTTATGTAGAGAAACGGGGGTAAGTAACAATGAAACAACGACTCCAGGTAAAGATGTGATCACTGTTAGTCTTCCTCTGCTGTGAGGTCATCACTCACCCTACTACTGATGAGTAGTAGGTGTCACTTTACCTGAACTGTCTGCAACCTCTGCATGTTGTCCACTGTTTGATTGAAAGATGCTGACTGAGCCTCATCCTAACTACCCTGGGTACTCAAATACACATTTGTGTTTGCACACTCCAGGTATGTTTTAGCTGTAAAAAGCTTGCAGTCAATGGCATTTTTCTTTATTGACCCCAAAACTGGAGGACTGATCCCAAAGGTTTGTGCCCCAGGTGCTATTTTTATTATCACTAACATGTTAGATTTGAGCCCTGGCACATCTTTACCTGTTCTGATTAAAAGAAGCAGAGGTAGTGCATATGGCTACTAGCATATCTACTTTTAGCCATCTGAGAGTACAAAATTCGTATAAAAAAACATTTACCACAGATATCTTTCACAAAGAAAAGGTAAATCCTGTAAACACCTTGGCGTAACTGTTGCTGCAATAAAATATGACTCTAGCAGGCTGGTGTGTCAACTAATCAAAATTAAATTACTTTATACTCTGAATGCCTTGGCTGTTGTCTCTAAAAAAGATAAAACCACTGCTTTTATATAAGCACTAACTGATGTGTTTTATTTGTCCTTGGTGTGTAATTGTCTAAGCTCAATAGTTTGTTGTGCTACATGTCGATTCCCTCTGATCTCAATATACTCATCGACTTCCTGAAGGAAGTCATCTAATGCTGCATTATTGATCATCCTCCCACTTTGCTCAGTCCAGACTCCTCACTCGGGTTTACAAAAAAAACTGGGACAACATGTAGAATGGTCACATAGAGCTCACAGTGTTTTACATTTAAAATTTCGTAACGACCTTCTTTGATATAGTTTGGATTACAAAATGTATGTATTTATTAGTTTAAGATATATTTCACGGGTTATGCTGTTTTAATATCTGTGGTGAAAGTGGTTGTGATAGGTCTTGTGATGTCTTCATAAATGTAATGGTTAAAAGTGGTTAAAAGGAAAATTAGGTATCACATCTGAGGAAGCTGGAACTGTGAACTGTATCATTTTTACAATAAAAATGACAAACAATTTCGTGTACGTGTTAATGAATTTGAATGAATGAAAAAGTATCTTCACTTGTATGATAACTATAGTAGAGGAAAGGGGCATATTAGTGAAGGTTCTCGGGTATATTTAAAATCTGAGTCATGTCAAGTAAAATGAAAAGAAAGAAAAAATTGTACGACTTCCTCATATTTGTACTAAAGTAAGCTACAGAAATACCACAGCTGAAATGAATAGGTTTCACTCTCCTAGCAAATATAAACGTGTGCACCAAAATTCATGGCAATCTATTTCAGTATTTGTCAAGATATGTCAGTAAATGGCAAAAACATCAATCAGCTGGTCCTCCAAAGTCAGGAGAATTTTATCCTCTGCCTGCCATTAATATCTGCATGCATTATATCTGTAGAAAGGTTTATGTTTTAGACTTTTCTCAGATACGTTTTCTAATGATTATGACTTTTCGTCATGTGTGTTTTTTCAGAATAAGCCAGATTTTCACGTTCGGAAACCCGGTTTTGATGTTTACAGATGTAATTGAACACACCTGTTTCTTTGTGTTTGTCAGCATTGCACCTTTTTGTCATCTACTTTTTGGCTGACGCTTGAGAATGTACTTTTGACTTTTGCTTGTATTGCTGAATATTTTTTGTGTGTCTCTTTGACAGATTGTGTGTGTGTGTGTGTGTATAGGAGCATACAGTAGCATGCTGGGTGAATGCTGGGTGGCCCAACACTTCGCATGAATTCCCTTCAAAAAGCATGTCTGCATTTGTCCACCTCTCCATGAGTCTGTGTGTCTATGTGTCAAGTGTGTGTACTGCTGTGACAGTGAGACAGCGTGTCAGTGTATGTGTGAGCGTCTGTCTGCTGTCAGCACGTCAGGTGTCTTTCCCCCTCACTAAACAGCCATTAAAATGTGTTGTGGTGAGGTGGGTGTGTGAATGCATGCCAATTCTTTAAATCATGAGGTTGGGGAGTGTGTGTCTGCCAGGTGGTGTGTTAAAGTGGATCGTAGTAAATTTCTTGATGAGAACCAGGTTGCATGAAGTGGTGTTGTCAGCGGATGTGCATACTCCATGCAGATTAATGAGGCGGATGATCAGCACTTAAAAAGGAAGTTTTCATGTCTGCGCAGGTGTGTATCTACTGTGGTTAACAGCCGTCTCTTACTAGCCCTTGGTCAAATACCTAAAGAGGACACACTATGCCTTGTACATTTAGTTGTAACATAACTGTTGTGATGATGAGTGTCCATTAACAACAACACCAATGGTACAAAACGTGAGCTGCATGTATTTAGAGGACATTACACAAAATCTCACGTTTCTCTATCTCTATCAGCTATACAAAGCTCACTACTCTGTTTTGTCCAACTGCAGGTTTCCTCAAAACGATACGGACTTTGACATAGGGGGGCTTAGAAACAGGAGCTGAAGAAGAAATAGTGCAAAAAAGAACTACAATAAAAGAAGCTGGACCTTTAAATCATCCAAAATGATTTCAATCAAGCCTAAATTAAACCTAACAGGGCCCCTAAAAACACCCATAAAATTCTACTAAATTTCACCCCTTTCATCCATTATCTGTAACCTCTGATTCTGGTCAGGGTCACGGGAGGCTGGGGCCCATCCCAGCTGTCATTGGGCCAGAGACAGGATACACACTGAACAGGTCATCAATCTATCTCAGGCCCAATGTTCTGTTAAATTATCCCTAACCTAATTTTTACATGTCAAAACAGGCTGAAAATGCCATTTATATTTGTTACATTCCTTAAATATTACTTAAAACAATCTCCTCAGCACGTCATACATGATGTGTTCACTTGCCAGGGTTTTTTGTGTTTTCATGACACGTGTAGATCGTGTATTTTGGGATTGATTTACTAACATTTTTCTTTTTTTCCACTCAAACAGATCATGAATCACCTCTTTTCCTCCACCATTTGGTGCTTTAAACCTGCTATAATTTGGTGTTTTATCTAAAGTTTTACACCGCCAGCCAGTGCTTGGCATTTATGACCGCAGCTGCATGTGCCACCAGGCCCAGAGCGTGTTGGGACGGCGCTGCTGACTGTTTATTTCTTGGTGTGTGTACGTGAATGCTTGCCCTGTAGGGTGACAAAACCACCGCTGTGCATCACAGATTTCACTGGTGTAAACAGACGCACACCCGTGGTTTTGTTGCCCTAAAGGACGGCGTTCATGTGCAGCACACTGGGACGGCAGTCAGTCGCGGCCTCCCAGTGGGCTCCGTGCCTGATGGCAACGTAGGACTTGATTAAAACAGGTATGAAACACCAAATGGCAGGGAAAAGCGGCAAATCATGACTCATTGGCTTTTACTGTGAATTGAAGCAATGAAATAAAAAAACAGACAAAGGAAGAATAGTAGGAAAATCGTGTGTGAATTTCTTATCTCCCACTCACTCAAGCAATATCAATGTTAGTTTGGGAGTACATAAAAACTGCATTTAATATGTAGTTAAACCTCAAAACATTACTTCTACACTACATTACCTAACTTTCTTCTTTGATTATGTCAGAGTTGCCTACTTGGTTGTATAACAGCCTCTGTTATACTCATAGCAGAACTAGGAATAAACAATATGTTATCAAAAAACATTTTGTGTGTGAAAGTCTTTTTTTTTTTATCCTGATAGAGTTCAACGAGTTGAACTCTCATTTTTATTTTTACGACATATGTACAAACTCTAAATAATTATATTAGTTTTGAAAAACTAATGAGCATTCCACTAATATTAGGAGAGGATTTGCTGCTTTAGCATTCTCTTCCCACTGCCATCAATCATGAGTGGGCGCTGAGTGGTCACTATCAGCCATGTTCCTGAGCTGAGGCCCAGGTAGCTTCAGCTGAGTATTTTTGCTATTGTGTGGAGAATTTCCGACTGGAAAAAAAATTAGTTGTTAGTTTTAGGTTGTTTAATTAGGATATTTTTCACAGATTTTCCAAAGTTTTTTCTACTATTCACCACTATTTCCTGACACTTTTTCTTCTCAATAATTTTTTCCTTTCTTTCAACCGTCTACTTCGATCTTACCTGCCTCTCCTCTCAGGAACACAATCTATTCCCCATTCACCACAGCTACTGTTTAACTTAAGGGAAACTGATCTGGCAGATACAGATACCAATTCTATTCCTTTTCTTTCCATCTCTTTCCTTTACCCTCGTTCCCTTCCCCCCTTTTCTCCCACTCTTTCTCTTATCAGTCTCACACATGGTGTTTAAATCCTGCAGCAGTCCTGCTCTAACCCCGTGTTCATCTAAGTAAAAGTGATAGGGCAGAGCTGCATGGCGTGTGGCAACCAGCGTGTTGTTCTGTCTAAATGGACTAATGACATATTCATCAGGCACAGTGTTAGAGAGAGAGAGAGTGTACTTTTTTGCAGTCGGTTTTCTGCCATGGGTGTGTGTGTGTGTGTGTGTGTGTGTGTGTGCAATACCATTCAGCTGCCTGTTTCAACTCTGACACGTACCATAAAACCCATTGCATGCCAGCAACAACACCAACAAAAATTCAGCTAATGCATATTCCACATTTGTTTCTCTGTTTCTTTTTTCCCCTCTGTTTTGTTCTAATTATTTAACTCCCTTTGTCTTATGAGCTCTCTCTCGACACTCTTTGACTGTTAGCTGATTGCCACATTGCCCATCTTTGTTTTCTTAAATTATAATAATAGAAAGTCACTTAAATCCTCATTAAATCCTTTTATTAACTTTGAGAGGGAGAGTTTAGATTTGTTAGCAAAGATTCTACAACCGAAGACTTCAAAGGTAGTGTTTATCTGCAGCCAGAGGGGTGGTCCAACATAGATGTATTTAATAATAGGAATTTGGAAACAGGTGCAGGAAACCAGCCTTATGCTAAACAAACTGGTTTCCTGTGCCACTGGTGAAATAATATCTGTCTTATGGTTATTCACAAAATTAATATTTATGACAATGTGCAATAAACACTCAAATAACCTTGATAACTAGGCCACCAATAACTAGCCTCCTGCTGTCAATCTCCTGGACAAATTGTGGGAGCGCTTTACCATTACATCCTCACTCCAGGGCTTTTGCATCGTCTTACCACAGTGGATATCCATGTGCTACAAATGCACACAACAGGGCTGCTGTTGTAAAGGACAGAGTTGAGTGAAAATCAAACATTATTGTCAAAAAGAGTGACGTTTCAACTGATCACTATGTATGTAATGAGTCTTCACAGTTTCTCCTCTGAACATGTCCAAACCTCCTAAATCTGGCCTCTGACTTTATCTCCAACACATCTAACATGAGCTGTCCCTCTGATGTCCTCATTCCTGATCCTATCCATCCCCTATCTATCCACTCCCAAGGAGAACCTCAACATCTTCAGCTCTGCCTCCTGTCTTTTCTTCAGTGCCACTCTCTCTAAGCCGTAAAACATTGCTGGTTTCACCACTGTCTTGAAGACCTTTCTTTTCATCTTCACTGATTCAGTTTTATCACACAACACACCTTCCCATCTCTATCTCTTTGCCTGGCCAACCTGTACAAATCCACCTCTCCCTCTTTAGTGTCCAACCTAGAATACAAGTCCTCATATGCTCTTTGTTTGGCCTTTGCCACCTCTACCTTTACATTACGCTGTATCTCCCTGTACTCCTGTCTACTCTCTTCGGTCCTCTCAGTGTCCCACTTCTTATTAGCTAACCTCTTTCTCTGTATACACTCCTGAACTTCCTCGTTCCACCACCAAGTCTCCTTGTTCCACTTTCCTTTTTCACGATGACACACTGAGTACCCTCCTACTGTACCTGTCCCCCTGATTACATTAGCTGTAGTGGTCCAGTCATGTGGAAGCATCTCCTGACCACCCAGACCCTGTCTCAGCTCCTCCCTGAAAACTACACAACATTCTTCCTTTTTCAACTTCCAGCACTTCGTCCTCTGCGCTGCCTTTGTCCTCTTCATCTTCCTCACCACCAGAGTCATTTTACACACCACCATCCTGTGTCTGGCTACACTCTCCCCACTCCACAAAAAGGGCAAAATGAGCTAAATGAGCTGAGATGGTACATTGAAAACTCGTATAATCAATGAGAGAGAAGTTGACGGGGAAGTTTCACCATCTGGATTTTTGGTACTTTTGTAAAAGCACATAAACACTTGTTTGACACTAACAACATAACTTTTTTCAAGCCCATCTTTAGGTCATGCTGCAAATGGTGTTTATCCTGTAAAAAAGAACACCATGTTTTTGACATCAAGTCATGAGGTCTATGATATTCATGCAGAGGTTTTAATTGGTGCCATTTGTACTAGACATTGAATAACAGCTGCTGAGTCAAAACGTATTACAATTATAACCAGTCTCCACTTACATAGGGTTTATACTGGTAAAAAGGGCACAGAGGCAAACCTGCCAGGAACCAAGTTGTGTATCTATGCTGGTGTTTGTGTGGTGCAGTCATCTAGATTTGAAGACAACAGCTACTCTAGATGCTGAAAAGAATCCCAGGGGGAACAGTGGTTTATATACAGCACAGATCTGTGAAGTGTCCCCTGGAATGTAATTCATTACTGCTCCAGAGTCTCCAGCCACCACATACAATCAGTGTCTTCCTTAGGAGGCCAACACATTTTCTGCTGCATGCCCTCAGGTGACTCCTTCTAGCTGACATCTGCTGTCTCAGTAGCTGAACAAACAGGACATTGGTCATTTTAATACCAGGTTATTGATTTCTTGAGAAGCCCCCAATGCTCACTACCCATCCCAAAGCGCCTACACACACCCACGTAGCTGAGAGTGTGTGTATATGTATATATATATGTACACACATATATATGTACATACACACACACACACACACACACACACACACATATACATATACATAAATATGTACATATACACATGTATGCTCTCCTACATGTACTTTTTAATATGCAAGTGGGTGTGAACTGAGACATTGAAGGGAACAGGGAACAGCCCTGCTGTTTAAAATTGTAATAAAAGTGCTTTTAGTCTGAACATTGCTAAATTTGGTTAAGCTGAACCACTTATATTCCTATTTTCTCATGATATTTTCTGCAAAGCTTGACCTTTAGAGACATTTATCAGTTTTCCAACAATACCCTAAAAGCAATCAACTCATTTGAAATAAGTGTGGCTTTCGCGTCTTTAATGAGATCCTAATTAACTATGTTAATTACTGCAATTAATCCAGTTATTTATCCATGTTAATTGGGTGAAATCATTGCTTGTCATGTGTGCTGTGTTTTTTTTAAAGGATACAGCTGAATTCATCACCTCATGTAGTACTTTTAAATTTTAATTCTAAAGTTAAAACTAAAAGCAAAACTTTAAGAAAGTGGCACCACTTTAGTGTGACAAGAGTAATTGTAATTTATTCCTCTATTACCTGGAACAGTATTTTTTTTTTAAATGTGTCAAGTACGTACATAATAAACAATGACACGGTAGAGGTGAAGGACACAGTAAAGTGCAGTGTTCTGATTTGTCAAGTATCAAGTATAAAGAGATTTTTTTTTGCCCACATATAACGAAACTGTAAGGAAAAAATATGTAGCCTGGCTTTTCTTTGTGCTGTCACTTCAAGTGTTCAGAGAAACATGTACAATAGCAGGAATTACCTTGCTCAGGCATAAAGGCTCAAATACTAGAGGTGACATTGTCATTACCTCTAAATAACATCCTAGCGCTGCCCCCTGTGATTTAAGACTTAAAGACAAACCGCAGCACAAGGTCTAACTTGGTTTAGCTGAAATGTCCTTTGACACACAAATTGCATTTATTTTTAAATACTGTGAAAAAAAGTAAGGTTTTTGTTGTCATGGTAAGTCCTCCCGCCCCCTGCTGCTTTATGTCCCACCCAGAGGGTAATGCTAAAATTTTGACCTAAACAGGATATCTATTAATTTCATTCTTACTGTGATATCTCATCCTTGCCAACACAATGACACTGGAGCTAATTTCATTACTTCTAGCACAAATATCCACTGGTACTCAAGGAAAAACTGATAAAAAAAATGACCCTGTACAGACATGCACTGCATTAACTGCAGCTTCGATTTCGTAAGTTACCATAAAAATACCACTTCTAGACAGGTTAGCCATTGTTAAAAATACCGGTTCATAACAATGCACTGTGTGATACTGGGTGCATACAAACACCACAGCAATGTCACAGATAGAACATATATAAATATATACAGCATGTGACTGCTTTAATGAGGCACATATAAGATTCAAACACTAGTAAACTGTTTCACACTTTTGGTGAGCGAAGCAGGCATCTTGGGTTTTGAGGTCAGAGTTGGTGAGGTTCAGCCGACCTTCGAAGTTGGAAATCCAACAAATGCAATGGGTGTAACAGTTTAAATTTTCAAATGGAACTTTGAAAATTCCAACTTCAATTTAAAATGGAAGGCACCATAACTCCTAAATCCTAAACTATTTTTGTGCCCAAACTTAACAAAACCGGCAGATCACATAATAAAACTGATGAGATGTGTTTCTCTTTTGTGGTTTGTAACTGTTTTCAAGTCAAATATGCAGTCAACCTGATAAGTATCCTACTCCTCTTGATTTTGCTAGGTACAGTAAATAATGAATGGACTGCATCTGTTTTATCCAAAGTGCTTTAAGTCTCTTTTTGCCCTTTTACCAATTTACACTCACACACTAATTCCGCAGAACCTTCCACTGTCATTACCATCTATATCAGGAAACGTAGTACATTAATGTGCTGATTGCACAGCCATATCCCTACTGAAAGGTAGAATGTGTTTCTATTGGCATTGGTATTTTAAAAGTGTGTTTGTAGTCAAAGGTGGATAGTTAAACTGCTCGTTGTAAACACATAGTTGAAATGAAAATGCATTAGAGCTTTTTTTTTCTCATTGTAATTTAGATCACACTAAAAAGTAACACTGTGAGTGAGCTACTGCAGCATTACTGTAAAGTGACCTGGTGATACAGAGCTGTGTACTTTCTGTTGACAAGAAGAAGGTTATACTATGAGATGTATTTGATATGAACGGGTCTTCATATTTTTACACTGAAGCTACAGATGACACCTGAGTAATCTGCGCATGTGTGTCACATTGCATCACACACATCTTGTTCCCAAAGTACAGTGGCAAGTCATAATGATGTTCCAAGCTCTCTCTCTCTCTTGCTCTTTTTGTGTCTTAGTCTCTGCTAAACTGGGACAAGGACATACAGAGACAAAGTAGTGCATATTAGTGTCCTACCCTGGACCTCCCTCCTGCACACGTGCAGTAAAACAGTCTCTTGTCGCAAGGTGACTGCAGGAGATGTGCTACAGTTACCCCCTGTTTTATCAGATAAATACAGGCCATCCAGATGGCACAGTAGGCAAGGACACATGAGGCTTTTCTTCCATGTATATAATCACAGTTTAAGCATTTTGTGAATGTAGTGTACTACTCCAGAGTTGCTAATGCTCTGGGGCAGAACCCAAAACAGGACATGTAAGAGTGTGTACTGTATCTTTTAATGAACTGCAGGAACATTTTGGTGTGTACGCTGAAGATTCCACTGAGATAAGATGAGCTTTGGGGAACATCCAGAAACCATAGATGCTGCATATTTTCATATTCCAGCTCAGACTATGTTTACAGCGTTGACTCTATGGCGTCTTATTTAAATGAGACAGAGGTGGGATGTACTAGGAGCACTTGGCACCCTCAAACTTTTTCAGGATTCAACTTTGCAGTAGTGCTTGCAAGTGGATGCTTTACTGTAAGCTGCCTATAAAGCATGTGGAGCCGCTCTGTGGTGCATTTGACCTGATGAAGCGGTATGTTGGTACTGAAAAGACTACAAACCACTGTGGAGAATCTTGCTTAACTTGCTTTCTATACAGCCACATACATTGCAATACTTATTAGGATATTCAGTGCTGTGGAGATAAATGTCTGTTGCAGAGCTGTATTTGCTGTTTTCGTTTTAGTGAAACAAACACATAGAGAAGAAACAGCTTATAAGTCAGTTCAATTGTGCTCTGAGTTACATGTTTAAAAGGGTGAAGGTAAGAAATACACACAGACACACACATTGAATTTGGATTTCAGCTAGCTTGATTTACTGTGGTTTAATTTTAAATACAATGATTTAAAGTTGCTCCTGCCATTTACTCCTCTCCTCCTCCCCTACACATCTGTAGAAACATCTCTAAATTCATTCAAAATCAACAGTATTCTCCTATTAACAAAAAATATTCATGTCTTTTCTGAAGTGGTAGTGGTCATGGGCATAATTTTTGCTTTAATTATCCTCGAGAAGTATCTAGAACTTGACTGGACATAGTTTTAAAAGAAGTTATAAACTACATTTAAAGGCTGACCATGACAGAGCTATCTGGCTGTCATATGGTGATCAGTTCATCCTTGGTGTTAGTGCCAAATTTTAAAAAAGAACTAAACGAGACACTAGGGTCACTACAATGAGATGGATGGATAGACCACCAGCCACCTCTAGCTATGATTGTTGCAGGTGCAAAGCATAAAAACCTTAAGTACAGTCTCCCTAGCACTTAATTTTGGGCTGGGGAATTCATGCATTAAAGTTGGCAATTATTGTTATTGTTTTAATGCAGGCCACTTTTTCCAAAGGAAGGGAACGGCTCCCTCTCCTGATGATGGTCACAGGCTTGTTTTCATCAGTAGCCGGCTCAATGTAAAGGTATAGTAGGTCCTATCGTTTCTAAAGTGTCTAAAATATTGACTCATAGCTCCACATTAGGGGCTTTCACGGGTCTAAAAGTGTGAACTAAAGTGAAACAAATCCATCGAAAACACACATTTGTTGAACTCACATGGCCATAATGGCCCCTCATCAGAGCTAATGGAGCTCTAAACTGTCACATTTTCTCATCTCTGAAAGATTTGATGATTGATCTCAGCTCTCTCAACAACAGCACCTTGGAGTTACAGTGTAAATGACTACGAAATCTTTCATTTTTCACTGTGCTACATTAAATAAAAGGCAGCACCACCGTCTTTCTACTAAGTGGAATTAAGCAAAACTAGCCTCAACAGTTAGTAGCCACTGTATGACCAGCTAGTATCACTACATCGGTAAAGCATAGTGGCCCTCAACAAGCTTATCCCATGTAAATGAAGTCACACTGACACTGTCTGATTGACGGCACTTCCATCTCCTAAGCAATCAGGGAGTGTCTTCCCTCCCCCTGGGTGCCTGAGTTAACCAGCTCTGTCATTAGAAAAGATCACTTGTCACTCACAGCACACGTTGGCTACAATTAAAGTACACTAACTCACAGAGTGGGAATATGTGTGAGACACACACTCTCACACACGGTAAAATACGTTGTCACATCAGTTAGTCTGGCTGTGTGTAGCTGCCAGTGTTTGTGTGTGTGGGTATGTGTGTGTGTCTGTGTAGTTTGTCCCCCTACTCAAATATGTGTGTGTTTCTGTCAGTCAGCTGATTCTGAAGAGTCACCACAATAACATGGCAGCTTGACAACTTTCTCTTTGCCCATCACTCACCCTCTGTCCAACATGTCTCTGTCTTTTCCTTTCTCACCCCTGGATTAACTCTTTCTCTCTTTTCTCTTTCTTCACCCACCTCCCATCTTTCTTTCAAATCTGTGTTCCCTTTACTTTTCACTTCATACCTTGCTCTCTCTCTCTCCCTCTCAATCAGTGTCACACAATATTAGTGCCTACGGCTTTTTTAGCAGGCAAATCAAAGTCAACAGTGGAATCTACTGCTTGATTGCCACCTACCTGGAACGAACTTAGTTTTATTTGTCACCCCCCACCTCCTCCCCTAAGGATTTAAAGCTCCTTTCAAACTGTCACATCATGTCCCATTTTTTTTACATTACAGTTAATACATTGTGGCAAGAGCAAAATTTAAGCCATCTATAAGGGATGTTCCATAATAATAGGTCACATGACCAATTGTGTGAAACAAGCCTATTATATTGACAAACCCATAAAGAAGCCTTTGAACTTTCCTGATCCGCTCAGATCATACATTTTATAGCTATGTATTTAAAGCTACGGTAGGTCTGTTTTCTCTGGTATTTTTAGTAGAAATATCCTGCAATCCTTGTGATGTCAACAGCACCTTTATTTTCAATTTCATTGTGCCACAGGTGCTCCTGGTCATGCTGCTCATCAGGGTTCCAGAAAATGAAGACAACACGCAACCATTACAGAATCTCTGGGTGTGTAATTATGGTAATTTACCTCCTTTTTCATCGGTAGGCAACACGCCAACATGCTACAACATTTGCCAATTTGTCTATTGGCCTTATTACACAAACAAGTGGCCTCTGTGCCCTCTGAAGGCCAAATGGCCTGGCTCTTTCTATTCTAACATTTATGGCATGATTGTGCTTGATCTAATGTCCTGTGCTCAAGCTTATGTCACCGAGCACCTAGTCCATAGTCATAGGTCGTTCTGTGTCTATTTTTTGGTGCATTCTCAGTCAGAATCTCATTCATTAAACATTCTGCAACAGTTTAAATTAAACTACTGTTACTGATTCGGTTTTTATGTACAGTTGCCCACGCAGGTTGAGTTTAGATTTCTGATATTAGTTAATGAGCTGGCTATGACAAACATAGGCTACTATGTATAATGCCTAAATATTTATTGGCATAAGGTGGTGTAGTGTGGAGAAATGGAAATGGTAATTTGTTTTTGAAGATAGACAAAAAACATTACCAGTATCAAACTTGGAGAATTAATGCAATGATGTATCTAGTAATCACCTTTTCAAAATTAGGGAAATACTTCAGTCCCTTTGGACTTCAGTACTTTATAAAGTTCATTGTAACATGTGTGGACAATATGTGTATGTGCTTAATGACGACAAGAAAGAATCTTCTTAATCTTTGTAATATCAAAAACAAAAACATTTTGCAAGAGAAAATGAGTCATCAGAAAATACATGTGTAACATACGTAGATAAATTATTTCAACATTGCTATAGTAAAATGTAACCCCAGTATAAACAGGAACTGCTTAATGTCCTCCCATATTCACCATGATATATGGAACATAATTTCTTATGCTAATAAGTTCATTAGGTAAGGTGATGAATGCATTAATTAAAAAGCCTTTTTTATGACAATGTACATGTTACATCCACTTTAGCAGTTATTAGACAATATGGGTTTGTTTTGATAGCATAGGGTCAGTTTATTCTGGTTTGCTCAAAGTGCAAGAGAACACACACACACACACAAACACACACACACACACATATACATATATAAATATATATATATATATATATATATATTCGACTAAAGGAGTCAAGGTTCCAAAATGCAATTGTCAAGGACCAGAGAAAACTATTCTCTTTGTTTTTCAATACTCGCTCAGCTGTCAAACTCTCCAGTTTTAGGTTCTCAACAAATTCACTAAAGACAAAAAACACCTCTGTTCTTCACAATGCATATTTTTTCCATTGCCTTTAAAGCTGGAAATTCTCTAGAGTTTAACTTGTGTTGTTCAAAGGGAAGAACCCTGAAGCTTTACTTTACTTGATAAAACTAAAGCCGGATTCACGTGGAATGGGAATAACCATCAAATAGCATGATAGCAGAAAGCTGCAACATACATTTTTAATCTTTTTGAGGCTATCAACCTGGATTGTTTTTGTGTTTGAGTGAGGATGTCCAACAAAACTTTTTATAGATAAGTAAATGTGACAGCACACATCGGAAAAGGAACGAATCAAAACACTTGTGTTAGAGGAAAGTGCTTCTTCTTTTTTCTCAGCTTTGATGTGATTGTGCTAACTTAGTCTTGCATCGTGCTCGAACCTCAAGGTGTCTGCCTAGAGGTTAAAACATTAATGTAAGACTGCCAACTCAAGCACACTGACAATTATCCTGCCAGGATAATGATGTATAATTTACAGTAATTACTATTTTCCTCCAAAGTAGGATGATAAGTCATATCTTCATTATGATATTACAATTTGTAACCCCAAACATTCACAATGAAGCTCAGCAGAGATTAAGAGTGTGTTGTGGGTGCTTGTGCAGATTTGTTTACTGCAAAATTAGACAGCATAAAAAGCAAACCAAACACAGCCAAGCTGTGTGGTTTAATTATGACTTCTTAATATGAAACATGTAAGATACTAAAGTGAATGCTCCCTCTTTTTTTATTATTCTCTGTAGCTCTCTGCACAGTTACCACACGTGTAAGAGATTTACACGTGTGGCTGTCCATGTGTGTGTTTCCAGCCTGTATCCAGAGCACATTTCTCTCCAGAGGCTGACTTCTAAATAGGTTTTAGGTTATAATTACTGACACACATGCCTCAGTTAAAACACATATATTGAATGCTGCTTTGTCTTGTCATACACTGTTGATACATGGAGAAACACGATGGAATTCCTTAAAGCGAAATCATATATTTTGTCACTTTAGGATTTTGTAGCAGTTCTAACCAAGCAGATTTTTACACCTCCCCACCTGTTTATTATTGTTTGTTCATGACTATTTACATATGATTTCAAAGAGAATTTCAAATTTTGACACATGAGAACACAAGACAGACACAAGACAGACATTGTCTACTATGTCAAGTAATACATTGTTCTGTAGATATAAGGCAGAGAGACTAAAAATGTATACACTAAGGCACACACACACACACACACACACACATACACACTTAACTATTACTTTTATTGTACCCAAAGGGCACTTATTTGTTCAGCATCAGAGAAACACCATGAAAGAAAACATCCAACACAAAGTACATAAAGAAATTTGAACTTCCATTATTTTATCCTCTGTGTGAGGGAAGAAAGGAACGTTTGTAACTGTTGGCTCTCGGCCTGAGCGAGCCAGAAGGCAGGACATGGAACTCTGAAAACACCTGGATAGGGGTTGTCAGACAGGATGAGCGGTGCTTTGTTTAGTGCCTGCTTTTAGTGAGCTCAAATGGATGGTTTTTAATTCCAACAATTTTCCTGCTGACTTTAACCATTATCGCATTTTCTATTTGTTTTTAAAACTAAGCCAAGAGAAATGTTGACTCTTTTGGTGACAAATTTTGAGAACAATTTAATCTGAGTTCTGTCAATGTGAAACGTGGCCAATCATAGTAGTCCAAAAATACATTACTTACACAGTTCTTACACAGCATGTTTGTATTTTATTACAGTGCTGACAAAACCGTGTACATACTGCACATTATGCTTAAAATGTACATGTTAGTTTTAGATGCAATCAACTCAAGAAATCAACTCAAATATTCATCCACCACAGGACCATAAAACTCTTCGTTATCGATCAGCAGACTGATGGCAACTGTGTCTTCTGCAAGTTTTGATTTGATGATTCTTAAATTTGCTGAAACTGTAAAATGATAAATGCTCTGCACTTATATAGCACTTTTCTACTTATTGGCACTCAAAGTACTTTACACTGCTCATCATTCACCAATTTGTACTCACAATCACAAACCGATGCGGGAGCTGCAACGTTTTGTTATTAATGAGCAGCACTTTCAATTCATTGCTCAACCATGTTAACTGTTCAGATGGACCCTGAGCATCTTTTTAGAAATAATAGTGTCTTTACATTAGAGTATGACTTAGACACTCTAAACTGTGAATGGTTGTCTGTGTATGTCTCTCAGTGTTGGCCCTGAAATACTGTAAACTGGAGACCTGTTCAGGGTGTACCCTCTTGTCCAATGACAGCTGGGATGGCTTCATGCACCCCCCACTCCCAACAAGACAATGAATGGATAGATATATATATATCTGTAAATCCTCATCTTGTGATATACTTAATGGATCCTTATATCCTTGTGTTGCTCCGTGTGAGTCATGTTAAAAGTAATTGCTGCCTACGGGGCAAACAATGGACAAAGTCATCTAATTTATCACAATATACCCAATCAAATGCACACTATTGTTATTAATGACCTCTGTTGAGCATGTGCATGTTTTTGGTGTATACTGTAAGTGTGTGTGTGTGAAGAGAAAGTTGTAAATGAACACAATGTAGCACAGCCAGATTAGCTACATGCAGCAACAGACTTTGCACACAGGCAGTGTAGGGGCTACACATGCATACTGTGCTTTACCACCAGAGAGCTATTTTACATGAAAGTTTGTGTGTGTGTGTGTGTGTGTGTGTGTGTGTGTGTGTGTGTGTGTGTGTGTGTGTGTGTGTGTGTGTGTGTGTGTGTGTGTGTGTGTGTGTGTGTGTGTGTGTGTGCAGGGAGGTTTAAAAAGACACAGGCTTCATTGTGATAGATGTGTACCATTAGGAGAAAAGAGAGAGACAGAGGGAGTGTGGAGCGAGAACAGAGAGAAGCAAAAGGAGGAAAAGAGGTTGTGAACAAAGTCCTTTTTATATCATCTGTTACATTTAAATGCACACCAATATTCCCTTTGATACTGAAGATAACCATACGAGTAGTCTATTCATTAGGGGGCAAATATGTGCCACAACCTATTCATACTAACATTTGTGAAGATATATTCTAATCCTACAGTATGTGCAAGTTGTAGCAGGGAGACTACAGCATGCAAATACCAAGGGTGGTTATCAGTTGTAGAAAGACCAAATATGCTGGTCTCCTCTTTTCTGAGTTTGCTGCATTATGTAGAAACATGCACATACAGGTCACTGCAGAATAATAATTTATATGTACTGTATTAACTGGGGTCAATAATTTACTTGACGTAGTCCACAGTAGTGTATACTGTCTGTGTGTCACTGATTTTATCAGTGTACAGTGCAGTGTAAACAGAAGCTGAACTTTTACTGTACAAGTAAGTCAAATAAGCAGCTTAGGTAGTATGTAATTAACTGTGTATTAATTGCTGTTAATTTGTTGAATTTTGGGAGCTAGTTTGGAAGCCTTGATAGCTTCGATTATACAGAAATTATCATTACTGAAATAAGATCCTTTAATATTTAAATGTTGTCATTGAATTTTCATCCAATTTTCTAACATTTATGTCAGTCTACAGTCACCCCATGCATACATTACAAAATGTTAAACTCTAACGCTTAAGTCAAGAGTACAGTCTGCCATCTGTTTTGATGTGTGCCTTTACGAATATGGTGGTGCTGCTGTTATTTTACATTTGAGTCAGCTGTCACAATCATTTCTTAAAAAATGTCAGGCTTCTGTCTTAATTCTACTTGATCTATCTTCAGCCTTTGACACTGTGATCCATCAGATCCTCTTGTCCACACTCTCTGACTTGGGAATCTCTGGATCAGCTGTAGCCTGGCTTCGGTCTTACCTATCGGGACAAACCTTCATCCTGGTGAGGGCATCTTCCTCACTCTCGTAGCCTCTCTGCCACTGTGCCACAGAGTTCAGTTCTTGGTCCTCTTCTTTTTTCTGTCTATACTACATCCCTGGATATCATCCGCTCACATGGTCTTTTATATCAATGCTATGCTGATGACGTACAGCTCTCCCTGTCCTTTTCATTGGATGACTCTGCTGTCTCATCAAGCATTTCTGCCTGTCTGTCAGACATCTCTGCCAGGATGAGAGAGAGACTTCTTGAGCTCAACCTATTCAACCTTCAACAACTTCAACACAACACAACATCAGCATCAACATTAGATCTGCACTGTTCATCGCCACTAAGTCGGCCAGAAGACTCAGTTAATCGAGGATTAACCAAGTTTTAAGGACCACATCTCCTCAGTCTCTAGGCATGCAGATTTGCCCTCTACAACATCAGAAATATCAGACCCTACCTCACTGAATATACAACCCAACTCATTGTACAGGCGCTGATCGTATCTCACCTTGATTACTGCAACGCTTTGTTAATGGGGTCACCGGTATCAATTCAATTCAATTCAGCTTTATTCATATAGCGCCAATTCACAACAAAGTCATCTCAGGGCACTTTACAGAATAAAGTCAAGATAATAAAGATGTAAAGAGAGAACCCAACAATTCCCGCTTGAGTCAGCCATAGGCAACAGTGGAGAGGAAAAACTCCCTTTAACGGAAGAAACCTCCAGCAGAACCAGGCTCAGGGTGGACGGCCATCTGCTTTGACCGGTTGGGGTGAGTGGAAAGTGAAGAGAGAAAAGAAAAAGTGCAACAAAAGCAACAAAATCGGGCAGGGTCGGAGGACCAGTAGCTGCACACTGGAAAACACACAGCTTCATGATATCACCATGGGATGATATGGTGCTATGAGATCTTCTATATATGATGGAGCCTGACCATTCAGAGCTTTATATGTAAGAAGCAGGGTTTTAAATTCTATTCTAAATTCAATGGGAAGCCAATGGAGAGAAGCTAGTGAAGGTGAAAAATTCTCTCTCTTGCTAGTTCCAGTCAGCACTCTTGCTGCAGCATTTTGGATTAATTGCAGGATCTTTAGGGAGTTACTGGGGCATCCTGAAAGTAGGGAATTACAGTAGTCCAACCTAGAGGTAACAAATGCATGGACCAGTTTTTCGGCATCACTTTGAGAAAGGATGATCCTAATTTTGGTAATGTTCCATAGGTGGAAAAAGGCTGTTCTAGAGAGTTGTTTTATATGCGAGGTAATGGACAAATCCTGGTCAAAATAACTCCAAGGTTGCTTGCAGTAGTACTGGAGGCCAGACTTATGCCATCTAGAGTAATGTTATGGTTGGACATCATATTTCTGAGATTTTTGGGCCCAAATACTGTGACTACAGTTTTTTCTGAGTTTAGAAGTAAAGAATTGTGGGAAATCCAGGCCTTTATTTCTTGTAGGCTTGAAGCTTTATTAAATGATTATTTTTATCTGGTTCTATAGATAACTATAGCTGGGTATCATCATCATAGCAGTGGAAATTTGTGGAGTACTTTCTAATAATGTTGCCTAAAAGAGACATATATAAAGTAAAAAGTATCCGTCCTAACACAGAGCCTTGTGGAACTCCATAGCTAACCTTTGTGTGCATGGAGGATTCATCATTAACATGAACAAATTGAAGTCTATCAGATAGATAAGATTTAAACCAACCTAGTGCAGTTCCTTTAATCCCAATTTCATGTTCCAGTCTCTGTAATAAAATGCTGTGATCAATGGTATCAAATGCAGCACTAAGATCTAACAGAACAAGCATAGAGACAAGTCCAATATCCAGATCGTTGGTGACTTTTACCAGTGCTGTTTCTGTACTATGATGAACTCTAAATCCTGACTGAAAGTCTTCATACAAATTATTCCTATGAAGGTGATCACATAATTGTTTTGCAAATACTTTTTCAATTATTTTAGAAATAAAGGGGAAATTAGATATTGGTCTGTAATTCGCTATGACACCTGGGTCAAGACAGGGTTTTTTAAGTAGTGGTTTAATTACAGCCACCTTATAGGCCCGTGGTACATAGCCTGCTTCTGGAGATAGATTGATGATATCTAACATGAATGTATCTATTAAGGGTAAAGCTTTCTTGAGCAGCTTAGTTGGAATAGGGTCTAGCAGACAACAACTGTCTAGCAGTAGTTGTTGGTTTAGATGAGGTAATAATTTAAATTAGCTCAGAGAGATATATGGGTAAAAAGCAGTCTAACATGGATTGGGGCCTTACCGATGACTCTAGCAATGTTGTACATGAAGATCTATCTGTAATTTTTGGGGGGAGGATCTGGTGAATTCTTTCTCTAATAGCTACAATTTTATTCATAAAGAAAGTCATGAAGTCATTGCTGCTCAGGGTTAAGGGAATAGTGGGCTCAACAGAACTATGGCTGTTAGTCAGCCTGGCTACAATGCTGAACAGAAACCGGGGGTTGTTCTTGTTTTCTTCTATTAATGATGAATAATATGCTGTTCTGGCATCACGGAGAGCTTTTTTGTACTATTTTTCCAGGCTAAATGAGATTCTTCTAAATTTCTGAAACGCCACTTCTTTTTTAAGCTTCCTGTTGCCTGTTTTAAGTTGTGTGTTTGCGAACTATACCATGGAGATCGCCTCTTCTGGTTTACTGCCTTCTTTTTCAGAGGGGCAACACTATTGACTATTGAACGTAGTTAGTCGCTCGCATCAGGTTCAAAGCTGTGTCTCATCACAGGGTGATCACTTCAACAGCTCCTGCTTACCTCAACTTCCTCATTCAGGTCTAAAATCCTTCCCGTCTGCTGCGGTCTGCCAACGAACGACGTCTGGTGGTCCCAGCACTGTCCAGAAGACACCAAGCAACGGTGTGGTGGTGGAACGAGCTAGCAAACTCTGCACGCTCAGCAAAACCCCTCCCAATATTCAAAAAACTGCTGAAAACGGAAGTCTTCTTCACCTTCCTATGCACTTAAATCTATTCTACCTAAATAACTTAATGTAAATTTTAAGAATGCAGCTGTCACATCATGATTAAGTGTAATTCAGTATTCTGTGTGGGGTGGTCAGTGGCCACAGCTTCCTACGTAAATGTGAGAGCGAGAGTTACTGAGGCAGACAAAGGGGATTTGTTTTACCTTCTTTCCCTTGTTCTCAATTCACCTTTCCTGTTGACTGCTCTCTTGTTATCATCCTCTCCTATTCCCCTTCTACTGTAGCATTACTCAGTGCACGATTCAATTCAAGATGTTTTTCTTTCCCATTCCAGTATCGCTTGCTGTCTATGATTTACCTTAGACCCTAGTCCAGTCAGCTTTAGTTGATTCCTATTTCTTGTCAGATGGGAGCAGCGGTGTGTATGTTTGTGTGTCAGCAAAAAAGGGGGTATTTGCTTTTTATTCACCTGTTACTTAAACTTGTGACAGATGCCAGGAGGGAACATGATAAAGAAGAATCTGTGTGTGCCTTTGTTTTAAACCATTGTGCTATGGACGTTTCAATTTCACACAATTCTATTAAGGACATTACTGCAGTGTTAGGACCTTTTTGGCCAGTGTTAAGTAGTTCAGACAACTTTGTCGAGGTTAAAATTGGGTTTTATGATTACATTTAAAAATATGCATGACCCTTCACCTTGTCACTAATTCTGCATGGATTTGACTTAAAGCTAGATGGATGGTATGGCGGTGCATTGCATTCACCAAAGAAAAAATAATTGAGACTTTATCTAGTAATTACGAGATACTTTTCTCGTAATATCTATCGACAGATATGTTTCACTATAGAGTTTTGGAAGTACCAAAAACTCAAACAGAAACCACTGCGATACTGAAGACATGCTAAAATCCTAATTAATCTAAGGCAAGCTCTGAAACGTTACCATATTTATGAGATACTCAACTCTCGTATCTCTTAATTAAGAAAATAAGGTCTCAAATTTTTTTTCTTTGGTGAATGCAATGCATCAACGTAGGATGGAACCTAATTAAACACACAAGTATGTGACCCTGTAGGAGTATCATTTCATCGGAAGGGGTAATTAGAGTCAGGTGTTTCAATTAATGTAATGAAAATCAGGTGTGAGTCCTTCAAGCCCAGCTTTATTTAAAGAAGTCAATTCCGGGTCTTTAAATACGTCACAATGAACCACAGGGTAACATCTAAGAAGCAATTAACAATGTCCAGTTATAAAGAAGCCCCTAGTCTCCTGAAATATTTTGCTGCTTACCTGTGGACAAGACAACAGAAGGCTTTGAAAAAATGTGAAAAGAATGTTATGCCATTGGTTAAACTAGGTGGTGCCAGAATTATTTTTAGTTAAAAACATTCCCCTTGCTCCAGGTTTGAGTATCTTCCCACATCTATGTTGCTTTGTACACTGTAAGCATTTGATTGGTGTGACATCTGTGATTTGATACAATTTTAAATATTCCTCAAGTGGTCTGTATGACTTTAGTTAATGTCATAGAGTAGACAGGAATGATTGATAAAAGAGAGCCTCCCATCAACTGTGACATGTGGACAGGGGTGTAAAGTGGGGTGGGCCAATGCACCCGATGGCCAACCTTTATGTGGCGTGTTTAAGGAGTGTTAGAGCACCACTGTAATTTAGTTTCATTTCAGTTTTATCTATCAATGTTCAGTCTTTAACAAAAGATCTCCTGACATGCCTTCATGTTATCATTACAGGGGTGGTTTAGCTTTTGGGTATTCTATGCTGCATGTGACAGTGGAGGAACAGTTGGAGGAAAGGCACCCAGGAAACAAATGTGATGGTGAAGTTGGCAAGGTTCCGTTTGTAACCCATACATCTCTGATATGCTGCGGTGTTCCAGGGAGCTTAGACTGAGCAAATGCTGCACAGGCCAAACGATCGAAGACAAGATACACATCCATAGACGGATGAGATGCTGTCGTCAGACAACAGATGGCTGGGAAATTTTAACACTTAAAATGCAAATACTGTAGTAGTAGCCCGTGTGTTATTAAATCAGATGACTGTAAATTACTGATTTTAACAATTGTCTTCTCGCTACATCCAGCCTTCATGTTGACAGCTTTGCTTCTTAAGGTACCTAGTTTTCTAATAGACAGTAGAGTGTGCAAAACACAGAGTATGGAGTCAGTGGTGCACCTGAACTGTTCATCAATAAAGGACGAATACCCAGAGTATTACAGCAGGCTAGTTTTATCTAGATCTAAAGTAATCTACATTCACAAATGACTAAATTCACGCCTTTTAAATTACTTTTTTTTCTATGAAAGCTTTCTATGTCAGCATCAGGACTGGTGTTATGCAGAGCAAAACAAAACCAAAAACCAGTAAATGTTTTAAAATTATGTACTGTATAAAGTACAGTATGATGACCCACTTTTGGTTTCTAGAATATATTGGATTGCTTTGGCTTTATTCATGTAAAGTAAAAATCCAAATGTACTAACTAGCCGTTCATGCTAAGCTGTCATGTGAGGGTAGAAAGTACATAAAATACCTCTGGTTTCTGTCTGGCTTAATATTATACTATCCATTGACAGTCCCGTTTCTCATTTCAGAAAAACTAACTGAGTCCATGGCCAGGCATATCTTAGTAGATGGCTGTAACACTATCTCTCACTTCAAAATTTCTGTCGACTCTCTTTTACCAACCTACTTCATTCAAAAATAGGAACAAAGCAAAAACAAAAGAACACAGTGGCCTACTTTTAACCAATAAAGCTTTCTTAGAGTCTTACTATCTAAACAAATGAGCAGGGAATAAAAGGTGGTTGCATGCCAGTCCTGCTTAATTTAAAAAGCATGTCTGCTATACAAACTAATGTAAGTGTACCTATAACAATTATCTGCTTGTGTGCAAGAGTATGTTTAACCACCTGCTTATGTTATTTACCATTGATATTTGTATTTGTTTGAGGAATCAGACCAGCAGGATTAGAGTTACCTCCCGTACACATAAGTGTGACAGCAACAAAAGTAAGGCTATTTTGGTGACATACAATGATGAGCAAAATCTGACCCCGGTGCGTGGTGAAGGTCACGATATGATGGAAACAACAGAACCACATCATCTGCAAACAATACAGTACCATAATCGTCTGTGTCTTCATGCCTAAAACCAGCCATTTTGCTATGTGTGCACACGCTTAATTCAGTATTTTGTGTGTTTAGGATTAAAAATAGTGATGTTATCTGCCAGTTTGACTCCAGTGTATGAGTTGGAGCCTGGCATAAAAGTGGTGCAATATCCCCTGCTGATCTGGGGATACTCGTATAACAAATGCTTCTGTGGGTAGTATCACCATCACCTCATTTATTTGTCAGGCCCAATACACTATCATCATTTTTTTTCTCCTACAGTCACATACTGTATCCATCCAACAGCACGGCTTTGCAGGGGAACTGTCCGGGTGCTGAACTGGCCTGCCTGCAGTCCAGACCTTTCACCAATAGAAAATCTTTTGGGGTATCATTTAAAAAAAAAAACAAAGGCCCAGAACTGTTGAGGATCTAGAATCCTGCATCAGACAAGAATGGGACAACATTACTCTCCTAAACTTTTCTGCATTTTGGATCATCTGCAAGGGTTTTATTGTGGATATCGGTAACCCCATCAACAAAGCATTGTAGTAATCAAGACGAGATGTGACCAGCACTTGTACAATGAGTTGGGTTGTATATTCCGTGATGTAGGGTCTGATCTTACTGATGTTGTAGAGAGCAAATCTGCAAGCCCTAGAGACTGAGGAGATGTGGTCCTTAAAGCTCAGCTGGTCATCGATGATGACCCCCAGATTTTTGGCCGATTTAGTGGGGACAATCACTGTAGATCCCATGTTGATGTTTTGTTGTGTCAGAGGTCTGGCTGGGAAGACAAGGACTTCGGTCTTGAAGAGGTTGAGTTGAAGCTGTCTTTCAGTTATCCAGGCAGAAATGTCAGAGCGACAGGCAGAAATGCGCGATGAGACAGTGGAGTCGTCCGGTGGAAAGGACAGGAAGAGCTATTTGTCATCAGCGTAGCAGTGATAGGAAAGACCATGTGAGTGAATGATGGCACCTAGGGATGAAGTATAGATAGAAAAGAGGAGAGGACCAAGAACTGAGCCCTGCGTCACACTGGTAGAGAGGCTGTGAGTGTGAGAAAGATGCCCCCGCCAGGATACCTTGAAGGTTCGTCCCGATAGGTAAGAACAAAGCCAGTCTAGAGCTGATCCAGAGATGCCTAAGTCAGAGAGTGTGGACAAGAGGATCTGATGGTTTAGTGTCAAAGGCTGATGATAGATCAAGTAGAATTAAGACAGATGATTGACCTGTGGCTTTTGCAGCTCAAAGATATTCCACAACAGTCAGGAGTGCCGTTTCTGTGGAGTGACCCCTCTTGAAGCCAGACTGGTTGACATCGGTTTGTGCAGGTGGATGTTCAGGTCTCCCATGACGATGAGAGGAGGGCCATCTTCCCGGAAGTGGGACAGCAACATGTCCAGTTCATCACAGAAGTTCCCCAGCTGGCCCGGTGGTTGATATATCACAATCCCCTGGACTGCAATCGGTGCTGTGATCCTAACGGCATGATATTCCAGAGAAAACAGATTGCTGAGTGGTGTTGTCGAGGAAAACTTCCAGGTATCATTAATGAGAAGACCAGTCCCACCCCCCCGACCTGATGAGCAAGGAGTGTGAGAGAATGAAAAATTGGTGGAGAGTGAAGCTGCGGTGGCCGTGTTCTGTGACGTGATCCAGGTTTCTATAAGTGCAAGTAGGTGAACAGCTGACTGTGTAGCAAAAGCTGGTATGACCTCGGCCTTGTTAACTGCAGACTGGCAGTTCCACAGGACAAGAGAAAAAGAGGCTGGTGGCAAAGTGGTCTGGGTGAGAGTGCGCAGGTGAGAGACATGCCGTCCCCTAGTAGAACGCCATTTCCTGCGTCTGCGGAGGAGAACAGGTATCTGCTGAAAACACATGGTAAAACAAAGAGAGGCTTTCTGGAGTATAAGGGGTTAATGTGAAGCAAAGTAGAGAAACAAAGGAAGTAAAGTTAGAAATAAACTACCTAATGTCCTCACTCGGTGGACTCGTTCAGGTAGACTCGCTTGTCTTTACACCGTCGGACTTGTGCAGGTAGACTCGCTTGTCTTTACACCGTCGGTCTTCACAGAAGGAGGGCTGAACACAAGGGCTGATGCTTCCACTGATGCTCCAGCCCACCAGGTGCCTTATAAATGGTTTTAATTGGCTACAGCCATAACCGCCCCCTCGTTGAAACCAACCTAACTTGTGTGCCTTTGTTACGTCAAAGGTGTGAACGCTCGGTGATTACTAAGCTGAAACTACCACCAACAACAGACCAAATATCCACTTCACCAGAAGAGCAAAACTTTCTACCTACAGTTCTTAACTCTATTAAAAACAAACAGACTAAATTAGCAGACTCCAGAAAAATAACAGAAACTCAGCTACCTCTGAAACCAACAAACAAATTTCAAACAGTACTTACTAGTTGAGTATATCTCCTGTCCTAGTTTGGTGCTTGTCCTCGTAGCATCCTAGCTAGTAAGAACAGTTAAACTAATGTCATAGTCCAGTTTGGTTTTGAAGTAACACTCTGCATAATTGCTACTTCTCATTATCACTAGTGCATGTGAATCACGTCTTTAACTCTTATATTGAGTGTTTGCTCCTCAGTCCAGATTAGAAACAAATGTAGAAACAAATTTCCCAAGACTCCAAAAGGCTTGCATTGAGAAGTCCACAGTCTGGACCAGGGGAGCAAAACAGCCTAGGAAATGTTAGAACACACAAGCCGAAGCCAAACAATGTAACTAGTGTGATTAAGCTTCAAATTAATATTCCAATGGTTTCCAGTATTTCCAGGCTGCCCTCTGAAACAGCAAGAGAAGGTCAGGAAGAGAGAGCTGTAATGAAGAGAGAGATGTGAAGCAGGTGAAATAAGCATGATTTAATTTTTATTATAATGTGCTTGGCAAGTGTTTTACCCATGGAAAAACGGCACAGGTCTAGGAGAGATTTGCACTGGTACTAATTAATTACAAAGTAGCAGTGCTATTAAAGCGTGACTGCTGTAAAGAATTTGTGAACAGTTTGAGGAAACTAGCACTGTGCTAGAATATTTGTGGGTAACTGGCGCGTAACTTGTTAGAGGTTAGTAAAGCATCAACTCTGGAGCTTCTCATCTGATGATTTAAATTATATTGTTTTTTGTGAAATCCTGTTAATTTCCTTATTAAAGGTTTTTCTTGGTGTATGTGCTGTAGGGTTGCTGAGTAGTTTTGAAACTATCTTGTTTAGTGTGGGTCATTTTGTCATTGTTTGTCTACATTGGATCACAGTTGAGCTTGATGTTGCCTTACAATAAACTCCTTTGACATGGTCCAAAGAAGTGTGGTCTTTGTCTTCTCTTTAGCACTAAAGCAAAGTTTTAGCTTAGTTTAGTTTTTAATTATAGAGTATGTACTTGGTGACAGACTGTTGAAACTAGTGATTAATTGCAGTGAAAGAAGTGAACTCCCATTCTCCAGCGGAAAAGCATTTTAGTGAATACAATGTAACTGACCCCTGGTTCCTGTGAATACAGACAATAATGAGCCCATGTGGAGATATAGTAAAAAATTCACTGCGGCAGAAAGCTAAATGGATCATGTTAGCTTTTTGATGTCAATCACAGAGTCTGAATGAGGCTTTTACTCACCACATATGTTGGTATTGCTGTGTGGTAATGGATGTTTTAGATCCGTTAAGCACATGTGTATCTGTCATGCAGGTAGTGAGCCATACTTAAAATACAGGCTGTCATTATAATTCCACCTTTAATAGTACAACTCAAAGAAAATTCAAACCATACTTTACTGTTTCCTCAACCAGCAATGTATAGTACGGGTATAGTCTTTAAAGTGCAGGAGGTCACATTAGCCCTGTATCTCATTCTGTTGCAGCAAGATAAGGATTAAGATGGTAAAATGTGTAATCATAGCCAATGAGGTCAGATCTCTGTCTATCATGGTGGGCTCATAATTACACTTGTACTTGTGATGTAGCTGGCTATTCATTTGCCATGTGTAATTTTCTGGATGTGGATCCCTTGAATTATCTGGTTTCTGTAAAGAGTCGATGCTCTGTGTAACACCTAAAGGGCATCCTGGTTGAAATGTCAAGTTTTAATTAAATGAAAGAATTCTTCGTTTTCTTACAGACTGATTGTTTGGAAGGAAGGAGGCCCCTATTTCCTCTCTAAACAGGGAGCTGAAGCAAAAGGCAGAACAAAGGCTCGCTGGTAAGACTTTTTTTTTTCCCCCTCAAAATCAGTGTTTATAGTTTGTTTTTTAAAAGTAGCAATTTGAAGAAAATGTAGTATATTGACCTGATTCTGTCTGCAGTTTGGGGACATATAGTATGTTGTGTTTTTATCAGGTTGTTAGTACAAGCAGCCAAATAAGAAGAACCAATAATGTCAACATCCCATGTATAATACCAAGATGGACACTGAGTTCTTTTAATGAGAACCATCCCATTCTGCTGGGCCCGCATAAATACCTTTAATAATGTGCAGTCATAATGACATAGTGCAATGTATTCATAATTTTTTCCCAAAACACCCATGGGATTATGATAAACTTGGAAAATGCAAATCCCTGCTGGATGACAGGTAAAGTAATTGATTCATAGTTTGCCGAGGATAGAAAAGAAGTAAAATTGGTATGGTTAAGCATCCTATAAAATGCATATAATTAAGTCAAGCTAAAGCTGAATCTATTTTTTTTTTTATTTCAGTGTCAACATAAATGCAGTAATTTGTATGTTTTATTACTATTTTCTACAAATTAAGTATCTTTAAATTAAGAAGTTAATACTCGCATAAACTGAAAAGTTGGCACTTTGTCTGGAGTTTGTAGCTCTTTGCCAGTTGATTCATGGGGAAAAAAATTCTAAACCTGAAAGGCAGAAAATGAAAGCATTCAAGCCTAAAAAGAATACTCCGAACACTGCTGCTGCCTTTACTGCTCTCTGCCTTTAGATACCAGCCATCAGCACAGTTTACTTTTCTCGTAACGATTCGTCATCTGAGCGGTGCCCTTTTTCCTGCATTGGCTTTTTGGATTTTAAACATAAGCTGGAGGGTTGTTCACCTTTCTTTTGTACAGGGTTGTTAATGTCGTTACATTGCCTCTGTCCTCCAGTAGCTGTTTTGGAAGCTATTAACAAGCTTTGATTGGCTGAAGGTGGCCTACACTTCAACTACAGCCAATAGAAAAAAAAACTGTTGAATAATGACTTGCTCCTAACCCAACTACAATGCAAAGTCTGTCTACAGAAGTTCAACATTCAGTGGCCACTATATTAGGTATAGCTGTACAATTTAATATAATCTGATACAGCAGCTCTGCCATGAGTTCTACTTTCACATAATATAATTATAACATATATATTATTATAACATATATAATTATTATTATTATAATTATATAACATATAATTTCTCAGTTTCTAAATTGAAACTCCACTGTTTGTTTATTATCGAGGTCATAAATGGTGGTGGAGTCTACTTGCTGCTAATACAACATACTCAACATACTGCACTTTAGTTATACGAGGGCTGAGATCTAACAGTGTTGTTTGTCAAGACATGGCTGTAGGTGAAAGTGGGTCAGGTGTCCTGTGGTAGCTTCCTCCCTTCATAACTTAGTCAATTATTTATTGGAGCTGGCAGGGGACCATGAAGTCCCTCTGTATTACTTTGTGGAGGTTAAGGTTTGATTTTATCAAATCAGGATTCATTAGAGAGGCTTTGCATCAATTTACCTTGACTGTGGTTTGTCAAGTTTTTGAACTCTTTTCTGATTGATCTTCAATATTGGTGTTGTTGACAATCTGATAATGAATTTCATACTTTCTGTAATGTAAGTTGTAAGTTATAAGTTGTGAAAGTATCAAAAGAAAAAGTAACTCTAAAACCAAATGTGAACATCTTTATAAAGAAATGGAGGGAAAGGCATTGAAAGCCAGAGTGCAAGACATCTGCTGTGAAGATTTATCAAGCTGCTGTTCACTCTGCTTCGTCCTAATGTGGCTCATAGATTTGTTTCTGCTAGTATCAGTGTAATCAGCAATAAATAACTGAAATTCTCTGATTGGTCAGAAATGCAAGTTTCTTGGAGAACTTTGAGAAATAAATATAAGGGCTGTTCGATAAGTCTGGGTCACAGGAGACTTCAGAGATTGAATCTTGGTGGGGAACAATTGAAAGAATGATCTGCCTTGCAAATAGACCAAATATATAAAATCTGTAAGGATAAAGCTAAACGTGTCTTTGTCAGTCTGAGCAGGAGTTTAGAGAAAAAGGCAAAAACATTTTATTCAGAATGTTGAAGTGGATTTCAATGTTGAGCCTTAAATTACTAACTCAATGTCAAAATTTCATGAAATAATGTTTTTACCTAAACTTAAATGTATATTCCCGATAATCATAAAGAATATAATAAGTATATATATATATATATATATATATATATATATATATATATATATATATATATATATATATATATATATATATATATATATATATATATATATATATATATATATATATATATATATATATATATATATATATATATATATATATATATATATATAAACATGTACTTCTATTTCAGTTGGGGCATCAAAGCAAATAAAAGCTGTAATTCACCTACTAACCAACTCTGCAGCACTTAAAGATGAAGCTCACAGAGTGGGCTCATTAACTCAAGGATACTCTCTGAAGATGTCAGGTTAGCATGCAAATGCTGCAACCTTTTCCATAATTGTAATGCCCGAGCAGTTATACAGTACATCTGCCATGAATCAAACACATTCACATAGGCGTTTGTACGCAGGAAATATTCATGTCTACATAACACAAACTGACAGGTAAAACATTTCAATGGGAGGTGTTTACATTTTTTGTAGCAGATAATATACTGCACACTAATGGGATGAGCTTTGCATAAGTAATGATAGTGTGCATATGTTTCTGAGAGATGAGTCCTTCATCTGAATAGTTCCAGCTCAATGACCCACACTCGCACACACACATTGCCAAAGTTGTCATGCTCTGAGTTCACCAAAGACAAGTCACTTCATAGCATTTAGTCTTTTCACGGTTAGGCTGGATTCTGTTGCAATACAGTGTAATCTGGTGAAATACAGGCCTTCAGATATTGTACTGTCGTCAAGGTAACTACTGTCGTGGCATCATAACAGGCCCACAGTGTGGGATTTTAGAGCAGTCACTTAATGATGGCTTGCTGACAAAATATAGTCTATTTTTATTTTTCTTGTTGGTTGGTCAAAAAAAAAAAATCCTAGAATTAATTAGTTTTAGATGTTGTTATGTGAATTACTAGCCAGTTTTTGCAGTTGTTTTTTAAGTTACTTTGGTAGGAATGGGATTGAACGGGACCTGCTTTGATATGACCTGTTGATGAACTTGGGGCTCTATTTTCCTGCAGGTGCAATGAGCATACTTATTCAAATGCAGGTGTTGTGCCGTTATACTACTGTTCTGTGTGACTCGCAATGATCTGTGCTACATTGGGATTTTTCTATGTGGTTGATAAAGAGTATTTATCCCACAACAGCCGAAATTATGTATGTGTTTCATACTTATTCTCTGATTTGACAGAGTGACTGTGCCTAATGTTGGTACAGCAGCGTGACTTGATTTTTTACATCTCTGCATGCAGTCACTGAATGGCTGTGTATCAGGTATAGTAATAAGCTGTTGTGAATTTAAAAAGAAATGACACACGAAAGCTTTTATTCACAGATTCTAAGTTTTAAAACTCAGATCTTTTGGAGAAATGCTGCTGTCACCATGAGTCTTTAGCTCCATATTGTTTTTATGTATTGCAAAAATTCATACTCATAGTCAAAAATAATTTGTCATGGGGTAAAATATTATAGAAAGGGAATTTTCAGTTTTAACTACTTGCAGCTGTGCAGTCAGAGTAAAAAGTCAGAATCATCTCCATTGTGTCTCTACAAAACCCTGTGGATATTACACACCATGCTGGTACAGCACATTTGTTAGTTAAAATATATGAGAACTGTATTAATCCTTTGATGCATAAATTATCTCTTTATTGTACTTTAAATACATAAAAGGCGTTTTTTGCATCTATATGCAGATGAGGAGATTAGTGTGAAATACTTTTCCTGTGACTTAACCAATTGGACAGTACAGTGTACTGTATAGCACAAGTACTATATCAGCCCACCAGCTGTTGCAGCAATAAAGCTCAGCTGCTTGGTAATTATTGTTTTCCAGCATATATATAGAGAGACTTACATTAGTAATCACAGTGTATTTTTGTTTATTTTTGAATTTATCGTTCAAAGATTGTTAGCCTCACTTGCTGCTCTTAAAGGTGCTGAGGGGAACAGGGCAGTGCATGGTATGTGCTGACGTCACAGAAACTTTACTTAAGTCTTTGACACAAAATAAGATTTGACTTTGACTTGTTGTGACTGACTTAAGACATGATACGGGGATGTTGTAAAGTTTTCCCATGATAACTAATGTAAATGTGATGTTTAATTTTGACAGATGCTGTTATTATTGATCAGCCAAAAAGAAATGAAAACAACTAGTAGGAGGTGTTATGTGAGGACAGAGCTTTTTCTGTGCCTCTAAGTTTACATATAAACAATGTTACTATGACTACTGTCTGTGATGCACTTAGAAATCGTTTCTTTTCTTCTGGTGTTCAGCACCTTGACAGATGGGACAAACACAGGTATTTTTCATTAAAAAATGGCTGAATGGAGACTATCAGTGTTTCACATCTTCCATGTCAGAAAGTTCGAAGGCAGGGGTCATCATCTGACCGGACCCTCTGAATTGCTCTACTGTAATACATGACAGCTATGGACGCTGTACGGTAACTCTAAATCGATTCACTGTCAACCTAAAAGAGGTCAGCCTTCAACAGTAGGAAGGTACAATTTAAGAAGTAGAAACTCAAATCACAGAAAGAAAGCAAAGCTGCAAAGTACGTAGTACAAACAGATCTAGAGACTTGCAGATCTTAAGATAAAATAAATACTGCATATCCTAATCTGAATGTCCCAGTAATAATTATCTTTTAAATGTGTATGCGAACAATATTTAAAAGTTAGAAACGTATCATTTACAGTAACTCAAATATGCCCTGAAAGTGACACAAGGCCAGCTTCCCTGAGGTCTGGGAGGCTTTTCTGAAGCACTATTTGTGTTTTTTTCTGTGCAAGAGGTATTGACAGCCTGCTGGTAAAGTAAGTGTAGCTGTCTATTTACCTTTAGTATAACTTTAGCACAATGTAACTGTAGTTATTGTACCTGTGCAACATATTTTTCAATGAGAAAAAAGTAAAATGTGTAATATGCAACCTCTTTCTTTTCACAAACTTCTAATTTGGTTTATGAATAATGGATGTCTAAACAGGATTACTTATTCACTTTGAAATGTATCCACTGCATTACAAAAAGATTTAATTTATTAAACACTTCATATTATTTATCTTAGTGTCTGGGGGAGACAGGAGAGAAAAATGGGTCAGGTAAGGTCTCCTCTTCACTGCTGATTTTAATTAATTATCAGGCATCAGCTAATTGCAAACAGTCATTACATAATTACACAATTCTGGTATCATATAAATATACAAATGAAAATGTTAAATTTGCTGTGTTATCTGATCATAAACCCAAAGTCTGTTTGGGACATATTATACTTATAAACTAGAGTATATCTAAAAATGATTAAACTTTATTATAACAACAATCCGAGCAAAAACACTGTAACATAATGTCAAGTAGTGCTTCCTTTACGGGTCTTGATACAGATGTTGTCTTTAGGTAATCAAGGTAGGTAGCAATTAGTCACAATACAAACATAATATTTATCACCCTTGATAAATGAATTAAACATTAACTTTTAATAATTTCCTATGAAACAACATTTCTACTAAATAAATGTGAATTGCATATTATGTTGATCCCATTATTTGCCATTTCAAAATAGGGGCTACAAACTTAAGCAACTATCTGTATCAACTGAGGTTGAATATGTACTATATGCTGCCTCCTGTTTAATTAACAAAATATTTGATCAATTCTTTAAGTTTTATTGTAACCTCATATTATGTTTGGTCACCTTTAAAGATTATGAATGTTCTGTGCTTTGACCATCATTTCTATCACTGTTCTCAGCAACGTAAATGCTGAAACCTATAATAACAATAAGAAGTTGAAGAAACCCAAGATAAAAATGCAATGTCATCAAGGAATGCTGTCTACTGCTGACAAGACCAGGACGGAGATGACATAAATTGGCTGACTGTGTGAACAAATGACAGCACAATGGGGCGAACAGCCAGGTTGAGCTGCCAGCTGTGCTTTAAAGCCTTTCCTGTGACTCTGAAACAAAAGTCACTAGGGTGTAAAGGTTGAAGCAAACACTATGAATGCACAAACTCAGTCTCCCATATGAAGTGGGAAAAAAAAGAGCTGCAGACAGTGTCTCCTGACAAGATTGTAGTGGAGTATTGGCTTGGTTGTCTCTGGCTTTGGGCGAGATGTGTTCTGTTTCCGAGCTACATCAAATCCTCTCTATCTGTGACAGAGCTGTATATGTTGTTATAAGATGTGCTGCCCACACAGTCGCACATGTAACAGACTCATTCATATACATGCAAAGCTATACTATGAAAACACTTCACATTTAAGAATTTTCATGTAGGAAATTATCTACACTCTTCAATCCCTGGGTACGTTTAAAAGCAAGCACGGTGGTCACACTGTAAATTTCATTCCAACAGATAAAAATGCAGGTTTTGGAAAAATATGTAATCTTTTAAAACATTATTTTCACTCAAACAAAACACATTCCATAAGAAATAAGTAAAAAAAAATGTCCCACAGGCTTTAATATTATTAGTTTATGTTCATTGCAAATGACTTGCAACTAATATAGAATACATATAGAACTCTCAGTTTTACGAGCTCTTCTGGCACCAATCGTAAAGTAGCAGCTCTGTTGTGGGCTCTTTTAAGGCCTTATAAATGCCTACAAGTTGAATTAAAGTTGAAATAAAAATTAACTGGCCAGCCCAATCTTGCAGTGACTTCTAATCAGCCAAAGAAGGCAAAATCCTTTGTGTGGGTGCTCCAAAAGAACAAAGACCACAATCTGGCTTTTGAAATTTCCAATTCCAAATGCTGTTGTTTTTGTTCATTTTTTTTCAACTGCCTATGTCCCAGCTCTCCATGTTCCACACATCCCTAAAGCTCTAGGTTGCCTTACTTCTTTTCCTACCACTTATCACTCTCTACCAGACTTAGACATTTCTGAAGTTTGGTTAACACTGTCAATAGGACATTTCTCTGTGATTAAAATTTGTTCTGTTGTACTTGTTGTATATTTATCACTGTAGGACAAGTCATTAGGGACATTTTCAAACACACAGTATATTAAAATGTTACCTTATTGGATTGCTCCAGATCCCTTTATCTTTCCTAACCCAGAATTTCTTTGGATTGTCTGTATGAAGAGCATCCAAAAGCTTCCAAATGTCTTCGCCAATGGGCCAAGAGCAAAGATGTTCAAATTACCTCTCACAAAAATCTTGTAATCGGCTGACACACAACTTTAATATTAATATTTTAGTTACTGGACACTGCTGCTGATCCAACTGATCTAAAACGCCATCACCACCGTTTTATAGTGAAGTAGACAAATGATGGTAACAATTTAGGATTATTAATACCACTTTTTAGATCAGATTTTATCTATCTTCAGTTTACCATCTGCAGTTGCATGAGTCTTGGTTCAAGCCAAAAACAAACTACTGCTGAAGGGGCAGCAACCTACAGTTACTGACTGCTGTCTCAGATCAGTGGAAATAGTCATCGGCTCTTGTCTGCAGCCAAACGGGCTATTGGTCATTAGCACCCACCAGTGGAACCTCTGCCTGCAGATGTAAGTGCTGGGGAATGCTGCCTCCGACAGCCCCAGTTTCAGCCACATGGACAGTAGTTGTGACAAACACCTGCACCTGTACATGTTAGGAGAAGTCTGCTAGCACACCTACCCACAAAAAAATACTTACAGACCCAGGCCCAATGCAGCATTAACTCATTTTTCATACAGCTATTATGCATTTCAGAAAACTATACACAAAAACCAAAATCACAAATGGTGAATAAAAGTGAATGACTAATTGACACCACGTAGAATAATTTTCTTTACATAGGCAAAACATTTTCACTATTTACCAATGACAGTAGTTCAAGGCCAACAAACCTTACGAATGAAGGTGGAACATGATTGGCTTCAATAAATATTTGGCCATAGCAAAGTCTGTATTTTCAGTGTCGATTGCAGTTTTTTGCAGATATTTGAAACCTTTCTTGTAGTTTGGTCAGTAAAAAAACAGATTCTATTTGGACTCCTTTCATTAAGGACTATTGTTTAATAGTCCTTAATGTATCTTGCAATATGTTTTCTATTGGAGGAGTTGTTTAGATCAGATGACGTATTTCCTTCTTACAGTAAGGTTACTTACATACTTCTCCAGAATTTTCACCAGATAACAAAAGAAAAACTGAAAATCTTGTCCAAATTACATTATCTTGATCTCGAGGACTTTATATAATGATCAAAAACCAAGGAAACAAAACAATAACCGGTGTACTATTTATCTGTATATTCTGGCTTTTGGTGACTCAGTAAGCAGCTCCTTTCATTTAGTTGCTACACAGCCCAGTTTTGGATCAAATGCTAGATTTACCACACAAAAGCAGATATTTTTTTCCCTCCCTCCAGATTCAAGCTGCCACGACTTAATTTCAACTTTGTGACAGCTAATCCTCATCAGGCAGTCACTCTGATTTCCCCGAATGCCACAACAGCTTAAATGTCTGAATGCAAAACACACTAGACATTGATTCCTTCATCAGAGTCGAGGAAGCCCTGATGCCTTGTTTGGGCACTAAACAAGACAATTTAGGACTTTTTAAATCCAATTTGTCATTATAGCCTTGTACTTTTCCATCAAAGACAAACCTGTGCATCATCACCAGAATACTTGAGATAGAGTAGTATAAACAGTTTTTTGATCATCAATTATTTCCATTCAAATTTATATTTAGTTTCAACTTTTGTACAAGATGAATTAAAAATAGTAATATAAGTTACATTATTAATAAAAGTTGTCAAATTTCCTTCTGTGCCCTATGTACCATACATAAACACACATACACACAGCCCCCGCATGACTTTTAAAGCTTTTTAAATAATAAGGGAAATCTGACCCTGCTTTAAAAGATGTGTGCGCTTGACTCTTTTGGAATCTCATCAATGAACAAAGACACACAAACATGAGAGCTAATAGGTTCAAAATAGTTTTTTGTTTAAAATCCTTTCTGATTGGTGGTCAGTGTTGACATGGAAACTGACAATTGGTGGAATCCAGACAGCACTAAAGCCACAGTGATCATCTTAAAGCCAGTCTCCAGCCTTATCAAACCTCAGTCTGTCTGGTCTTTAACAACCACCCAGAGGGAGAAGAAAGAGAGGTTTCTGTCTAAATGAGAAATGAATTGCTGATGTTGTTGAGGGATTGATCCAAAACGATGGTTTAACCAACAATGATCTTAAACTGTTCCCTGATACCTTGTATACCTTGAAATTGTGACCCACTTAGAGGTCAAAAACTCAACACAATACCTTTAAAAGCATATAGTGAATGTTAAAAGCCATGACTTTAAAAATGTATGTCTGAGTCAATGTGTAAGTTTTACATTACTATAAATGTATTATAAACCTGACATAGCTTCACATAGACTGTGGCAAGCTATAGCTCAGGAGGTAGAGATGAGCATCCATTAAGCACAGGATTGGAGGTTTTAACCTCCAATTTTGGCTCCTTCCATCACTATATTAGTGTCCTAGGGAAAACACTCAACCCCAAGATCTTTATGGTGTGTGTTCCTCAATTGTAAAGACAACAGCATTGTGGGTAACTGTAGCTTGCAGAAAAGCCAACGTGCACACCTCCCTTAGTTACAGCAACCAAGACCTGTTCTCATGTACAAGTAGTCTTCAAAACACTAAGGCTTCAGCAGATTTGAGTGGTATTATACCATTCACAAGGGCGGTATTGCCGGCTTTTAATGCATAATTATGGTTTAGTAGTACTATCAGTTTGAAGTGGGAAACTGTTTGTGCTTCTCCATTTTAACCCAAAATACATTCTTATCTGAATCAACTTTATTGTAATTTTTTTATGCATACAGCAGTAGTGGCAGACAGAATCAAATTGTATTTGTCTCTTACTAAAAAAAAAGACAACAGAAAGTAAATAAATAATTTTATTTAAATAAATAAAATAAATAATAAAAATAAATGAATAATAGATAAAAGTGACAATCAGTGGAGTAAAGTGACAATAAGGTCCTAGGTCAGAGGTTCAACAATCTGACCCCTTGTGGTAGGAAGCTGTTGAGCAGCCTTTAATACTACAATACCTTTTCCCTGATGGCAACAGCTCAGTTTGTTGAGAGGATGTGAGGAGCCTTTGACAATGTTCAGTGTCCTGTCCCTTTACCGGTTCTGAAGGAGTTCCTGTACAGAGGGCAGGCAGACTCCTATTAGCTTCTCTGCTCCCCGTATCACCCTCTGCAGGGCCTTCTTTTCTACCTACCATGAAGGCATACATTATGTCAGTACACTCTCCAACACCCCTCTGTAAAATCATGTGACGATGTTGGTCAGGAGTGAAGCCTGTTTCAGCTTCCTTACAAAGTGTAATCTCTGTTGAGCCCACTTCACTATAGCAGTGGACTTTTTCAGCAAGGTGAGATCATCGGAATAGCACTTCATCACGTGGATGTTAGTGCAACTGGACGATAATCATTCAAGAAGGACCCAGCTCCCTTCTTTGGCACTGGTATAATTGTAGACACTTTGAAGTGCCTGGGGACGACGGCTTGACTAAGGGAGACGTTAAAGACATCTGTCAGGACATCTGCTATCTTAAAACATCCAGCATACTCCTCGATATTAACATGGTCTCCTCGGGAGGCTGCAGTCTTGAAGACCTCCCAGTCCGAGCGTCTGAAACAAGTCCTATAGTGAGGACTCAGCTCCCTCTGGGCAAACTCTGAAATGCTTTTTCTCTGGTTACGTCTCAGCAGTGGTCTCTAAGATGAGATTAGCAGATCTGTGGTCAGAGTGGTCCAAAGGGGAAAGGCAATTGCTCTTTATGCCTGTGCTATGTTTGTGTAGTCCAAATCCAAGGTGTTTTCCCTCCGGTCTTAAAATCCACATTTTGCTGGAATTTCGGAAATACAGTCTTTAAGCTGGTGTGGTTGAAATCCTCAGCTACCACTATAAAGCTGTCTGGATGTACAGTCTGTATCTCGCACATGGCGTCATGCAGATCACCGAGTGCTATATTAGCATTAGCTTTAGCATTTGCGCTCAGAGGTGTAAACAGCAGCTACAATCACAGCTGTGAATTCCCTCGGCAGGTAAAACGACCGGCACTTCACGAGGAGGTATTTCTCTACATGGGAGCAGTACTTCATACCAATAGTGGTGTCCACACACCAGTCTCTATTGATATAGACAAACGTACCCCCTCCTCTTCTCTTACCGGAGCTGGACGCTCTTTGTCTGCTCAGAACATTGTCATCATCTCCAGATCTACGGCCACGTCCGGTATGTTTTCTTGTACCCGGGACTTGGTAAAAACAAATAAACAGTTAATTCTGGCACTGCTTCCACTTACATGAGAAGGAGAAGCAGTGTAAAGCGCTTTCAGTGCCAATAGGTAGAAAAGCGCTATATAAGTGATAACTGTTTAGCATTTATCCTGCATATTTGCTGGCAACTCTAACTGAAAAATTCCTACAGATGATGTCACTTAGAGGAACCTTCAGTTCACATTGTGTCATTTCGTTGCTCTTACTATGGAGTTTTTAATCATGGCCAACCTGCTTTTCTGGAGCTCCTCCAGATGAAATTGTCTAAAGTCCTAATGATGAAAAACTTTTCCGGCTAACCTCATCTGGGAGAATTTTTCAGCCATAAGCAGAGAAATATTTTAATATAGTTAAGCCAGAGTGAGGTTTAAAAGCATTAATGTACATTTACAGAAACTAAACTAAACTATTGCTTTCTATGGCTAAACTAGAGCCATAGAAAGGAAGTTGGAAATTGGTGAAGTCACACTTTAACTTGATAAATAATTGCAACAGAGGTCAGAACCATCAGGAATTGCCGAACTGAGCTTTTTCCCAAACATGATTCGCTTACAGAAACACAGTACAGGAGAGCGAACCCCTTCTGAATCATTATTTCTCAGTTTCAAACAGGACTCCTCTCAACTTGACCAGTGTGTATGATCTCCTGGCTGGTTTTTAGTTCCAAGCAGAGAGTCAAGTGTTGTGGTGCTAATCAGATACAGAGGTTAGGCCAAAGGTCAGAAAAGTGACATTACAGTGACATTGATTTAAGATTTTATTATGTTTGCATACACACTATGTTGTCTGTGTCTGTAGGTTGAGTGTGTGTAATGTCTGACGGATGCACGAGGTTAATTCTGTACAGCCAGATTGTAAGGTTACTGAGATTAGAAAATAAATTAACTTGATTAACTTCAATTAACTTAAGGCCTCTTTCACTCTGTCTCTTTATTTCTCTCACACTCTAGCAAAAGAAGAAAATATTGTAGTTTGAATTTGTTTATAGCCAAGGTTTTTTAATAGAGCCAGATTTAAACAAAAAAATGTTTTTTAGAACTTTTAGAAGAACTTTTTTTTAAATACAACTTTTTAAAATGTCTTTAGAATAAAAATAATAATTCTTATAATAATTCAAATACAAATTGTTATGTGCATTCACGGATACGTTGAAAACAGGAACTGCAAATAGCTTTCTTCTTTCAGCTTATCCCATACGTTCAGTGTCGCCACAGCAGATCATTTGTCTGCATGTTGATATGGCAAAGTTTTTATGCTGGATGCCCTTCCTGATGCAACCCTCCCCAATTTCTACCAGCTTGGGACCAGCACTGCATAACTGGGGATGGGGATGGGCTGTTAAGGGTTCAGTGTCTTTCCCAGGGACACTTTGGCATGATGTCGGGAAGAGCGGGGCACGAGCCGCCGACTCTATGGTCGGTAGGCAGAGTCCTTTGAGGATAAGAAGAGACGACAAAATGTCCTGATTTTCAAAGATGTCTTTACTCTGTTGGAAAAATACTATTACACACACACACACAGAGACACAGTGTCAGCTGGATGAAACATGTTGTTTAGCCTTGACCTCTTGAATTAAGTGAGTAAAGTTTGTGAGGGTGAGTTGGAGGCCTCACAGAAGACACAGGGTGATGGGGTCACTCTGACTGTTCTAATGTTGAGTGGCATTTCAAAGTGTAAACAAGTCTGTAGGGTCCATGGTAAAAGCAAGGCCCTGGCAATCTCAGTAAAACTACTACTGTTTAGCAAAGACTATAACCACAAATATACAGTCTTTGCATGGAAAACAAGGTCTGAATGCTGCTCTTCTGCTCTGGATTATATGGACCGCTGAATGCTTTCAAATCTAGGATCAGCAGCTAGAAAAAGTGTTGATGACCAATCATAAACTAGAAAAAAAGAGCAAATGAGCATTAAAGCCGTTTGGTATCCAGGTAGACTGCACAACAGTGAAAAGATTGTGAAATTAGTAGATTTAGTTGCACATTGATGTGATGATAGCATTCACTTCAATTTAATAATCAATCAAATTCAGGATTAAGGTTAGTTAATGCCTGTTAACATGTCCTAACTAGCAGGAGACAATCACAAGATTCTTTAAAAAAAAATAGACTCGCTTTCATCCTGAAAAGTAGTTGGTTTAACTGTGCCCAAGTCAGCGTAGCAGAGACTAACAGCAGGACAGTGCAGTGTCCTAAAAATAGATGAATCAATTTCATTAGATATTCATTTGAAATTTGTAAAAACATCAGCTTTATAGTAAAATGTTTTAAATATGTTAGGAAATTATTCCAACCATTGTCACTATTTCAAACATTCTGCTATGCTGATGTTGGTGACCTATCTTTATGTAAAACCTGTTTAGAGAATTATTTCTCTAGTTGTGGACATTAAATGTTACTATATCTTCCATTGACGCAGGCAAAAAGTTGAGCATCACAGTTACACTCTTCTACTGACTTTCACTATTGTCTCCGATTGCTTTTCTATTGTTCCATCACATTGTCTATTGTTCTGTTTATACAATTAATTTCTTTGTGAAGGAAACAAATCATCAACATCTACACATCTGTCTTCTCTAGCTCCCTGAGAGGCTTGTTCCTGCTCACAAATCTAGGCAAACTTTGGAAAGTGTCCAACTGTCACAGAAGTTAGACAATCCCTGTAAAATCATCCTGGTTCCTGCCATTGTGTCGACAAAGCCAGTCTCTAATCACTGTCAGCCATACTCTATCACCGAAACTATGGGGGGCTAAGCTCACGCATGCACGCACACACACACACACACCCACACACACTATCTCTGTCCACAGTCATGCGTTGTGGTTGATGTGAAGTTGTGTCTGCCTACTTCATATGTAGGTTTGTATATGTGTGTGTCCTTCAGACAAAGAATGAGGACAGGTCAAACAATGATAGATCAGATTCCTGCTCACTAGACTTAAAGGGAACCTCACAGTAGCTCACAGCACTAAGCTGCCATCACTGCACAGCACATCACTATCACTTCTATTGATAAAATGATGTAGAACCACTTTGAGAAGTGGAGCTAAGCTTGAAGAAAACATGCCCTAGGGGGTACAGCAATCCTGGGACAGGTGGGAATACTTCACTGAAAGTTCATTGCAATGTGACAAATCTTGGTTTTCAAACCCCTTGATGCAATACATGTGTGTATGAATATTTATACAGGAAAAACTAAGTCAAATATGTTTTGTTCACTTTGTATTGCACGCAAAAAGTATGATAAACAATTTGGAATTCTACAAATAATTTTAGCAAAGTATGTAGATATGAATGAAAGCAAGCATATCATCCAACATTTTTATTTTTTAGCATTTTTATATCAGCTAATTCAGGGATTCTCAAACTTAGGCCTAAGGTAGAGATTCCGAACAAAGTACAAAGTTCTTTACCTGGTAAGTCACCTGGGTGTTATTTTTACCAAATGTACCTCAGCTACAGTCAATTCTATGTGACTCAGCGTTCCAAGTCTTGCCTTATGGCTCTCTCTTTAGGTACAGTAGGCACCAGCTAGAACCAACAAATACATATTTTCTTTTCTACATTCTGCTAATGGGGATATAATTTCACATTCCTCTCCTTTATGAACTCCATGTTAGATAATGTCTTGTATAGTCTGTGTCTTTGTGTTAGTCTACTACGGAACAAACAATTGCCCTTTGCTGACAATAAAGTTAATCTTGAGTTTTAAGAGCTTAGCTTGGTTGATTGTGGATGAATTAAGGCAGAAAACTTGCAGTAGATGGTACATCACGCCATATTCTGTGTTGGTCTAGTTCATCTTTCAGATTAGTTTAAGTTTTTATTTGTCTTTCCATAAGACTTTCCATAAAAAATACAAGTGCACTTGTGCATACGGATGTACAGTATGTGCCCCTCACAAGTTTCTGTATGTGCTTTTAATCAGGTCCTTTTTCTAATAATTGTATTGTTATTGCGATGACAAGTTTTTAACATTTGTCAATGTGTTTTCTCGTGCCTACAGTTAGTTATTGTTCTCAAACTAAAAAAAGGAACATGAAGAGAAAGTGAGCCTTCATATAGGTTTTTTCTTCAGTCTAAACTTTAAAAATATTAACAAAACCTCACTTAAACCTACAGTATCTAACTTTGTTATCTTTTGAACTAGAAATATACTTCGAAACATATGTTAATGGCACGCTCACCCGAGAAGGCCAAGATCAGGGAACCGAGCTTATTGTTGTCATTCAACATGCTTTAGGTCTCCTGCTCCTCTTTAGGTGTCACTAGGAGGCTTTTTCTTGGAGTCCCTGTTTCTCTAGTCTCTATTCTCAAGAAAAGACAAATTAACACAAGAACAATTATTTGGCATTATGTATAATAGCATTCCAAACAGCTAACATAGTAGAGTAGGGAGATGGAGGTGGGTTGGAGCAGAAAGTTCAAATATTATGCTGCCACTAGTTTGATTCCCAAAAGTTGCGTATTATAAATTTCAGTGAGACTATACAAAAAGTATTTTTGTCAGAGATCAAAATAAAGTGCTTGTAGTCATATTATATCAGTAAAGCAAGAAGCCGCAAGAAAGGTTAATGTAGCATTGCATAGTGCACACTTAAATAAGAAGCCCATTTGTGTCCTGTGGCTTTGTCTGGACTCAGATTCAGCATCTGAAATAACTCAACTGACTTGGAGCATTTCTACCAGGCCTCCTTCTTTGGAAAAGTGAGGCGATGCCCTAAATATTTCCAGATTTTAAACTACGTAAGCACTTGAGATGAGACAAATTTTAATGCATTGAAAATAATTTATTAATACCATCTAAAAGATTTCAGGCTGATGACAAAGATAAACATGGAGAAATAGTAACCTCTTGACCTCTCTGTTGCTTGAGAAATATCAAACATTTGAAACACAAAGGCAAAATAATTTTAGGAGTAAGGACAAGGGTCTACAGAAGCTGAAGAGTAAGTGAGCACTGCCTTCTTACACACACACACACACACACACACACACACACACACACACACACACACACACACACACACACACCTACACACACACACACACACACACACACACACACCGCCATTCATGGCTCATCAGTTTACAGAATGCTGAGTGCTGCACTCTGCACAGTAATAAAGGATCATTTACAATCATTTATTATCTCTTGCTCTTTTCTCTCTTTCTCTCTCTCTCTCTCTGGACCAACATGTCTTTCCATTCATCTTTCTCGCTCCCTTACCTTTTCTTTTTTCTTGTTCATGTTATTTATATAGTATATTTTCATCACCATTTCCGGTTCTCTTTCCCCCCTCGTTTCTCACATCTCTTTATTCAACAAAAACTGAGTTATCCTAATGGAAACATGCAGGACTTTTGTTGAGTGTTTGCCTGCAGCCATGGCTTTATTGAATCGATGCTAAAATGATGACAAAACTCAAGTCACTGCAGATATTTGTATGCACACATATTCTAAGATTTTAACTTAATCAAGGAAGTCATTTACTGTCACATCATTTGAAACAAGATCCAAAATCAAATAACAAGGAAGAGCCGTCGTGATTTGATTTGATGGTGTGTGGCACGCCCATTAATAAAATACTATATAAATGTTATTATTTACAGATTGAATGTTTTTCCATGATACTACAATCATTGTTTTCCATAAATTAGGTTTGATACACAATACAATTTTTAATTCATTACAAAGATGTTTTTCATTAATTTCTTATGTTATGTTATGTCACAGATACACTTCACATAAGTAACTATGTTCTCCTTTTTCACAGTATCATCTGTTTAAAGAGATCTAAGTGATAATATGAGAGTGTATAATCATATTTATAGTTCTGTTCGACACAAGTTGTCCATGTGTGCAATGGCAGGGAAGATAATAATCATGCAACAGTTTGGTGTGAGGTTTCGGTACCAGGAGACAGAAGAGTATTGCTGAATGTTCCTCTGTCGTAACACTAGGCCACACGACTGCCACAGACAGACCAGTGATAACTGATAGAACTTACATGAGATTCAAATACATTGTACTGTATTTTTCCATGCTAACAGTGTTGCAGCTTGATACAGTTGTTCAGATGAAAATTTAGCAAGGCTTTTTCTTCTTAATATTTAAAATACTGAGGATGCTACTGATGTCTGAATATAGCACAGAGACAGCCCTGGTCAGGGTCACTAACGTTCCTAATTGCTGCTGACCAGGGTTTCCCATCTCTTCTCATTCTTCTGGATCTCACTGCCGCTTTTGATACAGTTGACCACAAAATTCTCCTCCATCGTCTGCTGCATACTGTTGGATTCTGTGGCACTGCTTTGGGGTGGTTTAGTTCCTATCTCACAGATAGAGCTGAGTATGTGGCCCTAGGGGATGCCGAATCTCAGTCCCACTCGGTCACCTTTGGGGTGCCACAGGGTCAGTTCTTGGGTCGGTTTGAAACACATTTCCAACACCTCTGTAAAATTGCATTTTTTCATCTCAGAAACATAGCCAAACTCCGCCCTTCCCTCCCCCTCTGTGACGCTGAAAGGCTGGTCCACGCTTTTGTCTCCTCCAGGCTGGACTACTGCAATGCACTTCTCATTGGAATCTCCGGCAGGAGCCTTCAAAAGCTCCAATATGTACAAAAAAGCGCCACCAGGATCCTTATGAGGGTACGAAAACACAAACACATCACTCCTGTTCTCCGGACACTTCACTGGCTCCCCATCCACCTTTGCATTGATTACAAAGTATGTTTACTTACCCACCAGTGCATCCATGGAAATGCCCCACAGTATCTTAGGGAACTCCTCACATTGCAATCTACAACTAGACATGTTCGCTCCAACAACACTTATCGCCTTTACCCCACCCAGATTCAAACTCCACCCAATGGGGGACCGAGCCTTCTATGCAGCTGCTCCACGGCTCTGGAACGCTCTGCCTGAGAACCTGAGGGCACCACAGACTGTGGACTGTTTTAAAAAACAGTTAAAGACTTTTCTGTTCAGAAAATTTTTTTAAAAGTGATCATTACTTTTTTTTAATGCTGTGTTATTTTATGTTTTATGTGTTTCTATGCTTTACATGTTTATTATGTTTTATTCCTAGTTTAAATCCGCTTGTGTATCACTTTGAGATTTGTTGACAAATGTAAAGTGCTTATTATTATTATTATTATAGCTAAAAGAATGTCTTTGACTAATTGGAGCCTCACACAGTCACTAGCAGGACTTTAACTCTGTTTAAGTGACCACCGAAAAGGACTTCAATGATTACATATCACCTATTATACCAAGTTCTGTACACATATATAGATCGGGGAAAGCAGGAGATAGGGAGAATCCCACTTGGGCCTACACATTGGTGGCGGAAGAATTTATTAGAAGAGGAAAGATGCAACTTCAGTCAGTACACCTGAACTACCTTTCCAGGCACATATCATATTCCAACCAGTCAGTGCCTGTTCCCAGTCTATTCCACCACCATTCAGTCATTCTTGTTTACACCTGTTCCCCTCACTATTTAGACCCAGCTTTCCCCATAGTTCCTGGCCTGATCCTCATCTTACTCATGGACAGTACACCATCCTCCCCGCTTTACCTGAACTGTGTTATTTGGATTCCTGACTCTTGTGTTTTGAACTCTGTTGCCTGTTGTTCTGACCTGAGGTTTGGTCTGCTTTTGCTTTCTGTTTCCTTAGTCGATTTTACTAGTGTTCATTTTGGCTCTTAGTCTATGTTTAATATTCTTGTTCAGTGTTTCAGTGTAACCTGCCATGTGTTTTTTTCATATCCTTCTCTTTTTCTGTTAGTTCTTGAGTTTTTTTCCACGATAAACCCGTTAATTAGTTTACGCCCTCTCGCCGTCTCTTCACTTAGTGTGATTCGTTAATTTTATTTTATTTCATTTCTATTCTTTATCTGAAAAGGCAGAATTTATTTTTTTGTATTTTACATCGCCCCCACCCTTTTTTTTTAGGTTTTTATTATTGAACATTAGGAAGTTTATCTACTTCAGCATGTTCATTTGCACAATCCTAATCAGAGTAATGCTGCTCCATTTAAAATTATAGTCTGATGTTTTACTTCTATCATTATGTCCATAGCTAAAAAATGATTCCTTTAAATTATCAAATAAAGTGAATTTGATGCCCCATCTTCCCAAAGCAAGACTTTGATTTAAATTATTCTCCATTGTGTAGGCGTAATGGGCAGAGAAATGGATTGAGGTACACCATAGTACACTGCTCCGTTCAGCTTAATGGTTAGAGCCATGCATATTAAACACAGAGATGGGGAGGGGAAGAATTGGGGAAGAGTGACATGGTAGCATACATGCTCCACTCCACTGTAATCACCCTTATGCACAGAGAGGTTTATAAATATAGAAATGATGGGAGGGCAAGAGGCAGGATTGGAATATGAGATGGAGAGACGGGAACAATTAGGCCAGAAAGAGACATGGAGAGTGAAGTAAGAAGGGTGGAGGTGGGGGTGGGGGCGAGTGTCATCTTTTGCGGTGACCTCGGGTGGCGTATTGCTGATGACAAACTTAATGGAGCCTCATTTCCCCAGTGCTGTTCACCTCACTGCACCTGTCTGGACCCTTCCTCTCTCTCCTCCTCTGCTCTTCATCTCTTTCTCTTGGTACCATAGTGATTATGTATGCTTGAAGGAGACTGATCATTCTGCCCAGTCACCGTGTTAACATTAATAAAACAGGGCTCTTTGGAAAATATCTTCGCCCCTCTCTTCCTATTCTCTGCCAGAGCATCTGTTAATACACTGCCATTACAACTAAACAATCTAAATGGAGAGGGTGAATCCACTGCAGTTAATTTAGCTTGTGATGAATGTGGATTTAAAGCAATGAGGGAGAGAGCTCAGCCAGCAGTGAAAATTTCAAAATCCAGCTGAAGGAATGCAAATGAATACAGGTCAGCAGAGAGGAAGCATAGATTGTGATACCTGAAACTCTAGTTCATTCCTGGCAAGTGAGGAGGCTTTAAATGATAAGAGGGGTTTTGAATGAAATACAAAATATTCTAGTGCTTTAATCTACCATGAATTTCAGTCTATTTTGAGATAATGTTTGGGAACTTTCATTCTCAACTTTGGCATATCGCTTTATATTACAAGAACTGAAAACTTTTACAGTTGGTAAATTTGTCACAGTTCCTCTATAACTGCTTTTGGTTGGTTGTTTTTGAATTTATAATTTTTTATCTAGTTCATTTAATCTGTATCAACACCAAAGTGTGTGTCACACAGAATGGATGCAGTGCAGGTAATTTAATCCGCCACTGGTGCTTCCTGGTCTTGACCCAATAAAACTGTAATAAAACAGCATAAAACAGCTGTTTACATTACTTTAAGTCTCTATGCTAAGCTAAACTAACCGACTTGTTGCACCGCATACTAATATCCATAGTAATCATTGCATTCTCTTCTGTTTCAAACATTTTTCTGTAAATGTGGTTTGTAACTCCCTGGAAAAGGGTAAATCAACCCATTTTTCAAAATGTCATACTATTCCAAGTATGAAAAAGCCGAATGCTTTAGCGGCTTTATAGCGGGATGCTCGATGGGAAGTAGGGATGGGTGAATCGATTCTCTGCTACTGATACTTCGATACCCGTCGGACAATATTTTGTACTTGATACTCTTAAATATCGCAATGCCACTGTGCAATAAAAAATGTGCAACTTGTTTTCACCTATAAAAGATTTAAGCATGTGTGAAAACTAGCCCGGGCATATTTTTGATGGTGTTCCATGTCACATGATCATAGCAGCCTATCAGATGTCAAGGCCGAAGGCTCGCTGAGCGGCGGACTGAGGATTGAGCCAGTGCTTGACCGACGAGTCAACAGCTCCGCGGCAGCAAGGATGGCCAAGATAGAGAAGCGTAGTGTGGTGCTATTTTTCACCCAAAAGTTATGTCATGTGCTCCGTCTGCAATTAAGTGGTGCCACACAGCAGCAATCCGTCTGAATTCACTTCCAGTATAATAAAAGCAAGTGAAATCACCATTTTGCATTTTGTTGTTGATGATGACGATGTTACTGCAGATGTTGATTTTGATGATGCTAGTGTTGGTCATGTTGTATGATGTTTTACTGGTTTAATGCAAGTTCTTGAGCACTTTATTGCCTGATTTGGGGATATCTTTTTAAATTATTGTGATAAAAATTGCAATGTTTAGGGTTAAAACAAGCAAACAGCATAAATGACACGGTAAATTTACCTGATTCTAAATTGGATTTTGTGTTTTTCACAACAGCAAAGACAGTTAACCTTGTACACTGTGACCTGACCTGCAGCAATATAAAGAGGAAAGAGTAGGTAAAGAGAACAATGTCAAAAACACAACAGTGTCAGAGAGGAAAACAGACAAATACATGGGGCAGTAAATGTAGAAGAAAGGGGAGAAAGAAGGTAGAAGATGGCAGCGACAAAGAAGACAACAGACCTGTGTGAAACTAGAGCATTGCTCAGCAGAGCAACTGTAAATTAGCACAAAGCACATTGACACACACAAACCTACCTACACAACCTCTGTCTCTCACTGACTATTGCTATGTGAACACAAGAGCTTTAGAAGCTGACAATATCACACAACCCACTAGTCACACTGTTATTCCTCTGACTGCTAAAGCACTACTGAACTGTAAAGTAGAGCCTTTGGCAAACATACCACCCTCTCAGGATCTTGGCTGGGCTTGTAGGGGTTTAAACATGGCTGATAAAGCTCTGGACAGAGTCATGAGCTGTTGTATGATAGTATGAGTTGATGATTCTTTACAGTGGTTGTTGCTTGTGTCACACCACTAATACCAGTAACAATGTGCATATAGCCAAACTTTACTACTGTAGGTAGTAGAGCAAATGTATCAGGGTTATAGGGTCAAATGCTAACATACTATTAGCAAATATGATAACAACTAATGTTAAGTATTATTGCAAAATTAAATGTGAATTTGACCAAATATTAATGCTTTTCAATCAGCATGTAAACATTATTAGCGAGGAGCCACACAAGAGAGTCTATATCACCAGACATCTTATGAATATGTCTGAACTGAAGTAGTTCTTTGAGGAAAATGGTCCAAAATTCCTCCTGAATCTTGTGCAGCTCTAATGTGAAGCCAATGGAAGCACTTGTTTGAGGTTATTGCTGCCAAAGAAGGTTCACCGATTTATTTGTTACTGGATCCAAAGCTTAAGTCACTGTACAACAAAATGAACGTTTAATCTGTGGGCACAATAAAGTCATGAGAAATTATACTTGTGTTATTATTTTAAGCACATTGTTTTTGTCTACGGGATAGAGATGAGATCCCATTAATTGGTTTATGTAAGAAAACTATATATTTCCTTACACTGTATTTATCAATCAGCCGCACAACAACAACATATCTTTTTCTTTTCCTTTCGGCTGTTCTCTTTCAGGGGTCTCCACAGCGAATCATGTGCCTCCATCTAACCCTGTCCTCTGCATCCTCTTCTCTCACACCAACTAACTTCTTGTCCTCCCTCCCTACATCCATAAATCTCCTCTTTGGTTTTCCTCTAGACCTCCTGCCTGGCAGCTCCAACCTCAGCATCCTTCTACTGATATATTCACAGTCTTTCCTCTGAACATGTCCAAACCACCTCAATCTGGCTTCTCTGACTTTATCTCCGAAACATCTAACATGAGCTGTCCCTCTGATGTCCTCATTCCTGATCTTGTCCATCCTCATCACTCCCAAACAGAACCTCAATATCCTCTCACTGTACAAGATCTTGTTAAACAAACTAGTCAGAAACTCTACTGCCACCTCTCCTAGACACTTCCATACCTCCACAGATTTGTCATCAGGACCAACTGCCTTTCCACTCTTCATCCTCTTCAATGTACTCCTCACTTCACTCTTACTAATTCACCCAGAGTCTGTCTCAGCTGCTCCCTGAAAACTATACAACATTCTTCCTTTTTCAACTTCCACCACTTCGTCCCCTGATCTACCTTAGTCCTCTTCATCTTCCTCACCACTAGAGTAATCTTACACACCACCATCCTGTGTTGTCTGGCTACACTCTCCCCTACCAATACTTTGCAGTCAGTGATCTCTTTCAGATTACAACGTATACACAAGATGTAGTCTACCTGAGTGCTTCTACCTCCACTTTTATACGTCACCCTATGTTCCTGCCTCTTCTGGAAGAAAGTAAATAGTTGTTCACCACAACTATTTTCATCCTCTTTGCAATCATCCCTCCCTCTGCGTTCCTGTCCTGAAGACCAAATCTGCCCATTACATTCTCATCACCTCTGTTCCCTTCATCTACATGCCCATTGAAATCTGCAGCAATCACCATCTCTCACCTCTGGGGATGCTCTGCATCACTTCATCTAACCACAGAATTTCTCCTTCTCTTCTAACTCACATCCTACCTGTGGGACATAATCACTAACAACATTGAACATCACGCCTTCAATTTCCAGCTTCAGACTCATCAACCTATTTGATACTCTGTTCACCTCTAGAGGAACGTTCCTCACAAACTCCTCTTTCAGGATAACTGCTACTCCATTTCTCTTCCTATTAGACCAATGGTAAAACAACTTGCACCCTGCTCCTAAGCTTTGAGCCTTGCTACCTTTCCACCTGGTGTCCTGGACACACAGTATATCCACCTTCCTTCTCTGCATCATATTAACCAACTCTCTAGCCTTCCCTGTCATAGTCCCAACATTCTAAGTCCGCACTGTTCTTTCGCTGCCTACAAACACTCCTTCCTACTCTCCTTCTTCAACCAACAGTAGCCCAATTTCTACCGGCAGCCTGTCGGTCAAAAGCACCGGTGGTGGTCTTGTTAACCCGGGCCACGACTGATCCGGTTTGGAAGTCAGATTCCGTGTGGAAGTCATGGTTCGCATGTGTTTTATGTCAGATGCCTTTCCTGACACGACCCTCTGCATTTATCCAGACCTAGGGCTGACACAAGAAGACACTGACTTGTCCCCCCTTGTGGTTGCATTCACACAATATCAACATGCAGTCGTTTTATTGTTGTGGTGGAAAGGGGTCAGCATGGGAAACATTTCATCCTGGCTAGGTGTCCCAATGCACAGTGCTTCAGAGCTTTACTATGCTGACCTCTGCAACATTACACCTCCTGATAGTATTAAAGTTGTGGCCATTTATTGTATCTTACAAATGCTCATGCTGGTTCTATAACTATCCTTTCTATGGTGATTTTGGACTACCTGCAGGAGTTGTCTGCAGTAATAGATCCAGTGCATTACTGAGGGTCTAAAAGCATCCTTTTTCATGTGTTCTGAGTCAAAATTCTGTCTCCATTGGGATCCAACCATGATCTAGGACTTGAGGCTTTTTCTTTGTTGCCCTCAGGATAAAAGTGTCACCTGATTGCCTAAAATGTAAATGTGAAGTGGTTCTGGCCTCTAACAAGCACAAATTCATTGCAGCTTTACTGAATAATATGCCAAAGTAATGAACACTACACCACTTCAAACAACTGCTCCCCATGTATTCTAATATGCTGAGCTCATAACACTAGTGTTTGGAACATAAAATGGGCCATGGACCTAACTGAGCTTATTCACTGAATGGTAAGAGTATAATGTGTTTTAATGAGCTTGGGTCCCACAGTGTGACTGTTGTAACAGTATTTACTATTTTGCCAACATAGCTGACAGAAAGATGGGCAGATCACCATTCAAAAGAGAATCTATGTTATTGTAGCACCACCATGACACCATGTTGACATGTCTAAAAAGGTATTAGATTGATTGCCAGGAAATTTTGTACAGGCTGAAGGTTTGCTCAGGATGAATTCTAAAACCTTTGGTGATGCACACAGTTGTCTTCCAGATATACATTTGTGCCCAATAATGCTTTCTGAACCATTTTATCCCCATTGTCTTTAGTAAATGGCTATAAAAATGAAGTGAATGTATAATCTCAGTATACTTTCCCTTCATTTTTAGCTTAGTAACAGAATGTGACCTGCCTCACCATCTGCAATGAATAATGTCAGGCAATAGTGGCCTTTTGATAAGCACTCACTTCTGTTGCCAACAGAGCTACACATAGTTCTAGTTGTTTCACTCAATAAAATGAAAGATATTTCATGAGATAAGATATTTTCATGGCACAACAAGGCATTCAAACGAGAAATAAATAAAGATAAATAAAGAATAAATAAATAGATAAAGAGAAATATCACAAAATGTCCTTGATGTATCTGCCAAGGTTGACAGCACTGTGGATCAATACCAGTGACTTATCTATTACTTGATCAGGAGCTTTTTTGCCTGTAGAAAACATTATGAAGTTTTAAGACACAAATGTTTCTTTACTTCATTTTTTATTAATGAACCAATGTGTTTGCTTATGCAACCTTGAACATAAACTGTTTACAATTTCACAACACATATTGATGATAAATTGTGGGTGTCCACAAGCAGCAGTGTTTAGGGCTAAATACTCATGTCAAAGGGGCAATGCTGATTAGTTTGCCAAGCTTGCTTACTAGATGTGCAATGTGTAGTTTTATTTTATTTTTCTAATTACAGAATGAAAGCAAATCAAAGTAGTTGGCTAAGGCTGGTCAGACTGATGTGAAGTTAGGGGATCATTAAATCCTCAGTTCAACTTGGGGAAAACAATGTGTCACAATAAAGACAATGTGAAGTTACTTCCCTCTGTGTTAACTATTGGGTAACTCAGGCACCATCTTGAGAGATACTATATGTGGTATTGGTAAGTAGGGGTTACTTGCATAATTTTGCTTGGCTATAAAAGAAAAAAGAAGGAAGAACCGGGACCTTGGACCCCTCTGAAGAAAAAGAATCAGAATAGCAAGAAACAGTATCAAACAACAATATCTTAGAAAACACGTGGCACCTGTGTTCCCCAACAGATCTTCAACTTTCATTCAAGTATTTGCATGTAGATTACACATTTATGGCATCATGAATCTTCAAAATGTTGTGTCAGTCCATCTGGTATAGAACTTTTCAGTGTTTTTCCTCCATAAACCATAGATATGTGTAACACATTCCATAAAAATCTTGGGAAAATCACCCAAAATATCAGGACTAGCAGTAATAGAAGAGTCAGTGAGGCATCTGTGTTAGTAGGATTTATTCTCTGGGGACCATGAATCCATTCATCCATTCAATTATCTTCAAATGTTTATCCTGATCAGTGTCATAGGGGGGCTAGAGCACATTCAAGCTGTCACTGGGCGCGAGGTGGGGGTCCCCCCTGACAGGTCTTTAGTCTAGAAGGACAGCTCATGATGCTGCTAGCACAGCTAAAATAATAGATCAAATCAGGGGAACCTGTTTACATCTTTAATGACTTTACTAATCTCTTCCAGCATTTATCATATTGGGTCTGTTTGTCTGTTTCTGTCTGTCATTATGTTCTGTCTCACCTGCTGCAGCTCCTTCATGATGGCAAACTGGTAGCCAAATGCCTGCTGAGAAGTAAATAGCATTTACAGTGTGAATTGTTGAGTCTCAGTGCAATTTTGCTGCAGAAAAGTGAAACTCGCACTACCCATGTGCATGCTGAAAAGAACCACGCTAACACCTGCAAGTTGAAATACCTGTATACACACACTGCATGTAAACTGCCACTTATAGGTTTCTCCTGACACCTTCTCAGTAGGTAAAAAAGTTTATTCTTAATGTGTTTGAGGTGTATTTGTTGAAGTCCTGCTGTGTACATTTACACACACACACACAAACATTAGTGCTTCAAGCATTAGTAGTGGAGTAGCTAACTGGCCCCCCACTTGGATCCCAGCATGTGTGTATGTGACTGAACATCAGTTTGCAATGTAATTTTTCTCCATAACTCTGATAAATGATGTCTTCAGTCTGGCACTTCCAGCACTACACTTCTTTTCCTGGAACTTCTCCTTGTCGATTTCCACAACTTCCCCTCTCTGTTACTCTCTCTGCCTGACTTGTTCTCTCACAAATGAGGTGTAATCAGTTGAACAATGTGAATGAGTATCACTATAGTCTCCATTACAACAAACGTAACAAGACAGAGTTAAGCTTTCTATTCTCCCCTTCTCTAAACATATCAACTGCCATTAAGCCTATGGTCATGGTGTCCCTAACAATATGATATTGAGCCTTTGTCTCACAGTATAATGGTGTTACGTACACACGTAAACTTTTTATTAATTACCTATGCATTTGATTTGCTTCAAAGTATTTTGACAGCAATACTTATAACAGTGCTAAACAGAAAAGTAAACTGTCCTTACTTTATTAGCAAGGTAATCAAAATTATACCGACACAAAAAGGCCCTTGGTGGTAATTTCCCATTTGTCTTATGTGAGGATCAGTGTTGCTGAGAGACTTCTCCTCGTCCAAGTATGAACAGCATGACTGTTATAGATGGCAAGACTCACCATCAGAGAGACCCATATGTGGTCCTCAACAGAAAAAAAATTCCATGCTTATTGCCTGATGAGTTCTCCTAGAATTTGCTTTTCATTCATGCCATTTCAACAACCTGTAAGTGTTGTACAATGATGGTAAATGACTAGAGTGTGAAAACTCAGAGTAAAGAGCAGAGACTGTCCTCCTCTAAAAATACAATTTGTGTCACCACTAACATATAAAATACAGTTCGCTGGCATCTACTGGCTGTAATAAACACCATAGACATTACTAGACAAACGAGCCAAGACAGAAATGGAAGAGTTGTGGTAGGAAAAGCATCCGGCATAAAAACTCAAGCCAAATTAATGTGTGAAACACATTTCGCTGTGGCTCAAGGGACAAGCAGTTTAGAGCAGGTACAAAGCATAAAGTTCAGAAACTTGTTAAAAGAGTACCCTAAGCAAAACTATGTCCCGAATAGCTAATTGTGTTCTTATTTTGAGCTTTTGAAAGACTGAAAATTTTTAACCATCTAGTTGAAACTGGACCTGGCTGAAACTGAAGAAGCAAAAGAAACGAGAAGCTCTTATGTAGTACTTACACATTTCACCTGAATGACATGGTTTTGAGATAAAATAAGAACTGAATACTGTGCAAAGTGCTTTATATTTAGAGAGCGGCACAGTGTCTCAACATGTGGATAGGAAAAATAGGAGCTGGGAATCAAACCAGCATACCTGTGCTCTGTCATGTTTTAATATACCAATATTAGATATTTAAAATTATTTGTAGAATTAAAAAAGAACAATTTGAGAAACACAATTTTTTTTGCTAGCAAAGTGAAGTAAAACGGTCAAATATGATTGTCTAAACTATTTAATGTATTTCTTTTTGTGTATATAAAATATGTTTTAATTCATTAATTAAATGTTTTTATTTTAATGTATTTTCGTATTTTCACCTCTTCCACATAGAGATGGTTTGTGGGAGAACCATAATGTTCACAAGCTCCTCTCTGATTGGTCCAGTCTGACAGTAGATTAACTTCCAAGCTCCTGATGAAGACAAAAATAAGTTCTTCAGAGTTTTCATTTTCTCTAGGTGGTCCTACAACCTCAGCACAAGTGCTCAAATCCCCAAATTATTGAAATTTCATTCCTCTATGTAGTTAACTACAGGTTTTCCTGTAAAAATGTAAGAGATATTAATAATTTTTGGGCATCCTGAAGACATACTGAACCGAATAAATGGACCTTTTAAAGAGGGTGGCAAGGACACTGTCAAATGTGTACGCTGTTTAATGTCCAGCATTGACCTATTGTATCTTAAAACTAAGAGAGGCTACAATTTATACAATTAAAAAAGAAATCAAATATTTGTGCTCATTAGGCTTCAATCGAAGGCTTCCACCAGTTCCTGTCATGAAAACAATAACACCGGCACGTAACAATGGGCTTGGTTCCCAGTGAGAGAGCCTTTTTCCTCACTCAGGGTCCTGGGCTCGGAAAATTAGAAAATGTGACATGCATAATAAATCAGATGTTTGCTTTCAAAGTGCCCCTTTAAGAATTCAAAGACAGGAGAATTAAAGCATGATTAGAGTTTATCTGCACACCCTGCTGAAGTGTGAAGATATTTTTCTCCAGAAAAGTGCCATTATCATAATCCTTCTAATTTATTTGTAATTACACTGCATTGTGACTGCTGTGGTATATAAATCGTAGGACTAGTCTTTCATTTTTCCCTGCTTCATTTGTGAAAATTAAATGTTGCTCTTATTCTCCCTCTCCTTTTGTCATGAACTTAATATATGTTAAACTAAAATTCTAATGTAATCAATCATCTTGTTTTATTTTATTTTTTAAATAAATGGCTATAAATGCCTTTTGGTTTGCTGCCCTTTGCCATTTTCCCCCCCTATTGCCAGTATTAGGCACCGGGACATGTTTCATATTGAGTCTCATTGCATCGGAGGAAACTGATTAATAACAGTCATTGTCAAGGCTCATTGTAAGGCTCCTTTGAGAATCTCACTTTTTTAAACACTTCTTTAAAAGTTCCAACAGTGGAGCATTTATCAGTCAAAACGACACTCAGGAGTTGGTGGAGACCAAAAACAAAGCTAAATGAGAATTATTACTATTGGACTTGAATTCATCAGGTGGACACACATAATTCTGTCCAGATTTTCTGTCCAAAAAGACCAAAGTTTGATTTTAAAAATGTAACTTACAGTAATAGTAACAATATAAATTCAGTGTTTATGGCTGATTTCTGCTGCCCCAAGTGGTGAAAAACTGTTTCACAGCTTTGATAAGTCAACAACAATGTCAAGTCCAGGCTGTTAATATAATAACTGTATTTGTAGAAAAATTAAACAGGTGCAGAAACACAAACATATGCACACAAACACACACACGTGCACACACACACACACACACACACACACACACACACACACACAAACCAATAATAATAACAATACACAACTTAAAGTACATTGTTACAGTTGATGCCTTTTGTCTCAAAGCTTCTCAGGTGCTGTCTTTCAGAGGCCATGGGCAAACACTGATGGAACACACATTGATATTTTGCGGGGGTTCTGGATTATGTACAATCCATTTCCTCCGCTGTGCCATTTGAAAATGTTGATTAAAAAAATGGTCCTAAGGTTTGATTGGCATGAAACCAGCAAATCACGTCACAGTGTTGTTGGCTCCCTGAGCTAAAATGTCAGGGTTTTAATGCTCTCTTGTTAAGTAGACATCAGCTTTATTTGAGTGAGTGTGGCACCCATCCATTCTGCACTATTAGGAAAATCAATTTGACATACTTTGATTTTATTTGAAGAAGCTGGCAGCATGTGCCAAAATACTTAATGCAATGTTTTTTTTTTTTTTATGAGACAACAGTTTAGAAATGTTGCATTTTTAAGTGCACTTACTGACATCAGTGATAAACAGTGATATATATTTCCTAGTCAGCTAATTCACCACCTTAAAAACACACACACACACACACACACACACACACACACACACACACACACACACACACACACACACACACACACACAGAGGGAGAGACAGAGAGGAGCAAAGCACATATACTTCCACAACATTGGTTTTAATGTGATCTTAATGGCTCATCTCATTCATAATAATGTGGACTATAATTTTCGGATCACTCTACTGTAGAGAAAAAGAGGCATAAGTTGTAAGTTGGAATTTTGACCAGAGGTGTGAAATGATGTATCTGAAGCCTCAAACATTTTCAAACAAGTTTGTCTTGTAAACTTTTGCATGTCACCCACTTTTCCAACTACACCTGTACAGTAAAGCTGCATATAGGGCGGCACAGTTTGCATAGTGGCTAAAACTCAAGCATCACAGCTGGGAGGTCATGGTTTTAAAACGTGGCATTTCTGTGTGGGATTCACAGGTTCTCCCCATGTATTTTCACACAATCCAAAGTCAACAGTCATTAACTGATAACTCTGAATTGGCCGTAGGTGGGAATGTTTGTCTCTGTATGTCAGCATTGAAATCAACAGTCTGTCCGCGGTGTACTCTGTGATTAGCTTGAGCTATAAACATGCAGCTGATTATGTCAAATTCATTTATCCTCGTTTTTTAAGAAATATAATAATCTCAAAGAAAATGTGATGTGAATGTGGAGAGTGTACTTGGGTAAAGTTTTTCAACCATTCAGAATGAGGTACTAGTCACAGAGTAGTGGTGCCAGTAACTGCAGACATAAAAGTTTCTAAATGTAAAGTAAATCTATATAAACGTGATTTTGCTGTGCAGCCACAGAAAAGGAAGCCAGCCATTGTTTACTGCATGTTAATACCGGCGTTGTTCCATAGCTGACCTTAGATATCTAAGCATGAATCATTTTTTTGCAGTAAAAGACTGAAAACTGAAGTATGGCACAGCAGTAAGTCATGATTTATACTTGATTTGTTTTCCAACACTAATGTTCCATGCTGCAACTCCTGCCTCCAGTCCTAGCAGCTGTTTTCCACCTAGTATAAAATCTTGTCACGTGGCCAAACAAAGTGGGTTGAAAGGTATAATGGCATAATTGATATAGCATGTTTTACTAACTAACATTTATTACCCTTGACTGGATAATCAGTCCGTGGAAATGATGCTGCTCCAGTATCAATTTCATTCACTGATCTGTTTGAAGATAATGGAGGTAACTCAGTAACTCTGCCTAACACATTAATGCATAGTAAGTGTCGTGACTCTGATGGTAATCAAAGATGCTCAGTTTAAAACTTGCTGTACAGTACAAAATTCAGTTTATGTATGCAGGGCTATGATGGCTCTGTGGTTATCTAGAAATATTTCGGCGATTTGAAGCAGTACAAAGCTGCTTTGAAGGAGCAGTATAAATTTGAATCCCCCCCCGCGCATTCTGTGCCATGTGCAGCTCATAAAGCGACACCCAATTTGTCATCAAGTACCATCAAGTTGCCTGGATCAACTTGCCTTTTAATAGAAGTATTTTTAACTGAGCTCAAAGGTATAATTAAACAGTTAATTGAAACCATGACTGTTCAATTAACAAGTTATTTGAAAAGCACACGACACATTTGGAATTATTAAAGTCGTATCAGTTTGGCAAAGCAGAGGTTTAAATTATTTTGAAAAAAATAAGAAAATACGATTTTGAAAAGATTCAGGTTGTTTAATCCATTGTACCACGAGGAATCTGGACGCTGTTAACGTTTACAGCCATTTCGGTGACGGGGGCAAATTAAGTATTAAAAAAACACTATATTGAATGAAAAAATTCTATGGTTTTGATGACTCAGCTGATTCCAGCATACTCCCACACAGACCTGAAGAAGTTGGCCAAACCACTAAATTTCATGAGGGGAAAACGTCTGCTTTCCATAAAGCTTCCTCAGCACAAATAGATCAAAGTTCAGAGTAGAGGTAAGGTTTGAGGTTCAGACCCTTTCTCTGACCTCTGTTACATGTTGGCTGCTCTCATCTCCAATCTCACTAAACAATAAAGTGAAGGACACAGCCTGCTAGAAAAATAAGATGTAAAAGTTGAACTTGTGTATGGACAGATGAGAAGACACATTTTTAAAGAGCCTGGATTAAACAGCATGGGAGAGCTGATGAGTTGGATGAAAGACTAGAATATAGTTCTTATCACATCATATAATATCCAGTTTCACTTTATTACTGCTTTGACTATGCAGTAATGTTCATTTTCTTGATAAGCAAAGGGTTTTTCTCAAATGCAAGAATTGTATGTATAATGCCAACATACTGGTGTAATGAAGCAGTGTAATGAATCTTATTTCGTCCATGTGCTTTGTGCATAATTTTTCACTACCTGTTGGTGGTTTTTACACTTTGCTCTAATGGAAAATTTGGTGTATCAGTAAAATGAGACAAAGGAAGATGTGATTGTTTCTCATTTTCCGTGGTTGTACTGTGTACTTTGCCACCCACCCATATGGTTTAGCAATCAGATTTTGTATCCTAACACTGATTAACAGTCGTGAAACTTAAGAAACGTCATTTATTTTTGGAGCTACTTATATTTGAAATGCTCTAAATAAAGTTGCTTTTTTTCCCCATTTGTGAATCATATCTCAAATAATACCTGATGTCACTGATTTAATCTTATTTCAGAAAACTGTGGTGGATGTTGTCACTTCATATTGAACTATAATGGTGACATCAATAACAGTGAAATTAAAAGACACAGCATCAATTTCTTTTACTGCATTAAAACACAATAGCATGCTAATGATGATTCAACGTAGCCCAAAGGTTCTGGCACCTTCAACAGAAGCTGTCTTGTTTTCTAATAGAATATTGTGAAGTCAGTTTGTTCACGCTCTTGAATGCTCTTCACCATAAACTTTTCACTATCACACACGCACTCACTCACACACCTCTGATATGTTAGCATACATGACAAATTGGTCAGCTAATCAGATCCATCAGTTACTTCCTGTTTCTCCAGTTCACTCCTGGCCTCCCTGGTGGGAGTGTATGACATGAGCCTGAGTGGTGGGTTGAAATGTCACCTTCATTAAGCTGATCTGCAATCAATAGAAAGACTCTGATGAAGTCCCACAGCGGCTAATCATACAGCAGAGGTCAGTACAGGGGAGAAGACACAGGCACAGTTGTCACTTTATCTTACTGAAAACACATTTTGCAGTAATAGAAAAGGAAATCGATTTCAACAAAATTAGTATGGTAAAGTATACATCTGCAGAGGCGTACAGACGGCTAATAAACCTTGGGATCTGTTTTCTCACAGCTTAGTTCCAGTAATTCTCAATAATACTCCTTCATAAATGGGCTCTCACTGATATTATTCTGATGCAGTTTAATGAAATTTAACAGTGTATAAAAACTCTTCAAACTAATTCTGGAGGACTGACTTCAGCACAGACTGTGAAGTATGTAGGTTAGTATGTGCTACAGTGATGTTTTGCTGCCTCAGGTTTCTTGTAGATTATGCAAAGAGCTGTCTTCAAACAAGGGATTTGACATTACTGATTAGGCTTCATGTGGAGCTGAATGATGTGGCTGAAAAATAAGTGTGTGTGTGTGTGTGTGTGTGTGTTTTAAGCTTGCATGTAATTTACAGCAGTGTTTTTACTTTTTCCTACAAAATGCACATCACAACAAAAACACGACTGAAACCAGATGCTTCAAACATTGTAAACACTGTATGTATTCAAATGCATTTAAAATGGGCCGTGTACAATATTGAACATGAACTATTTGATGCAGTGGGGCGGCAGTGGCTCTAGTTGGTAGAATGGCCACTCTATGGTCGGAGGTTTGCGCCACGCTCTCCCGGACTGCTTGTTAAAGTGTCCCTGGGCAAGACACTGAACACCCAACTGCCCAGCTGTGCAGTACAGTGCCAAGTACTGGTCCCAAGCCCAGTAGAAGATGAGGAGGTTCGCAAATGTGCCAAATCAACATGCGGACCAATGATCTGCTGTGGCAACCAAGAGGACCCCAAAAAAAGTCTGATGCATCGCACCGGAGTTGGCCTAAAGGTAATTTTCGTCTTCAGTCCGCCTGGCAGGCCACATCAAAAAACACAATTGCAATGAGAAAACGACATCAGTCAAACGGACACAAGCAACAATCAATAAAACAAGACACATGAAAAACAATAAGAATCCAAGACAGCAGTTCACTAAAAAACAATAGCTGTAGCCAGTCAGTGGCTACAGAGTTGAGGGTCTTTAAAGAAGTTTCTTTCAGTTTGGCTTTAGCTTATGAATTTATTTATTTTTATCCAAAGCTTTTAGAATTTCTTTGTACAAAGAAGCTTAATGACTGTTTGTAGAGCTTGTCCCCAACCTACAGCACAGTGAGGCAGTTAGGAAAGAATCATAGCATGCATAAAGTCTGTTCGTTTATACAGACACTTCACACAGATTAATCTTTCAGTTTCCCAATCTTTCTAATACCCACATTGTAGGACACATTAATGGAGCATCACTTTTCTTACATAAAGTATGAGATCTAACTCTGCTTTAAGCTTTAATCTGTTTATGTCTATTTAATTAACCAGTGAAAAAGTAATTCCAATATGTGGCAATAAACATTGACGGGAATAAATCTAAATCATGTTGGAACCTTGTCTTAAAGTCTTGTGTTGATGGCTGTACTGTAAATAAAGGTGATTAGAACTAAGCGCTCAAGTGTGAAACAGGATGCTGCCCTGTTAAATTGAAACAACGAGATCTGTGAAATCATTTGCATTCTCAGCAGTCAGATAAGTCAAGCGTGCAGCAGTTTCTGCTTAGTCACTTTGAGAGAAAGTCCTCAGTGCTTTGTGAGGGCTCTAGGAGAAAATGGAAGCCCAGTTTGCAGCAAATTGGATTATATACAGGTTTAGGTTTTTGTACTGGTTTAATAGTTTGTTTTGACAATATAATTCCTGATGCATTTATGAAGGAAACACAACACTCTACAACATCGAATTGCTGTACAACATTATAAATTGTATTATTATATCACAGACCACGTTTACATCTGCAGAAAAATACCATCTTAAGTCATTATCTGAGGTAAAGTCCATTCAAAGTACCGTCTTTTTCTGAAAACGCTCATCCCCATTTGTAAATGGTACGTGTGTTTAATTCCCTCTCTTATCTTCTCAGTGCTATTCACAGTTTGACAGTTTGAGTCTTCACATGATCCTATTAGGACACCGTTTGCTCTCAACTGTCACAGCAGCTGCCTCGCTTACAGACAGTGTAGGACACCTTTCTGTCGGACTAATTCTCTCCATCTTGTTAGTCATTCTTACTGTAAATGCCTTATTTTAAGAAATGGTATCACTCAAAAACAAACTTCAACAAAACAGACTTTTGACATTTTGAGTGCTTTAAAAATTACCATAATAAAGAACTATACAAATAACGTATGTCAAAGTGTCACAGCATATCTGCATTCATTTCTATTTTTTCTACAGTCTTCTCATTCGAATAATTTGTAATTATGGTCTTGGGCCATCATCAGGTTAGTACTTAAGTGTATAACTTCCTGCACAATTTATGGGATCACCCTCAGATGCATCTTGTTTGTAGTGCTGATTAGCACATTCCAATCGGTATCTATTGATTAGCAGATCTGGTATGTTCGTATGATGATGTAGATAGTTGTCATGCACTTAACGATGGGCAACTTAAGCACCAGGAGCTCATTATTTATGTTTGTGCAGCATTATTGACTAATGATGGAGCATTTTTTCATGTAGTGCAGTTTATACATCAAAAATGTTTAAAAGTACAATTTGCCTATTTAACCTTTCCTCTGTGACCTAAAACTCAAGGTTCTGACAGGTCAAGTCCAGTTTGGCTATTCAGACTTTACTCTGAGTTTGCCAAATCAAACATCTTTTGAATGGTTACAAGTAAAAGACCACTTGATTTTTAACCTAATCAGTTTTTTTCTCTCATTTGATAATTTGATAAAATAATAATGTAGGAGAAGAATTATTTGAGATTTAATTAACCAGGTATTACATTCATAACAGTACATAATCTTTGGTAACTGTCCATATTGGATCCCATGGGGTATGTTGCATCATTGTTTTTTCTAAAGCTTTGATGTGGCAAGGCTAACAAGTATCTTCACCTACGTTTGGTGTTTGTGTTTTAGAGTTACTGGGTTACACTTAGCACTACAATAAATTATTTAGCCAACAGTTTTTTGTAAAGGATAGTGTGTTTTAGTGCCAAAATGAGTCAAAAAAACCTCCCGCATCTTTGCTGCAGAAATACACTGGTCAAGGTCCAAATCATCTGTCAAGCAGCCAAGAATTGTCAGTGTCACAGATGATAAACTTAATGAGATATTCTGAAAGATGCTAAAATGTAACATTCAACTTTTGTGTTTTTTATCGCAGTGGATAACAGGGTGACGATATATACTTTATTTTGGAAACTCATATTACCTCCCCATGCTACAGCCATGTTACACTTTGAAAATAATACAGAATTTGCCCCCCCCACTCCAGCACTGAAGTCCATTCTGAGAAAGAGAAATAATTACATTGACCAATGTAGTTTAGGTCACATCAATGTGCCTTGACTTACTTTATTACAGAGGCAGGAGAGATGAAATATATACAGCAGTAACCAGCAACAACACAAAACAGAACAAACACTTAAATAAAATATGAAAACCGCTTCTATTTACAATGCACAACAAGTCATGGAGAAAGCACATTACGAATTCAAAAGGTGAGAGAGAGAGAGAAATAAATAAAATTAGTTCAGGGATTTACCAAAATGCATATTGTCACAAGCCACCTGGAAGTAAAAGCACCAGTGCACCAACGGTTGGTTTCCATTAGGTGAGCAAGCTAATCTTGAGGGTTCCATGAAAACCTGTGTGAAGGAAGAAATGTGCAGTTTGGTGAGCATAAACGCCATTTACTTCAGCACCCTGCCAGCTGCTTAATGGTAGCCATTATGGGGCCAGTGAGGGTTCACCTGATTGATTGCTATGAAAAGAGGTTTGTGCACCATAAGTACAGGGGCTTCCGTTGAGACTTGAACAGATTTGCCTATAGCTCTTTCATCTTAAAAGCATTTAATGCTTTTCTACATTATTGCCCTGGTTTAATTGCCAGTATAAATGTGCAGAATCTGAGCTTCAAATGTTAAGTTACTTAGACATCTAATACTCCTAAAGCTGGTTAAGAGTGAACTGAAGCAGCTGCTTGTTAGATATGAATGAAGATGAGCCAGCAAGCAGTACCCCTGTTTGCTCCTGTGCAGGATACAGGTTCTGGAAATAACTCTGAGGAAAAGTGGAAATGTCTAAGGGCTCCTAGCATCAGCGCTTCAGGCTCAAGTGTGTTAGACCCCGGCCTAGGGGAAACCAGGACGCAATACAAAGAGGGACTCCCCTTATCCCAGTACCCTGAAACCACCAGAACGAACAAGCTTCAACCCTCGAGATTTATTGGTCATATTTTTAAATCAGGAATACAAATGAATTCAGGGTGGGTCCAGCAAAATAACGAACAAAACATAACTAGCCAGGTTGCCCTATGCTTGCCAAGACAAAAACTAAAATAGCAAAACATACCAGGAACCTACCTAAACTCCTGAGGAATAAACAGGAGAAAAATTGATTTTCATGGGGCTGGGGTTGGCTTTTTCTTTAAAGAGTGCCGCATTCTTAGGGCTGCAAGCAGAAAATCATTTGCATTGCATTTACAATGGTGTTTGGTGGACTGGCAGCAAGAGAGAAGAGTCCAGGGTTTGACTGGAAGACACTGGAACCAATTCGCTCTTGGAACGAGATCCAACACCTGCCAGTGGAATCAACACATTCACCTGCTTGCCTAGTCATAACACAACATACATCACACATGCATACGAAGAGAGATAAAAAAACAAAAATATTGTAACAAGTGGCCCCACAGCTTATGCATCCAGTGGAAAGATGCCTCCTGGAATATTCTTTAAAAAAAGATTTGTTGCAGAATTGTTGTATTTTACTGCTTTAAATTACCATTAGTGTCAACTCTGTTATGTGTATGTAAAATGTCGGATGGACGGATTTATCACTTATGAACAATGGTTTCATACTGTATTCAAACTTGTGTTACTTCCTGCAGAACAACTCCAAACACACTCTAATTTAAAGAGATAATGTGTTGTCAGATAGAAGATATATATATATATATATATATATATATATATATGGCACTCTAATATTGTGTCTTGTTGCTTTTTATTTTTCAATTTTCCAAATATTTTCCATTTTTCAAATATTTTTCTGTATTACATGCAAAGAGTATAGTACTATTTTTAATAATGGCACGGCAGCAATCAGTAATTCAGCCGGCATAGAAGACCTTTGAGAGGAATTATTCATTAGACAGCATTAGTAACCAAGTCATTCACATTTGTCTACTGAGTTGATGATGAAAATGTGGGAAGGGAAGACTTCTTATCTTGCCTGTCTGCTTTTACTGCACTGATGCATCTCTATCAGTCATGGCTTTATTTCACCTTGCCAGAATGTTGCAAAATGTCAACAAAGTTGTAGCAGAATTACCTCTCATTCTAATCCCACAGCTGTTGTATGGTAAGCACAGCATTAACCTAGAGCTCAGGGTTGCTTTTGTACCACATGCAGCAACAGAAATGTCATTTCTGAATAGATGTGTTTGTGTAGTGAACATCAGCTTGATGCTAGAGAAACTGGGTTCAAGCTGTCGTTCTGTGAAACACCTGTCCTTGAACCCGATGTTGATTCCCAGTCTGGTCCCAGGAGTGTTGTTCTGCCCCTTATTCTGCCTAATACCATCTGTGGAAGAGTGAAGACTGGAAAGGCAAACCTTTTACATACTGAAGGGGAAAAAAATCCCCATAAAGATCAATGAAATATTACAGTATTAAAAGTAGAAAGTGCTTTGCTTTTACTCCTAGTGCTGCAAATGATTGATTTACCTAAACAGCCGAAGACAGATTGCTCTACAATATAGCATTTAAATAATATTTATATAATAATATTTGATGAAGAAAATGCTTGATAGAAAACAGGAGTCAGACAGATTTAACTTTCAGATAGATTTAACTGTGTATTCTGTCTGACTTTTATATTACTGGATGCTTTAAACCTTAATCTTTTACAGTTTGTTCTAAGCTTTTGGCAAAGTAACTGATGGTCAGTTACTTCACCATTGGGGAGAGAATCCGTATCTGAAATGTTCTTGGTGAGGAGAAATGAGTCAAGAAGTGTCTAAGGAAAATATGTGATGACTATTGACCATCAGTCTAGCTTCACGCCTCTGGTTCATGCATGCTGCAGAAAGCCAGAGCTCAGTCTTTTTTCTATCAGTGTTCAAAGAACACAGTGGACCAAGAGGCTAAGTAATAGCTTGGTACAGGGGTGGGAATTGTGGAGAAGCAGTTGAAGTCTACTAGAACAAGAGCTACAACTCCCAATAACTCCAAAGTTGGCTTAAACAATGTCCACACAGCCTGTGCAGTATAAGTAGTATCTTGGCATAGCAGCAGGAGTATTGGAGTCTAGGTCACCTCAACAATAAAAGACAATTGAATTCAAACCAACTTTATTTATATAGCACCACTTGTTGGGGTTAGGTATAATGCCAGCTTGGTGGCAGGCAAAGCTGTGAACACCTATGCTTAGTAGTAGTAAAGTACAATTAAAAAGTGTGTGAAACACTGTGGGGAAAAAAAAACTCTGCAGTGTCACTGTGAGGACAAGACTCCTGAAGTGCTGCTGCGTACACAGATACCACAATGCAACTGTCTAGTAAGAATATGAAGGTGTCATGCTTCTAGTGTCTAATGTAGCATTGAGTCACTGGTTGACTTGGACCTTCCTGAGTGGGCTTTATATGTTCTCCCTGTGCCTGGATTGGTTTTCTCCAGCTGCTCAGTTTGTGCAGACCCCAAGTTCACAGACATGGAGTTAACTGGTCCCCTCAACAACTGTTTACACAATAAGTGGGCATAGCTACCATTTAAATTATTTACCCTTTTTCTCCAATGTAAACGTAAGTATTGTTTTTAATGTGTCAGGTTTCATGAATACTCAGAAAAATGAATGTGCCTTTCAATATTTTATTCATTTTTTCCATTTCTATAAAGGTTTATGAAAATTCTTAATGAAAAAGGCATAAAAGGACATGAAATCTGTCTTAAATTACACTGTAATTAAGTAAAAAGGGGACTTCAAATGCAAGCATGCCTCTCATGGCCACTCACCTCAAATAGTTTTTTTTTTTTTTCATTTCTTATAAGCCTTTATATTTAACATGAAATACAGTTTCCTAATAAAGTCACTATGTCACTCAAACTGCAGGCTGTTGAGAGTATGGAGAAGTCAGTGTATTCACAAGTACTAGTCAATGAGTTTTTTATGGACAGGACTACCATGTGAGAACTGTGGACTACAAAAACATGTTTTCTCCTCTTCCGTTTTTCACATGGACAAGGATGAAATATTTAACTTCACTCATCAAACATCTACATTTTCTGAACACATGTATGTCTGTCTTGCACCAGCAAAGCCCAACATAAAACAATCAGTTACATTACATGCAATTATTCCAAAATTAATATAAGACCTAACCTATAATTAAATACAGACTCAGGGCTGCTGCTGGGAAGTGAAGACAAAAGGGAGTGACACAGGATGCTGTTGACACACACACAAAGGCGAGAAATAAATGATAAAACAATTCAAATTAAACATTCCATTCTCAATCCAGCCCTAGTAGTATATTTAGTAGTTAATGTCTGAATCCATAGGTCTGTGTTCCCTACTTTTCTAAAGGCCCCACCATCTCATCATTCCACTACAAAGCCTGAAACCCTGAATACTTTGGTTACTCTTATCTCCCGTGCAACAATAACAGCTCTTTGGCCCCGAAAAGAAGCCATGAGCCAAGAGCAAAGCTATCATTGCCAGCATAATAGACTGTTTTTCCACTGTGCACATGAGTGAAAGACCCTGTGTGTGTGGTGTGTGTGTGTGTGTGTGTGTGTGTGTGTGCGTGCCATTTTGCCTACAGTTTCTTCTAGTTTATCACTGATACCCCCTACATTTGCTACAAACACATACTGTACACTCACTTACAGTGCAATTACTCACCCACCTTCACTTAAGTAGAAGGTAATACCATTATGGACTGCCTGCTTCTCTAAGCAGCAGGACCACTTTGTGGGTGAAGAATGGAGAAAAGGGAAATGTATGTGGGTAAATGCTAAATAGAAAGTACCAATTACTCTGCAGTACACTCTTTTAACCCTAATTTTCTACAGCAACTGCAGCTTCTGCAATAGACCCAAATTCATCCAACACATAATCAATAGTGCAACATGAATCATTAAAGGTTAATAGTTTTTACTGCTACCACTAGCCATAGTAACATAGAAGCTATGATTTCTAACCTTTTCTTCTTACCTTTAAATGTCTACTTTGTCAAAATACTATTGAAATCACGCTGTATGCAGTGTTCCCATGAATCAACTGACTGTAAAAGGACATTGGATTATTTTATTTTAGAAGAAAACAGGATTCTTCTCAGAAATTGAAACTTGAAACTTCTCAGAGTAAATTTATGGATTTATTCATTATGGAAACTGGCGATGACATCTTTCACGCACTCCTTCACACATATATCACATTGAATCTAAACATATGTGTGTGGCATCTGTATGTTTAGGTGTGACTGAATTTGAATCAACGAGTATGAATTTTAATCTAGTTAGAGCATATAGAAGCTAAGGGTTTCAGTGTTTCTTTATTACCATGCCCTTGCACAGTATTTTTGCATCATCCAAATCTTGTCTCTTGGGTTTTTATTAACCACTATGTATAAGTAATACTTTGTATATTCACCTTGACCTTGCCATTCCCCTACATTAAATCAGGTAAAAATCAATATTTTGATATTAACTATTGATTGACTATTTGTGTGCTTGTGACGATTCCATAAAGTTATTACTAAACTCAAAAGCCGTATATAATATTTAAAGAAAACGTTCACATTTTTTTAAGTGTGTCCTAAAACGATGCCCACGTAAGTACTGAAAGATGTCTAACTTGCTGCAAAGACTCATCATGTTCAAACCGGCCATTGCATGATTTCTTATTAAAACCTTTGATGGAAGTGATGGGGGCCACAATCAGCAGCTTATTCTGTGGAAAATATTATTTACATTTGTAAAGCTAAAATCAGGCATATCATGCGTTATAATATATTAAATAAAGTGGATATCCCACAGAGTAGAAGTAACATAACCACCGTTTCTATGGACAGTTGAGTTGCAGGGTAAGAACATAACAATAAGAGTGATATTTGTTTTTAAAAAGCTGCAACTTGGTAGATAGATGCTTATAATATCTAATTTGAAAGGTTAAAGCATTTTGTCTTCAGACGGAGGGATGGATGACCCTCACAGGAAACGTCTTGGAAAGATTTCTTTAAGACCTGTCCAAACAGGTGGATTGCTTACAGCTAGTAAAACCTGTTTCAGTGTTTATGTGGACAACTGACTGTGTTCTGACTTCACCAAACAACATATAAAGAAGTATTAGAAATGTTTGACTAGTCAACACAGTGGATCATTAAGTTGCTAAAGAGCTACATATTTCTCTCAGGATTTGGTGGAGACCAAAATACGAGAGTGAATATTTGATTTTAAATGAATAAGGTGAACACAAATACGATTCAAATTAATGCTAATGTTGAATTATTGCAGGTTTTGCAAAGTAAACACAGTGTCTGGCAGTGGGTTTGGGAAATATGCACCTCCCATTAATTTTAATCCTATGTCACTTGGACACTTTGCACCTTTATGACACTAAGCTACACTTCTTTAGATTAAATACGAGTTGATGAAGAAAGTTTGTCCAGAGAGGTTCTTCTATTCCTATAATCCACTTAGCTCAAAGCACCATGCACTTACACTCTCCAAGCAGTTTCCACCTCCAGGGAGAATGCAGTCATAAGCATTGTGTGCTCTCCTACTCTCCCTGAATAATTTTTGCTTTCTAGCTCTGACCCTATTCTACTCCCAAACCATTCTAATATCACACAGTCATTCTCTGCAAAGTAATTTCCCAAAATAATCCATGGAGGCTTTCTCAGCACAACCTTGAACTGCATTCGAGAGCTGAAAGCAGAGAAGTGGATTATGCTACAGATGTGCTTTGAGAAGTATTGAATGTTTTGATGCTTTTTCTCCTGCTGTGAAACTTGTCACCATTGGAAGCTGTTGTAAATGCTGTGAATTCAAAATTGACACCATCACCTTTTAATCCCACAGGGATGCTTCACACAAAGAAGACTGACTTTGGTTAAAGTTGCAATTTAGGTTTGTGGCTTTAAATGTGTTTTACAGAACACAACTGCTACATCGCATTGCATATCTTGTGAGAGTGTGTTACAAGTCTCTGTTGATGCACACACATGCACTGCTCTTGTCTCCAGTGAAGATGGACAGTGTGAGGGCACCTGGGTAACAGTGAGGCAGAGGCTACATCACCTAGAAGCCCTCTGCATGCAAAGCAGTACAACATCACAGTGCTGACTGGTACTCAGCTGTTGACAGATCGCTGGGGAGAAGCACGTAGGCCTGATAGTAACCTTAGTAGACATCCTGTTCTACTGTTTGTCGCTCAAATGGACAATTAAAGCGCAGGGTAGACTTAACTTAATTGTAAATGAACAGAACATTAAAGTTAAAGCTGAAATCTTCCAATATTAGTCTGTACGTTTGTGCATTTGCCCTTAAGCTTATACTGTATGTCTGCTGCATAAAGCATATACGTGTGTGTGTGTGTGTGTGTGTGTGTGTGTTTGTGTGTGTGTGTGTGTGTGTGTGTGTGTGCGACAGAAAGAGAGAGCAGAGAAAAAGCAATGACTCACTCTTTTTAAATGTCACAGGGTTCACTGAGGTTAATGCATTGTCACATTTTATTTAATTTATGTACGAAATTAAGGCATCCCTGCCCCAAAGTGACCAGTAGAGTGCCTTCATGAAAAATTTACCACGTGGACAAAAACCATATGTTTCTTTGGAAAGTCAAAGGTGGCTCGAAGGTCATAGTGGTTTGACACCACTCAAAGGACATTTTGCAACAAAAGCAACTGTAGAAAGTTAAAAACCCCATTTGCAGAAAAGTCGGGATGCTAATAAAGATGTAAATAAATGGAGAATAAATGGAGGGATTTGCAAGTGAGATATTAAATGCCGAGATACTAAATTTAGTGTGTAAAATTTAGTGTTTTTAAAATAAAGCATGTAATTTTGTCTGTACGATTATTATTATTATTATTATTAGTTCAAATTCACATCAAGTTTAATGTGAGCTGTTATGTGTAAACCATGACGACGAGGTTGTTTTACAAAAAATCAAGTTGATGCGTTTTTTTAATTGAATGTGCAGAACAACACTGCTCGACATTCTAATGGGTAGATTTGTTTTTGTCAAAGCTTTTATGTAATAGCCCACAGTAAGACTTGACAATGATCAACAAGTCAGCTGTAATAACTTGCAAGCTGTTGAATGTTGAGAGCTGTAAAATCAGGCCAGTGCTTCCTCTGTCTGTTACCTCTTTTAAAAATCTGTTTATTCTCCTGCTTCTTCTAGTAAATGGCTGTTGGCCAGGTTTCCTTTGGATGAAAGCCTGTCTGATCTCAGGGAGAAGATCCTGGTTGAATAAATCCTTATATAAAGCAATCGAATATAAACAAAATGTAAAGGCATTAAATAGGAAAGTGAGGATGAAAAATAAAACTCAAGGAAATTAACAACTGAGAGAGGAGATACAGTATGTAGGCTATATGTGTTTATACCTCCCACATATTTCATAAGCAGGAATATTAAGTCATGCATTAAAAAGATAATGCTTCATTTTATTCCACTTGAGACTTCTTAATGACCCGCCTCTGTCTTTTTCTCAGCATCTCTTTCAACTTTAATCCCTTCAGTCTCCTCACTTATTGCCCACTTATTCTCCCTCATTTAGTTCAGATTAAAATGTGCTCACTGATCCTGCTCTACTCATTCCAACGTGCTATTTCTTTTTCTGCTCTCCCACTTCTTTGGTCATTTCTCTTTCTCTTTTCATCCCTTTCATCCCCCTTCACTATTTTACCTGCAGTCCCACAATAGGCTGAGTCCTTTAGGCAAATAGGTTGATTGAACATATTAGAAATTTGAGTTAAAATAAACAAACAAGTACAGCAGACCTAAAACTGCCCACAAAGAAATTTGAGCATAATATGAGAATTAACAGTAACACTGTTATAAATGTATTGGGGTTAAGTTTGATTTTCCCTTTACATTAAAATGTCAGGTAGGGTTATGCAAACCTAACCCTAAACCTAATAATGCACATTTAGCACAATCGTTATTTTTAAGTATTTAACTATAAAACTCATAGTAAATTATCTGTGCAAAAGTTTGCACCCCCCCAAATAAATTAATTTCCAATAAACAAACATTTGAACTAGCTTAATGTGCATTAACAATTATGTTGATGTTACTGTATTTGGAATTTTATCTGTCTATTACTGTGTATTGTATAAAATGCACATTTAGTGGTTAGCGTTAGCACAATTCACATTTAAACAAAATGAAATTAAAAACAATCAGGTGAAAATTAAATAGATTATTTTAGGTTATTTAAATAGATTCTTTTCAGTATCACTAAACTCTTAAGAGTAGAGTTTGTTTTAATGTTAGTTAAACTAAAAAATGTAAACCAAAGTGTTTTCAACTTTTAAAGCCATTAGTGGTGGGAGGAACATTTATTTTGTAAGAATTTTAAAGACTGTTTTAGGTAAATTCCAGAGTCTTTGTTGGTGGCCATGACCCTTCCTGGCTAAAGCCCCTGCCTGCAACTGTTAAAATGGTCAATTAAAAATACATACATGCTGTAGTTTTTATGTTTAACATGGAAGGATTTAAAAATCTGAAACCCTAAAAGGTTTAAAGCAGAGTCACCGGTAGCCTGTGACCACTTTCCAAGTAGCTCGCCAAAGGGTTAATGAGTCCTACGTAAATTTGAAAACTTGGTTACTCAAATTTGAGTGGTCGTGTATATCCAATCAAATTTATCCGTGTCTCTCCCCAAATCTAGAGACTAATTCCAATGTTTTGGACACTTTGAAGTGAAAGCACATTTCTCAGTCTTCTCAATGAGCAGCAGGTGCACCCAAAGCACTCACAGACAGCCCAGTCCTCGTGCAGCCCCTCCCAGATGCAGTCAGAGCAGGAGATGTCCACCTGTCTGCTGTGTCCAGACTGTAAATAAAATGAATCGTGCATGCACAAAGCCACCGCTGGCCTCATACCAGTAAGAGAATACAATAGAAAAAAATAAATGCAGACACACTGAATGCAAAAATACATCCAAAAACATTTTTGTGATGTTATAATGCAAAATGTGAGTTGTGAACACCAATATTTTTGTAAAGGTTCAGGAAAACAACTTATCAGTTCGTTTGCATTGAAGTAAAAATATGTAAAAGTAGCTCTCAGGGGAAACAGTTTGGACACACCTGGTTTAAATTGAGGACTGTCGAAGGTTTCTACAAAAATAATCACATTATTTTCAGGTACTTTATTTTGCATCATCTAATATTTTATTTATTAAAAGTGCCTATTTTTAGTATGATAGTAACGCTTGCTTACCTTAGAGGCACTTTGCACATGTGTAAAGAGTATCCCTGCTGCTTGAAAAACCGACTGCATGTAATTTTCTGGATTTAAAACATATCAACCTTATCTGTACACAACAAAGGTTTCGTTATCTGCTGCACTTAGTTTGCTGAAAAAATCCCCTATTACAAGACAATAAAAACCTCTTGTGTTTCAAGCAGCAGGCTAAGAAAACACCAGCGACTGTGTAATGACAGAGTGTAGGATAAGAGGCTGGTGCTTTGCCGCTCTAGTTTCTGTCCTCTTCTGAACAGAAAGTACCAGTAAAGTGTCTTTGCTAATGCAACTAATAACAACAATTTGCAGCAGTACTCACTACTGCTGTCACTAAAGCCAACTTTGGTCCATTTTAGGTAACTGTTTAGGCAGTGAAAACCCTTAATATTCGCTAGCTGCCTCCCTTTTTTGCCAAATAAAGATGTGCTTCCTGTCTAAAAGAATCTACTTTAAATTTAGATACAATTTCCTCCACAATTGTCAGCCAGCAATGATAATCCAGCAACAACTGTCTGTATGCATTTCAATTTCTAGAAAAGTGCCACAATATAGCATAGTGAACGCTTTAAAGAACTAATGTGATGAAAAACCAATCACTTTGATGGGTGGATTACAGAGAAGTTGGGGCCCTGTTGTACTGTCAAATTACTAAAATCTATCTCCTCAGTGTTTTTAAGTTATTAAAAATTGACGGTTGTCAAAACTCCTCCCAATGTGACATCATAATGTCCTCTGCCCCTAAAATGCCTCTAAGGAACAAGCCTACTGTTTAGAAACATCTTGTTTAAACCCTGAAATGTGATTTAGCAGGTTCTTCCACTGCACATTCGGGCTCAGACTTTAGTTTACAGTTGCTGTAAAACTTCTGTCTTAGTCTATTAGTGTTTCCAGTGAACGTCATTTCGAAGCTGCAAGATGGATTTAGAGAAATCTGAACAACTTGAATACCAGTTCTTTCTTCTTCTTTTCTTTTCGATTTTTGCCTTTCCGGGGTCACCACAGCGAATCATGTGCCTCCATCTAACCCTGTCCTCTCCATCCTTTTCTCTCATATCGACTAACTTCATGTCCTCTCTCACTACATCCATAAATCTCCTCTTTGGTCTTCCTCTAGACCTCCTGCCTGGCAGCTCCAACCTCAGCATCCTTCTACCGATATATTCACACTCTCTCCCCTGAACATGTCCAAACCACCTCAATCTGGCCTCTCTGACTTTATCTCCTAAACATCTAACATGAGCTGTCCCTCTGATGTCCTCTGATGATTCCTGATCCTGTCAATCCTTGTCACTCCCAAAGAGAACCTCAACATCTGAAGCTCTGCTACCTCCAGCTCTGCCTCCTGTCTTTTCTTCAGTGCCACTGTCTCTAACCTTCATTCCTCTGCTTTCCAGAGCAGAGCTTCACCTCTCTAGATTTTCTTCCACCTGCTCTCACTACCGATCACAATGTCATCTGCAAACATCATAGTCCATTCAGGTTGGAAGTCATGATTTACATGTTTAATTTGGCATGTGTTTTACGTCGGATGACCTTCCTGACACAACCCTCTGCCAGACTTTATCCAGACTTGAGACTGGCACAACAAGACACTGGCTTTGTGCCCCTTGTGGTTGCATTAACAACTTGAAAATAAATGTGTAAAATACACAAAGTATTTTCAACAAAGACTACAATCAAGCTATTTTAAACACATATTGATCCTAAACTAACTATTTTAGTGGCACTACCTTCTCTCAGCTCTTGAGAAATTGTGGACAAATTCAAACAGATTAGTGTGTGGTAATTATCTGCATATATTGAATGAGGTGATGTATGCCCACAGAACTGCCACTGAGAGTCTGTTTATGCCAGTAAAATCAATGACACTCAATGAGCCCTTGAACCCAGACAACTATACTGTTGGTCATTTGCACCTCTTCGTAAAACCCTCAGTGTTGGTTGAAGGAGCACCCTCATGGCAATATTTGGCACTAGGCAATAAAACAGTGGCTGCTGTCTGGAATAATGGAACCAAAATGGCAAATTTTAAATTGGAAAAACCACTGGGAAAAAACGTGCAAACATTAGATTTAGGCACAAAGACATCACAGGTTTAAGCATGAAACAAACATGGCTGCATTCACTTTCTGTTGCACCTGCAGTACTCCTCCTCACCAGCTGAGGCTCCCTTGCCACACCACTCCACTTCTCGCCAGGCTCTGCTCCCTCCTGGTTTTCGCTCCTCAGCTGGTCACTAGTTCACTCACCTGTTCCCTATCATCCTCATCCTTGCATGTTTTGTGTGTAGGAGTTAGATTCTTTTGTTTCTGGTGTGTCATGTCCATTCCAGCATGATCTCCCAATTCTGTTCATACTCTCCCTGGCCACCAGCCTTTTATACTGTTTGCGAGTTAGTCTGTTGCATTTATGTTGTCTTTATTCAGAGCTTGTAGTAATTAGTTTCCTCCTCGAGATTGATTTGTTTTTTCTAGTTTGCCTGTTTTTGTCGTGAGACTTCTTTAGTTGGTACTTATAGTTTGTATTTGCTGTTTTATCCCCAGCACAGATGATGAGACTTTTTGTTGTTCTAAATTTGGTTACTAAAACATTCTTGTGTCCACTCTTTCTGATTTTGGGTCCACTTGTCAGTCTTTAATACCCCAAATCTAAGTAATATTGTTTTGTGCCCACACCCAACCTAGCCATAACCAAAATATTGTCACATTATAATCAATTAAAGTTAAAAAAGATGTTAAAAAATAAATGTTCACATGTTGCATGTAGATTTATTACTCTCTACAATGTCATGTCATCGGGACTCAAATCACAGAATATATGCAATAATAATAAGTCAATTTCTCCTTTTGTGTCCAGATGCATTTTTTGTTTTGTTGTTTTTACTTTTGGGAGTTTTTACTTTTTTAAGCATTTTACTTTTGTTCATTGGTTTTCTGCTCAGATTTCAGTTTATCACAGCACCATATGCAAAGCTTATTTGTTTACTACTCATATCTTTTATAGCTTTAGTCAGAATATATAGATTTTTTTTCCCTCTTTTCATTCTGTTGTTTTGGTGATGCTACAAACCAGCACTGACCTTTGTAAAGGGATAATCCACTAAATCGCTCAGCCGGCCATAAAGACCTTTTTTATTTACCGCTAACCGTCTCGTGGCATTTCAAACTTGCTCTCTCTGTCTCCATCTCCTCCCCCACTCTCTCTGTATGTGTCTTTCTTTCCTCAGCTGTGTCTTTCTTTTCTGTTTCCCTCAGTGGGGGCAGATGAGCATAGTCAGATGTCAGACCCATATTATACAGACAGGCTGTGTGTGCTTTATTGACATATTTATACAGCAAATAAATATATACAGGTGCATCTAAAAAAAAATACAATAGCGTGAAAGGTAATTGTTTTCTGTTTTATTTCAAAAAGTGAAAAAAGCTCATGAAAATTAAAAATCACGTATTTTAATATACATCAAAATCAGAGTATTTCGACACTGAGCAAATCACTATTTCCATAGTGGAAATATTGTGTATCTCTCTGTCTAGTGTACTCCATGCAGCAGGAGGGCAAATCTATGATATCAAATATACATTGTCATTAATTCCTCTCTGTGATAAGAATTTATGATATTATGACATTGACTTTATGGTTGCATGACCATATGTTTGCATGTGTTTGCTGGTGGTGGAAGGCAATATTTTCCACAATATTTGTTTGAGATGCAGCTATTTACATTGCATCCAGAAAGCATTCACTTCATTCACATTACCATCCCTACAGTGAAACATGGTGGTAGCAGCATCATGCTGTGGGGATGTTTTTCAGCAGCAGGAACTGGGAGACTAGTCAGGGTAGAAAGAAAGATGTATGCAGCAATGTGCAAAGAAATGCTTGATGGAAACCTGTTCCAGAATGCTCTGGACCTCAGACTGGGGCAACGGTTCATCTTTCTACAGGACGACGACCCTAAGCACACAGCCAAGATAACAAAGGAGTGGTTACGGTACAAAGTATTAAGCAAAGGCATCTAAGATGGAGTATTAAGCAGTGGCATCCTTTTTTTACATAAACTTCTTTCACGTTGTCATAAAGTATTGTTCGCAGATTGTTGAGGAAAATATTTTTCCTCTGATTCCAAAATTGATCGAATTTGGAATAATTCTGTAAAACCACAATGTGGAAAAAGTTCAGCACTGTGAATACTTTCTGGATGCACTAAATTTGGGCTGTCTCTCAATTAAACATTTTATTTGCAATTAATTTTATTTGCAAATTGATGACAAATTTTTCATGTACTGATCATGTACTGCTTTGAGAAAGAGGGGGGCTGGTTTAGTGTGGAGGTTGTAAAAAAAAATTATGAAAAATGATTAGCCCAAACTCATTATCACTTTCAAATTTTTAAATCATAAAAGACTTGCAAGTTGACTTAGACTCTAACATCACTAAAATTGTGAATTCCCTTTTGATTTGAGATGACTTTCCAGCTTCCCTCTGCCCAAACATTTATATTTGTAATATAACAAGTGTGCATTGAATCAGACTAATCAGAAAGGTGTCTCCCAGTCCCTCAGTGTGAGGGACTAAAAGTACAAAACCTTTCTTCAGTTGACAGAAGCCCAGACGTTTTCTAAAAAGTATTTTAAATATAAAATGCGACAGTAGCACCGAGACTGTGGTGTTAATCATTGCAATCATTAACACACACTCTACTACATTAAAAGGATAATACAGTATACTGTATATCATGAATATAAACACCCATAAGCTAAATAGTAAATTAAAATTGGCTTACTTTTTTTCCTTTACGTGATAAGGAATAATGAAATAAAGCAGCACTTCACCAAAACTTTATTCATCAACCTCACCAAAATCCAAAATATTCTAAAGTCCATAAAATTTGGGACATTAACATTTTTACTAGATGGATGTGGCTTTTAAAACGTCCCTCAACAACCTGATTCAAACAGAAGTAGTGCTTGCCGATATTTCTGACATCTGTGATCTGTAACAATAAAGCAAATACTTTTCAGGTTAGAATAGCTTCTTTTAAATTCCCAATATTATAGTGTGGACTCAGTTTAATTTGGATGTAATAAAAGTGTGTAAGGACACTCCTGCATGTATGTATTTAATGAATTTGGAATAGACGTCCTTGCTGCCATTGATGTCAACCTTTTAAGTTGCTAAAGTGAAGATTTTTGAATCAGGGCTCCAGTATTTGGATCATTGATCTTGTTAGGGTGTAAAAAATGACAGAGTAAGATACACATTTAACATTTTGAAGACAAAATCACAGTTAGTGATGCAAAACTAAACTGACTTTATAAAATGCTATGAAATCCCAGTTTAGTCACATTTGACAATTTCCTTTTATTTGTGCTTTAAATGGACAATGCTCATCTAGCACTTTCTACTTCACTGGAAAAAAACCCTTTAGCATTTTGCCTCTAATTCATATTCAGTCACACACTTTTCGAGATCCTGGTCTGACACATTAGGAGAAAATTTTGGTTTAGTGTCTCAAGGACACTTTGACGGAAGGAGCAGGGGATCTAACCACAGTCCCTGTAATTAATAGATGACCTGCTTTATCTGCTGAGCCACAGTTGCCCCAACATTAACTGGTATTTTTACATAATTTTAAAAAGAGACCTTATTTCTGATATGCTCAGAAATTGGTGAATCACAAATGATGATTTGTTTATGAATAAAAAAACTTGACCTGACTTGGGGCTCTGTAGTAAAGACTTTCTTAAGACTTGTAATGTAATTTTGTCTCACCACTGCTTGGCTGTCACAAGCACAGAGGTCCTTTGTTTTTGGGTTGTCTGTTCATCTCATTTTGTGAGACCACAGACACATCTTAATGGAATTGCTTTAAATTGGAACTTGTCCAATTTGAATCAAGGATGAACTAATGACATTTTGGTGGTCAAAGGTCAAGACTACCACCTACCTTACATTTAAATTCTTATGAATTCTTAGAATGTGTCGCTGACATCAGTCCAAAAAGTCCAAATGAGCTAATCTTTTCCATGAAATTGTGAAATGTCTTAGTTTCAACATCTGATATGTTGTTTATGTTCTACTTTGAATAAAATATGGTTTGATGAGATTTCATTGCAAATCATTGCATTCTGTATTTATTTGTTTTACACATCTTCCCAACTTTTTGGGAATTGGGCTTGTAATTAACTTAATTAAAATAACAAATTAGATGTTAACACATACTGTACAGTGGTTACATCTTATACCTTGCATGCAAATTAAAAAATGTTGGTCACACAAATGTTTGCTTCCAATTGGCATCACTGTGAATGTTTGTATTATATTCCTGTTGCTTACATGTAGCTTGCTCCTCCTCTGATCAAGGCAAGGGTATAAGGGCATTTATGTCTGATCCAACTCCACTGACTCTAATGTCCCTAGGTACTGGCCCTGCATCATCTGAGGCTAGGGAAAAAATGCAGTTGTTACAGGGTTTATTTTATTGTATTTGACACACAGAGGAGCACAAAAAGACACACAGGGGGAAAACATAGCTGCAGGTGCCTGTTAGGAACAGTAAAACAAAACCCAATTCACTGCACAGTCACAGACACATACACACAAACATTTACACAAAGTTGTCCGGACATACAGCAAACACACATTTATGCCTGTACACAGAAAACACACATACTGACAGAGAATGACCCAGGGGGAGTCAACATGCCCAAACACACATTTAGATGTCACAGAAACATTACACCCTCTCAAGTTATATATATGGTCTATACTGTTTTACCAGTGCCAGGCCCGAATTCTCATGGACATGCTACAAAATAAGCTAAATTAAAAAACTAAAAAGAGAAAAAGAAAACAATACCACAAGAAAAGGTAATGTAGCTGAATGGAATCGAACATTTTAAATGATGTTCGATGATGATAGATGATGATCTTATATGTTTGTATAATCAATTTGCGTGTGTGTCAATAAATTTATCTTTTCATCACAGAATAAAATATACATTTTAGGACTTTGCAATTTTGTTTATTACTTAATACAATTATATTAATAATTATTATGTCAAATAATTATTTAAGAAATTATTTTTTATTATCCAATTAGAAATAAATCCCTGAATAATTATCTTTGCAACCTCTGTGGTCCTCCATAATATGTGGTTGTCTGTCAAAGCTCAATATTAAGGCTCAATCTTAACAAACTCCTTGAAACAAAGGCAAGAAGTGTGTGTGCGTGTGTGTGCGTGTGTGTGCGTGTGTGTGCATGTGTGTGTGTGTGTGTGTTGGACCATGCGTGCTTCAGTGTGGAAATTTATGAGTCAGTCAGTTTGTCTTTATTAAAAATACAGGTCAGAGTTGCCTCAAGGTCTGAGCTGTCTTTCGCAAATAAAACTCATAGTCAAGTGGCTGAAAAGCAAGTACGTGAGTCTTTAAGATTCAAAGACACTTTAAACGAAAGATGTCATCTTTCTGATGCAGTTACTTCTGGCTTTTTGCAATTAAAGAATATTTTTGAAGTTATGAGAAGAAAACTTTTTCAGAAAGAATCTAAAGTAAGTGAATGAATATTTATTATTACTTATGTTTATTATTGCATATATGTGAGTCTCAAATACACCTCCACACAGAACCATGTGTAAAAAGCATCTGCCAAATGAATAAATGTAAATCAGCACAACTGTTGTTATGTTTCTGTGTGTGTGTGTGTGTCCAAGTTTTTCTTTTTTTTTTTCTTTTTTTTTTGAGAAGCATGAGCAGGACAATTTATGGTTTGTTTACTTCTCCTGTTAAATCCTGTGTATTCTCACACACTCCCACACACACAGGCAACAAGTCTAATTCCTCAAGCATCATCCCGCATTTTCACCCATGGGGTTCCTCGTTGTTCCAAGGGGAAGGTGCATCAATCCAGAAAAAATAAAGAATTATCCACTCCAAGACGATAACTTTTACACCTGCAAGTTTTTGTTTTTTCAAATCACTCCCCAAAGAAAAGATTAATTTGAGAACAACAACCATCTATCTGTTTTAGTGTTTCTTAGCAAAATTCAAGACTTTGTGTAAATGTGGTTATAAACACTATGGAATGATTTGTAAATTATATGACATGTCTTATGGACTTTAGCTGCAGGGAAGTTTAGCACCAGGACTCTTTTACTACAGAGCAATGTTGTTGTAATACAGGTAAAATGTGGTTTTGCATGCATTTTCATATCTGTATAGCAGCACGTTGTTCCAAAACCTATAAATATTGTTTGGCATTAATGGATACTTCACAGATAATGCACCCCCAGCTTTTAGACTGTGTGCTGATAACAAATCCAACTGTCTCTATCCATCTTTTTTCAAAGATGGGAAATGGGAATGGGAAATTTTTAAAAAGGACGTTTTTGATTGATCCAAAGCCACTGTACGTTGTTATCAGCGTGTATCACAGCTTATTTAGTGGACTTCCCAAATGTGCAACAAGTGCAACAATGTTTAGTTATAGTCAGTAAATGTAAATGTATAAAGTAAAGTCCTGTGGAATCTGATGAAAGAGCCTAAGATAGGTTCAACAGTGCAACAAACATAATCAGTCAGGTGAATCAGAGAGTTGCAAATTAGGAGCAGGTCAGTAAACTATTTTATCTGAAGGTGAACATGATAATCATAACATGATAACATCATCTGTAATGTCAGTAACCACAATAAATTGCACTAGAAATTCTAAAAGTGTACACACTTACAATTTAAAACTATAATGTTGTTAAACTTAATTTCTATCACATTTGTTTGTTGTAACATTGGACCTATTTTTACCAGCATCTTTTCAAATTGATCGGCTGAGCTTCAAAACCAAAATCTGCATTTTAACAAATCAGAAAACGAACAAACAAGAACAAAATCTTGGGTCTCCTGTATTAAATAGCTGGGTTTAAAATAGTATAGGTGGTCACACAGAGAATGTGGGCACAAATTGGAGCTCTGACCGCCTGAAACTGCAGTGTGTGTTCAATTCCTTACCACATATTTCCTATCAAACACAATTATGTTGCTTAAAGACCAAAATAATACGAAGACTGTTTTATTGTAGATGGAGACCAATAAAAAAACACCCTGACAAAGCTACTTTGAATGCACACTTTTCAGATTTGCCTGCCCTAGAGTATGCGATAGGAGAAAAGGTCCATATGAAAGGGCAGAAACAGAGTGAAGGTTGAACAGAAAGGAAGCGGATTACCTTCACAATAAGACGTTATTTGAAAGCGAGAATGAGTGGGGTAGAGAAAGACAAGGTACCAGGGGAAAGAGAGAAAATAATGTGAAGCAAAGAGCAAGAAGAACACGAGGAAGAATATTCTTAAGAAAGGAAAAGAGGATGAGAGAGAGAGAGGAAAAAAAGAAGCTTAGAAGGTTGGAGAGCCAGAGAAAGAGGGGGAAGATAGAGAAAGGAATCCCACTAACCACCGTAAAGTGGGAAATGGGATTTTGTGTCACATTGCTCCAGCAAATTGCTGCATGCACTGGCTTACAGGCCATAGCCACTGCTTCTTCTTGACATATAGAGCTTTTCAGAGACTAGTGTAGAACATTAAGGTGCCCTACTGCAAACTTAAAATTGCAGTCTGAATCAGTCAAAATAAATTGCTTCCTGAGGTCATTGTCTATTAATGCTGATAAAGTCTTGGCTGGGTCCTGGTGGTTGATCTGCACTGAATAAAACCACTTTGACTATAGTGCATACTGTCGATTTGATTTGAAAACACTTGATTGATCCCCAGAAGGAAAACTTCGGGTGTCTTCAAGCTGTGCACAGATCAGTCTGCTATCATCCAGGTGACTTGAATCTGCTAGAAGCAATGGAAAGGGAGAAGTCTGATGGCATGAGGAGCAAACGACCTGCAACAATGTTGCTCAACACAGCACAGGTGGAACAGCCTATTGCTGAGGGTGCTGCTCAGAGGGCTTTCTTTGCCTGTCCACCATCTACACTAGTGATTTGGGACTAACTGCATTCACTTCATTCGGTCTGGTCCTTATTGAGTCGTCCAGTTTATTTGGGAGAAATTGTACATTTCCCATTATAATGGAAGGCAAACAAGTTTCTCTCGGCGCTTTAATTCAGCTCTGCATCTCAGCCCTTGGTGGATTTTTTTTCTTTCTTCTGGCTGCAGGCCTATGTTTTGCAGGACTAGTAGCTAATAGTGCTGTCTTTGTCATGTGTAAATAATGCTGGGTCCATGGTAAATCCATGGTAATGCATGTTTCCACACAAATGTAAAATTCAGAAAGATCCACATCGTCTTCTCACCTCAAGAAAAATGCACACGTGTGTTGGTGGCATCAAAACTTACAAAATCAACACACAAAGAGGAGTTGATGGCTGCCATCTCACAGGCGTCATTCGAGGACAACACCTGTGAGTCAACATTTAAATTACACAGAAATTATGAAATGGAAATGATATTGTTGCATAAGTAAGCTGCTACTTATATAAGTCATGTTAATTACAAATGCCAAAGATATACAACTTATATTTTTTAAACTATCATATAGCAAAACTTGATCAGCAAAACATAAATTGCTAAAACAAATCAGAACAAGCAAGGTGGGTGGACTATTTTTTTACTCGGAAATTCCAACGACCGGGAAATAAAATCTAATGTAGGGGGTTGATAGGCTGTTGAAAATTAAGTAAAAATATATTAAAATTTTCTTTTTTGACACTCATTTAAGTAAATTCGGTTTCAGGCCTCATCTACAGCAGTTTCTGTTTCAATTAAGCTTACTGACCTCTGTGGGTGAGATGTTTGTCTCTCCTGTTCTAACTCTTATCAGTGTCTCTCTCTTCCCATCTCTCAGTCTCAAATATATATCATCACGTTCTCATTCTGTGTCACTGTAGTCAATGTTAATAATTTATACCACAGAAATATGATGCTGATCCATAGAAAACATACTGTGCAGACAGTAGCAGTAGATGTTGGATCTGTATCTGGAAAAAATGTAACATCTTCAAAATGTCAACATTTCAACAGATTACAGATGAATCCAAATGGCCAGACCACTAATTCTGTGCAAGGCCTTGGGAGCAGAGGACAGGATGAAAGAGACAAGACAGATACAATAGAAGAGGAACGATCCAAGATTATCATCCAGCCTGTGACACAACTCATAAGAAATGGTCAAATGATGAAGAGGAGGGCACTATTGAGACCGTCATCACCTCCATCTGAGAGGAGAGGCAGACAGTCAACAGCAAATGTTATCAGGATGACACCAGGGCAGATGAGGTGCCTGGAGCAATGACAAAAAATGTTTTGCTTTGAACTGTTCCTGACAGAGCCAATCAAACAACCATAGTGCTAAATATGAACAAGTGGGAGAGGTGATCAAAGAGCGCTGGAAGGCAAGTATCAAACAAGCATCCAAGCATAAATGGATCTATGGACTGTATCCATTTCATCCCACCATATCAGTTTTGACAGGAAACAACACAGATGCTATTTTGCAATCACTCTTTGGTGATTTAAAAAGAAATGTTTAATCTACACTTTGACACGCCGTGGTCTTCATCTGTTCCTGGTATTTGTTAAAGTTTGAAAAAATATGAAATATTTTAATCAATGTTAATTATATAATGGCTTAGTCATCTGCAGACGTGACCACAAGACAAGGATTCTGGGACAGGAATCCAGTAAAACACACACACACACAAGACGGGACAAAGGTAAATGGTGTCTGAAGTTAACACAGAATATGAAGCACAGATCACTTCATCATTGGTTTAGTGGATCCAGTAGAAGCACAATGTATGTACGACGTACATCTGCCATTACCCTCTGCAGTGCAATCTACTACAGCTTGATGTGCACCTCCCCAGGAAAGTAACTACATGTACAATCACAACAAGTGTGATTAGTCCACTCGTTAGCTTTGCATTCGCTCCTATGCAAATTATACGAACTACCTAATCTGCATTTCAGTTGTTTCAGTAAAAGTAACTGCTGTTCAGCATCTGTTCACTTCAACCCCAGCATGATCAACTGCTTCAGTAACCAATATTTGTAGCACTGAAAAACTCACTACAGTTGTAAATAAAGTGTTTTGTTTGTAGATACAGAGCAGCATAAATCTAGCTTTGGTGTTGGACAGTGGCCCCACATTGGTTTCTATTTTCGTTCTTCATTATTCTTTACTTTTTTTTCGGAGTATTTTGTTGTTAAAATAATGATTGTGACAAAGACTCCTGACAATACCATAATAACTCTCGTGCATTTTTGTGCGAATACATAAACACTATTGACTCCATGTTGCCCAGTCATCTGCAAAATCTTTCTCTTACTGTACAGTAGCAAAAGAAAACTGAAATTTAATCAAGGCACAAATGCTTATCCATTTTTTATTGCAGTATTTTTCCTTTCAAACTCGCTGCAGTTTTGTGGGCACCAAATCTGCTACCTCGACAAAATTATCACATCAATATGGATTTACAAGTCCTTCAGCACACCCTCCAGCTTGTGGATATTGGAAAGCTGCCCAATCCGAACCCTGTTTTTCATATGGTTCCAGGCATTTTCTTTGTGGTTCAGGTTCTGGTCATCGAAGCATAGGGATTTTCTTGTCTTTAATCCATTTATTAGTCTTGAGTACAGGGGCTGCATTGTGCATGAAGGGTGCACATCATTCAATGGTAACAGGTTCTTGAAGGGGCAGCAGTGGCCCAGTGGGTTGAGTGGCCGCCTACCAACCATAGGGTTGGAGGTTCACGCCTGAATCCTCCCAGCCACATGTCAAACTGTCCCTGTGCAAGACAACCACCAACAGCCCAACCCCAGCCGCACAGCTCGGACTCCAAGCCTGGTACAAATTGGGGAGGGTTGCATCAGGAAGGGGATCCGGCGTAAAAAAAAAACATGCCAAAATTAACATGCCGAATGATCCGCTGTGGTGACCCTGTACTCAAATTACCAGTAAATGCACCCTACAATCACACCATAAGTATTTCACACTTTTACTGTGTAATGTGCGCCTTAGTTTGACATTCCACTTTACTGTCACACCACGTTGGACCCCCACTGTCACCAGCCAGAATGTGCTTTCATTTGAAAACATCATTTTCCTTCTGTCGTCTGATGTCCAGAGTTGACTTCATTAGCATAAATTCTTCCATCTCTGCCTCAGTAGGGAATCTCAGGTCCTTCGGATGATGTATACCAGTGCGACCTTGGGTAAGCCCATGATTCTTATCCTTTACCATTTGCATAAACTCTCCCATGAAGCCGTGATCCAAGGATTTGTCGTTATTTCACGTTTCAAGATGGCATGTCATGTGTGATGTAATGGAACTTTAGGGAACTGTGAGGAAAAACGGAGCATTTGTAATGTTATCTTTTGTGTAACATAATGACTTTTGTCTGTAAGCTAAACAGAATACTGGGAGCTAAACCAAAAGGTTATTAGCTTTCAGTCTTTTGGTGGCATTTGAGTGTGTGTGTGTGCGTGTGTGTGTGTGTTTAAAGATTGGTCTTTTACCAAGCGCGTAATTATTTTGTCATTTAAATACAGCAGAACACAGCGTTTGGCCTGTTAACAAAAATGAATGTGTGTATGTGTGTGTTTACACGTCGTCCACTATTTAGCCCTTTTCTAAAGGAATAATAGGCTTATGTGTTTGCATGTGTTTGCAGATAAGAGAATGAACAACCCTTTACACAGGAGACACCAATTGTGTTTCAAGGTAATTTCATAGTGTTTGTGTGTGTGTGAGAGAGAGAGATGGTTTTGGGGACATTACCAAGAGCACCATATTTAATGCACACCACTTTTGTGACACACAGGACTAATTCTGGAGAACATTTGCCTCTCGGAAAGCAGATAAAAGGTAAAATGTTATTATGGGACGTGTTTTACAAGAAAACAGTTCATGTCAGAACTCAGAAACGTACAGTAACGGTGGCTGGAGAATGACTGTGTTGTATTTTGAGTCTATGAGAGTTTGACAGCAGTTCAACAAGAAAAATAAGAAGTTAATTAGTTTTCTCAAGGACACAATGGAAAAATAGCCATTCAGTCTTTAAGAGCAAACATAGTTTAAAATATTGAGAATGCAGTTAAAGATTGATTAAGATGATAGAATATTTAATAACGTCATTATCCCAGGTGCAGCCGGTAAGAGCTGAACACAGGCACAAACCCCCTGATGTGCTTCCCTTCATTGATCAAGGCATTAGCAATACATCGGTGAGTAATGAATTGGAAAATCAAAGCAAGCTTTCTATGTTCTCACCACCCATTTGACATTTTAAACAAGCAACAAGCGAGCCCTGCAAACAAATTATTGACTAACAAAGAAATCTGACCTTGGTTTTCTTGCAGCATACAGTATGACTTGTGGTAGGAACATCTTTTAAGTAAAATGAATTTCCAGTTGTCCTCTTTGCTCCTACCTTCTTCTAAAATTGGTTTAGTTAGATTTAGTTTGTCAAAAACCCAGTGCCACTAGAAGACAAATTAAAAAGTTGATGGAAGAACTATGCTATGAAATTCTTTAAAATTCTAGTTACACTAGTTTTTGTGAGGGTTATTTTCTGATGTTTAGTCATAAATTAATGAATGACATGTGTACTACACCTGTGATGGTTGTCTAAAAGCTGATAAAAACGAATTAATGAATCACACAGACGCATTATCGCTATTATGACAATCTGTTATACAAGTGTGTTGCAGTAAACTCTGACTCACCAAATGGCTATTATTGGGTATTCATCCACACAATCACATGACTTCAACATCACTACCTTTGATTTTGCACAATATCTTCTATAGAAGCCTCTGTTCATACAGTGGCCTGATTTAGCTAGAGATCACAGATTTAAACACAATGAGGCTGTAAAGGCGGGATACTGAGATGAATCTCCATGTTCGACATAATGTAATTTATTGTTCCCGACAACCTATGTAGTATAACCAACCAACCAACCAGTATAACCAGAACCAAGAGATCATATTTCACCTTCACTAGCTTTTCTCCATTGGATTCCCATTAAATCTAGAATAGAATTTAAAACCCTGCTTCTTACATATAAAGCTCTGAATGGTCAGGCTCCATCATATATAGAACACCTCATAGCACCATATCATCCCAGTAGACCACTTCGCTCTCAGAATGCAGGCCTACTTGTGATTCCCAGAATTTCCAAAGGTAGAATGGGAGGCAGAGCCTTTAGCTATCAAGCTCCTCTCCTGTGGAAGCAGCTCCCAGTTCAGATTCGGGAAGCAGACACCCTCTCTACTTTTAAGTCCAGGCTTATAACCTTCGTCTTTGATAAAGCTCATAGTTATTTATAGTCATGCTGCTATAGGCTTAGACTGCTTGGGGACCCATTGTTGCACTTTTTCTTTTCTCTCTCCACTTTTCACTCACCCCAACCAGTCAAGGCAGATGGCCACCGAACCTGAGCCTGGTTCTGCTGGAGGTGTCTTCCGTTAAAGGCCTATGGCTTGTTGGGTTCCCTGTATACATCTTTATAATCTTGACTTTATTCTTTAAAGTGCCTTGAGATGACTTTGTTGTGAATTGGCGCTATATAAATAAAATTGAATTGAATTAATTATCCATTTGTTTTTCCTTTTTAAAAACATATAACAACAGGAAGAAAGCATGAGTGGCGCATTTACTGATTAATTTTTATGTCATAGAATTTTCTTTTTTTGTCCTATTGGTTTATCTCATAATTCGATGTTGCCACAGCATATCATTAGTCTGCATGTTGATTTGCCAAAGTTTTTACATTAGATGCCCTTACTGACGCAGCCCTCCCAGCTGGGGATGGTGATGGGCTGTTGGGGGGTCAGTATCGGAACCTCCAACCCTATAGTCGGTGCGTGGCCACTCCAACAACTGAGCCACATCATAGAAAAATTCCTTGACCTTGTGTTAACCACATACCTTATCAAGGGTTCTAGTCAAAAACACATTCAAAACACTTATAAATGTAGGTCGGGCTTTAGGACTCATTCCTATGTTGTTCTATTGCTAGTGACATTACTAATAGACAGGTGACAATGGTAAAGTTTTGCAGGGATAATATGGATTCACCAGACCAGAACAAACACTGCAAGACCCTTTATGTTTCCAAAATGATGTGGAAAATAAAAATAAAGAACATGGCAAAGGCCTATGAAGACATTAAAGTCCGAGACACTCAAAAATATTTTATCTGCTGTTGAATGTTATGTGGTTGAAAGTTAGCCCAATTTACCACAAAAAAGAAACAACTTGAATAATTCAGTCCAATTCATTTGTATTCCTTTGTATTTCACATCACAGTGTCTTTCAATATCCATTGCTGAGTTCAGTTCCAATTTAGGACTCAAAGTAATCAAGATGGCAGGAACTTTTTGTACATTTGGTGAATATGTCACGGTGTTCATGTTTCTTATGATAATTCTGTCTGAAGTAAATATTGAAGCTCTGATGCAGCTGGATTTATTCTTTATAAGAGCTCTGCAATCTCTAGAACACATTCACTTCAGATATAATGGCACCAAGTCAAGCACTTGACAGGTTTACTATGAAACCGAAACAATTCTTGAGAGTAGGTACATCTTGTATACCGATATACAGTTTGTTGGTAGATGTATTCAATGTTATGTTGTTGCCTCATCCGTCGTTTGTGGGAGATGCATTAAGATATCAAAGGACTTGGGAATATCTGCAATGATTAACATTTTTTTGTTTTAAGCCATTATTGCCATATACTTTCATCCAGGGTTCGAGTGCTTAAAATTTTGTAATTAATATCGGTCTGAGGGGTCCAAAATTAAACAAACGTATCTCAACTACTGCATGGATTGCAGTGAACTTTGGACACTCTGGAAGCTCAGAGGAATTTGACTTTGAATGGCTGGATTCCAGCTACAATTTTTTAAAATGCACAATTTCAATTCAAGCACAAACAAACATCAGCACAAGCCCCATTAGTGTATCAATGGAGACAAAATGTGACAAAGTTCAGAAAAAGAAAAAAAAAAGAAACATACCACAGACTTTTTTAGTTCTAGTTGTACCTGTGCGGGCACCCAACGATTGTCATTACGTGCAAGTTATCTTGTTAGCATTAGATTTAACTTAAGATACACTTGTTACAAAACAAACTAATGCTGTCTAACTCCAGTCTTATCAAGAATGATGTTTATTTCTCAGCACGATTTTGCATACAAAAATAAGCTGAACAAAGGAGGGAAGAATGTGTTTTTTTTGCCACGGATTCAAACAAGACAACTGCCTCCAAACTTTCCAATATTTTCACCAGGGAATTGTATGGAAGCTGGGCATAACAAATTGTCAGGGATTGTTTAACTGCACCACACTTCAAACTGAATAACTTCCTTAATAAGGGCAAAACCTAAACCCCTGTGAACTTTGTACACCAGTGAGGTGTTAGATTGCTCCTTAAAATGATCTGAAACTTTTAAAGAAATAATACCTTCACTGCTGACTGTCGCCATTTTATTGTGTTGCTCTCAGCTGCAGTGTTTGCTCTAATGATTCTTTCAGACACCGAAGAGAAATCATCTGAATGGCTCTGCTGCGAGTTTATTTGATTAGCTGTCTGTGCATCATGTTTTTCAGAGCTGAATTATTTTCATATTGAGTAAACTCCACAGAGCTCACTCCATCTCAGACATTGATTAATGACTCAGAGGAAGCAGTGTTGTGTTCTTCTGTCCTGCAAATGATCATTTCTCTCATCACCCATTAGCTGACTAAGGTGACAACTAATGGGCAATGTTATCTTGTTGTGATATTGAAGGCTGAAAGAATTTGTACATGACTGACAAACAAAGATACACCAAAAACATGCTGAGAATCCCATTCATAGTGCATCCCTCAGAGCAATGCATCCATCTCAAAGCAGCTGGTTATTTTGGCAGTAACCACTATGCAGCTCGCAGTCCCCTCGTTTCTGTGCTGTCAAACCACACTGACCTCAGCGCAGCAGGCTGTTACAATACTGGGTGGACACAATCTGTTACAAGTGTAGTGAAGAAGTAGTATCCTGTCCTGGGAGTTTCCCAGAATGAATGCTGCAAACACTTGAGAACTGATTTAAACACAAAATAGAAGCATGACCCAAAATTAATAAAACTAATGCAAAATAGCACAAAAAGATGCTTACAACAATGACTAGTCTCACCATTATAAATGCACTGACAAGTCCTCCAACCTTAACAACAATATAGGTCCTTTGTCACTGTTGTTTGATATAACTCACAGAACCCTTTATTAAAATAGCGCCCCCATGTAAGGAGGCAGACATCTGTTGACATTGCCCCCATTTGATACCACGCACCAAAACATTATAGTCTACAATGGTGCCAATATAGCCAGTTTAACGCAGTTTAACGCAATTGTTCATCTTTAAAAACTTGGAAATGCTGGGCAAAAAAACTGTAGGCTCTAAACGTAAAACGGTGCAAACTCTATCCACACAAGAAACACTACAAAGTGATGCAAAATGACCATAACTCTAAAATGAGATGCAGGCAGAGGCATGCATCAAGGGAGGCAACCCCCCCTCTTTGGTAAATAAAGCAGAAGGCAGATGGGAAGAGCATAATAAATTACACTCACACAAACAGACAAGAAGGGGTAAAATATTGTTACAGTAATTTTCACTGCTCCACAGTGAATAAACAGCTTAACTAAGCAGAAAAATTACAATGAAGTACTGTGCATATCTGTTTTTATTTTTTTATTTTTTATTTTTTTGTTACTAATAAAATGTCCTTCATTGCCTTTGTCTTGATAAGTGAGATTAAAACATGACTCGAGTTAAACATTCACAGTTACACAGGCAGTTAAACAGAGGCGGCCATGAAAAGTGCACACATAAACAGAAAACAGCTGTTTTTTGGTGAGTGGGTTGTGTAACTAACAGTGGGGGAAACACAATAACACAATTTCTATGATGTGTGTCTCCATGATGATATTATTTTCACATGGTATTTCTGATTTTTTTTCCTCTTTCAAAAGGTGTTGTTTTTTTCCTCCACTTTTCACAAAATCACAAAAAAATAAATACAAGTATTTAAATATGTACTTATTTAAAAAAAAAATTATATTGTAACTTTGCACTGCTTTTACCAGAACCTTTTACTGTGAGACGTGTAACTTTAGCTTTTTGGTTAATACCTACTCTCGCTTTTGGCTTGTTGCCTAGGTAACTTTACTGCAACTCAACATAGGAAAGGCAAAGATGTAACTCACAATATGAATGATAATTATGCTTATAATCTCCACAAATAGTATTGGAACAGCAAAACAAGGTTGTTTCTGCACTGAAGGCATTTGATTTAGGATCAGAAAATGATGTTTTGATGCTTTTCCCTGTAAATTTGTTTCTGTAATCCTTTAAATTCATTCTGCTGCAGCCATCATGAGTTAAATCATCAATAAAGATTAGAGATAAAGATTTGCTCTGTGGAGGGTTTTTGTGATATCACACACTGTCTTTTTAGGTTTTTTTAGCTGATGACAGAAGCTTTGTAAGAGCTGTGTTCTTTTTCTTGGCTGACCTGTTCTTTATCTTAATTTATCATGCTTTTAATGATAAATATAGTCTTCACAAGAAAAAAACAAAAAGAAACAGAGGTTAAAACCAAGATAATGTCATTTAAAACCTTTTATTGTTTTTATTGAACCACCAGTCTCACAGGACACACCTGAAACACCTGCCAGTCAAAGTCTAAGTCATCTAATATTTGATGTTCAATGGTGTTTGATGGTCTATGTTGTTTAATGCTAAAGTGTATTAAAGTGTAAAACCAAATAGAAGTTGTCTTGTAAAAGCATAAATGATGTTTCATATTGTCCATAAATATTGTCCAAACACCAGCACCAGAAGCACCAAATGTGTATTAATCCACTGCTGGTTGTTTTGTTTGAGCAATGATTCCAGAACAGCATATTATTATATTATTATAGCATATGCACTTTAACCAGGCTGCCTAAAAGCCATAGTTCTGTTGAGCGTAGTATTCTGTTAACTTTGAGCAGCAATGAGTTTATGACCTTAACAGACAAATTCATATTAGATATCATTAATCTATCTGTAGAAACAGGTTATGTTCCACAGGCCTATAAGGTAGCTATAATTAAAACCTGTCTTGACCCAGGTTTTAGCCAATTACAGGCCAATTTCCAATCCCCCCTTTATTTCTGAAATCCTTAATAAAGTAGTTGCAAAGCGATTATTTAACCCCCTTTACAGAAATAATTTGTATGAAGACTTCAGGATTTCGTCAGGATTTAGAGTTCATCATAGTACAGAAACAGCACTGGTAAAAGTCACCAACGATCTTCTCATTGCTTCAGATAATGGACTTTTGAGGAACACAAAATTGGGATTAAAGGAACTGCACTAGGTTGGTTTAAATCTTATCTATCTGATAGACTTCAATTTGTTCATGTTAATGATGAATCCTCCATGCACACAAAGGTTAGCTATGGAGTTCCACAAGGCTCTGTGTTAGGACGGATACTCTTTACTTTATATATGTCTCCTTTAGGCAACATTATTAGAAAACACTTCCTAAATTTCCATTGCTATGCTGATGATACCCAGCTATATTTATCTATGGAACCAGATGAAAATAATCAGTTAATAAAGCTTCAAGCCTACAAGACATAAAGGCCTGAATTTTTTACTTCTAAACTCAGACAAAACTGAAGTCATAGTATTTGGGCCCAAAATCTCAGAAATATGACGTCCAACCATATCATTACTCTAGATGGCATAAGTCTGGCCTCCAGTACTACTGCAAGGAACCATGGAGTTTTTGACCAGGATTTGTCCTTTAACTCACATATAAAACAAATCTCTAGAACAGCCTTCTTCCACCTACGGAACATTGCCAAAATTAGGAGCATCCTGTCTCAAAGTGATGCTGAAAAACTGGTCCATGCGTTTGTTACTTCTGGGTTGGACTACTGTAATTCCCTACTTTCAGGATGTCCCAGTAACTTCCTAAAGAGCCGGCAATTAATCCAAAATGCTGCAGCATTAAATCTAGAATAGAATTTAAAACCCTGCTTCTAACATATAAAGCTCTGAATGGTCAGGCTCCATCATATGAAGAAGACCTCAAAATACCATATCATCCCAGTAGACCACTTTGTTCTCAGAATGCAGGCCTACTTGTGGTTCCCAGAATTTCCAAAGGTAGAATGGGAGGCAGAGCCTTTAGCTATCAAGCTCCTCTACTGTGGAACCAGCTCCCAGTTCAGATTCGGGAAGCAGACACTCTCTCTACTTGTAAGTCTAGGTTTAAAACCTTCCTCTTAAATAAAGCTATTAGTTATTTTTAGTCATGCTGCCATAGGCTTAGTCTGCTGGGGGACCCATTGTTGCTCTTTTCTTTCCTTTCTCCACTTTCCACTCACCCACACCCGTCAAGGCAAATGGCCAGCAACCCTGAGCCTGGTTCTGTTGGAGGTTTCTTCCATTAGAGGGAGTTTTTCCTCTCTACTGTTTCCTATAGGCTTGCTCAACGGGGAATTGTTGGTTTTTCTCTGTGCATTTTTATAGTCTTGACTTTATTCTGTAAAGTGCCTTGAGATGACGTTGTTGTGATTTGGCGCTATATAAATAAAGTTGAATTGAATTGAATATTGGTACTTTTGGTACTTATTATTAGTCGGTAATCAAATGCAAGTTCTCAGTCTGCAAAAAAGTAATATCGGGACATTCCTAATTTCATACGTAACTTGCTAAGAGCAGCATTTAGCAAAACACCTACATTAGTTTCCTTAATACACTCATCAAAGAGCCAAAAAAAGACAAAGCTCTGCCTGGCTGTGTATCTGGCTTATTCTCCAGGGTTTCAGCTCTGCTTTCCTCTGCAGTAAACCACACTACAGTATCTCTCACCCCTTCTCTCTTTGTTCTGGCTTCTGTTAATGACAGCTGAGCCGAGCAATTAAAAAAACCCACCGTACTGCCATCAGGTGTTTGCTTGTCTGCGTGTACTGTATGTATTTCTGCAAGGCTGTGTGTGTACCTGCTGGGTCACATATTAATATAAAGAAGGCTGCTGATAAAAAGTGGGTTTTGTTTGTGTGTACATGTATCTGTGTGTGGGAGAAAGAGACCAGGAAGTGAGCAGGCTTTTCCTAATCAATGATTGGGTAAGTCATGGACACCTCACGCTGTAACACACACACACATACACACACACCGCAGGCTGTTTTGCAGGCAGCTGTAATCAGTCTGGCTGTGGCAGCCTGCGATGGCACATTGATTCTCACTCTTCCTTCTTACTTCTTTTCCTAACTCTGTGTTTACCCTTTTTCTTTTTGTCTGTGACTGGCTGGCGTGTTCTTTTTCTCTGTCTTTCCATTAATATTTGTTTCTCTGCCATTTCCTTTTCCAATGTCTTGTGCTTGTTGTTATTTGTCAAGTTCATCTGTCCCAGAATGGAAACACTTTCTTTCTGCACAGTAAAATTAAGTGTTGTTTGGTGTGTGTGCTCAGATGTGCTGCTGGCTTCTTGTTTGTGATGAACAGAAAAAGGCACTTAACAGTTCTCTACAAAGTAATTTAAATTAATTAAAATTATAAACTGAAAATTATTAAAGTATTCACCACTATTCTATTTTTCAAACCTGCTCAAGCTGTGTCAGATTGCACAGGAATCATGAGTGAACAGCCCTTTTTTTATTCTGACTCGAGCCAAAAATTCTCACTTGGATTGACGTCTGGACTGACTTGGCCACTATAGAACATTACCTTTGTTGCCTTTACACCATTTGAGTCTTGCAGTTCCCTTGCAGACTGTATCAAGTTTTCTCTACAGGGTTTCCTATATTTTTCTGCATTTATTTTAACCTCCACCTTTACAAGCTTTTCAGGCCCTGCTGCATAGAGGCATCCCCACAGCATGATGCTGCCACCACTCTAGCTTTGAGATAGCAGAGTTAACCACTCCACCACTGTGAAGCCCCTATTCTGAGGTTTTCTTTTTTACTATATCCTGTTACTATATCCTGTGTCCCAGTTTATCCACACAAGCATCATTAAAACTTCTACTGTATTTTTATTCAAATTGTCACCTGAGTAGAATACTTATTATACCCCGGCAATATTAATTTAGCCACGACAAGTCACTGATACTCTGGCTGCCTGCTGTATCTTTACCAGTGAAATACCAACCATCCATCACCTACAAGACAACTGTCACACTCATCCATCATCTTTCACCGCTGCAGAGTCCCACAAATCCAACACATCCAAACAAACACGCACACAAAAACACACAAATACAGTAAATAAACACACAAGTCACTCATATGGAAATGTATCTTTCATCTTCAGCTTGGTACAGTCACACACTGGGAGAAAAAACACACAGTACATATGAAGTGACACATGCACACACATGGGAGTCATTCAGTCCGACAGCTGTATCCATCATTCAGTCGAGTACAGTCACAGTAGCAGCCGCGTTCTGCTGGCTGAATTTTACATCAGCATTGACTAATAGGACACAAGAGTTGAATTCTTGTTTTTTCTTTTTTTGTGAGAAGTTAAGGGAAGCATGTCTGGACAGCTATCTCCATTAATACTTAATGTTCAACTGCTTTGCCTCGGGCAGCTATAGCTCAGTTGGTAAGGGAGTCGTTCACAGGGTCAGTGGTTCGATCCCCAGTCCCCGCTATATGTCGAAGTGTCTCTGGGCAAGACACTGAACCCCTAACAGCCCATCCAAGCCCGGTAGAATTTGGGGAGGGTTGCGTCATGAAGGGCATCCGGTGTAAAAATTGAACAAATCAACACGCGGACAATGATCCACTGTGGCGACCCTGAACTCACGGGATAAGCCAAAAGGACAAAAGAAAGAAAAAAAATAAGAAAAAAATTTCAACTTTTTTGCCTCCGTATTGTCCAGGACATATTGGAAAAATGCAGTAAGATTATTGAAGTTTATGCCTTTTTTGTGCGACTGGGGAAAGATGCTAGTCCACATTCTCTGTGGATCAAAAACATATTAAAGTATGTACAACATCTGTCAATTCAATTCTTATGATTGCAGTTTTTTCAGACCGTGTGCCACTGAACAACTTTGACAATAATGACTTGGACTCCAAGCTGCCGTTCTAATATCCAGTTCATTTATGTTTAACACATTTACAAACACTGAATTACAAATACCAAAAATAAGGAAGTAGGATTAGGGTGGTAAAGAGTAGAGTGTCAGGTTATAAAGGCTTGGTGCCTTATCCTTGAATGATTATATTTGGACATTATTAGTCAGTTTGTAAGCAATTAGCCGATAAATTGCTATATTTTGCCCAATTTTTTTGCTCTCCATGTCATAGGACTGGGTGATATGGCCTACGAACTACAGGTTTAACAATACACAAACTACATCTGGATTTTTTTTATCTTCTGTAAAGCAGTTCATAAATGTTTAATTGAATCAGATTAATAGTCCCTGTGACTCATGTCTGCATTAAAACATTCTTGTTTATTGTCATTAGTGGTTTTCAACCAAAACAGTATTTATCCAAAACAGGAAATTGTTAACAGCTCTTGAATGAAAACAATTAATGGCTTTGACCTACATACTGAAGCCTGGTGCTTTGCTGATCAGAACTGGAACTATCTGACAGTCAACAAACAAATTAATACTGCAACCACTCTTTTAACAGCACAGCACTTTTTGTAGTTTATAACCATTTAAAAAAATATAAAATATACATTTTTTAAAAATGTAACAATTTTTTCTATTTGTGCATTTCTCTCCCTAGTCTGCCTCCTCCTCTCTTCATTCACTCTGAAATTTAAAACCACCCTGTTTAGAAAAATCCAACAGTCCATCAAGCAGCAACATTACTCAAATGTGCAGTGGAGATACAGGTCAAGAACTATGGAGTTGCTGTCAATAAAACCTATAAAGCATAAACCAGAAAGAGCATGATGCATTGTACATTTAAACCAAAATTCCTCTAGACTCACTTAAGTGTTTTATTTTCCTTCTGGACTTTACCCTCCATGACAGTGGTCCCTGCACTTTTTAGTTTGTTAGCGTAGCATGAAAGATGTGTTTGTTTTAAATGTTGTGTAAGAGTAGTGGGAGGCAGATTGATATTATAACTGTGACAACAGGATAGGTCCTAAAGTGTGGCTGTAGTGGGTTTCAAAAATGAGCACTCCCACAATTTGTAGAGGAGACTGAGAACAGGACTTAAATTATTAAGTGACAATATGTACTTAGTGTTCAAAATATAGGAAATTACTACATGCCACAGAGAACCAGCCGCAACACATTTAGTATTTGAAGATGCTGGTCAAAGACTTGTTTACCTCTAACAGCACACTCCAGTCCGTCTTTCTGCCTGTGTCCCTGGGTAAGACCATGAACAACAAGTTGCTGCTCCATCAGTGTGAGTGTGTATGTGTGAATAAGAGGCCAGTTGTAAAGTGATTTTTCTTCCAGTAACTTAAAAAAGTGCTATATAAGAGGTGTCCATCTACCATGTACTAAGTTGTAGTTGGCATGCTGATGCACAATTAGCACATTGCACTTTGGAAGGTGCCCTGTGCTCAGCACTAATGAAAGGTCCACATTTGGGGTAATTCTGGGGATGGGTAAGAGAATGAGAAACAATGAATGCACCCAATAAGCAACACATTCAGCTGTGTGACTTCTCATCATCATTTAGAGGTTAGTAAAATGCTAAAGTTAGCCAACTGTTCACTGATATGCAGCAAGCAAGCAGAAAAATGAGAGAGGCTGGAGAAAACCTTCTACAGAACATGTTCAATCCAGTTGGTTCATTGCCCTGATTTCCTGAGGCAGTTTACATCAGGGAGCAAATGTTCTTGTTTGAATCTAGATCTGAAATAAATGAGAAGCATCAGAGAATATCAAAAAGTTTGGCGCGGGAGTCCTGGGGGCATATAAGATAATAAACTTGCAGCTAGGCTCCTTAAAGCTTTAAAGGTGCTCAGTAAAATTTGGAGTCAATTCTAGATTATTAATAGTCAATCAAGGAGTGTCAGTAATGGTTATTTTAAATAAACAGATCACTTGGAAGTGAAGTGTTTTGCCTCAAGCATGAGTTCTCCAGATGTCTTATGCACTTTGTACAGGTCACACACATGCACAGAGAAGTCAGCAAGGCCGTTAGTTAGTCAGGCAGTCATCCAGACAGCTCTATCCATCACAGTGCCGTCTTTGGTGTGAAGGAGATGTAGTTCGAGTTCAGGATAGAGCAGCAAGGCAGTGGAAAAAGCTGCAATGCCAAGTCAAGTATGACCCCCCCCACCCCCCCAAACTCATCTTGTTGATTGTTTATTTAACTCATTGTAACTTATCTTCATAATCTACACATAGTGTTGGTACCTAAGTTCACCACAAGAGGGAGATAAACCTTTTTGTGAGCGTTTCTGTCAGGAGTAAACAGGCAGCGCCAACAACTGTCATATAGCGTTAAGACAAGACGCAAGACAAACACATGCTAACAACAGTGTACTGTTTTGTCTGTGCATTTTTGCAGCTTTGGTAGTAAAGAAAGAACCCCCAACATCTTGTCGGTCTGTTTTTTTCTTTTTTTTTTCAAGTGTGCTACAAAAGGCCTGTTTGCGGCTGAGGTATTTTTGTGATCATCACTTCACTTCGTTTATCATCCCGTCAGAAAAGCAATGTCAAAGACAGAAACTATGTTCTTCTGTTTGTTATTGGAGTCATGGAGGTGCCCTTTAAAGATGTCAATAAGAATCTGGAAAGAATTAAAAATCATCCCAGAATGGTTCCGCAAATGAAACAGCCAATGTGGAGGTTCTGGCATTTGAAGTGGCAGTTCTAACAAGCCATGTATGATAATAAATTCTTTAGATCAGCTGTTACTCATTTTTCAAAATTGTATTTTTCAAAATACTTTTCCGACAGTTGGACAGTAAATCTAGAGAACAACAATATCTTGGCTTACAAGCATCAAACTAATCTCAGTAGTACACAGACAAAGTGTAACATGATTACGATAGCTTCTGGGTGATATGATCTCAGATGGGCTTCCTTAGTCAATACCTTTATCTGTGGCTTGTCTTCCTTGCACTCCCCACTTTAGTTTGTCTCATTTTCTATTTTTCAAAGCATTGCACACTGGACTATGGTGAACATTGGGGCACTGTGTGCAGACATTTTCAGCTAATAAACATGAATATTTTAGTTATCTACTCCCATCTGAAATAAAATGTTGAACGTACAGTATTACCCTTGAAAAGCTCAGCTGCTTCGACTTGTCTTGTTGCTTGTGGTGCAAAAGCAGCAATGTTTTTAGTAACGTCTCTTGGGTTGCTAACCAATCACAACCTGCCCTTAAACAGAGGCCTGCATTCAGGAGAGCTAAACCAGGCAAATGGGTAAAAATGGAAAAAGGGGCCCCAGCGCTCACTGCGATATTGACTGTGAACCACCTCAAAGCTCCCATTAAGGCTACAGTACTACTATCAGATGGACAAAATCCATCACATGGTAAAATCGACTAAATGAATTGGCACATTTTGTACAGGTATTCCCGACCCCCAGATGATGAACCCTGATGAAGTTGCTGATAACCTGAAATAGCACATCAGCACTCAGCGCTTGTTTCTTCATTTCTGCATCAGAAAACACACTGACAAAGCTTGATCATTGTTGCTAAGAAGCTATAGAGTGAACTTTGAATCAGGACTACTTTTAGCCGTTGTTTCCCAGTTGAAAACATTGCATTCTGCATTCTGCAGCAGGGTCAGACTATGTGCTGTCAAAGCCCAGGAGTTTGCTGGTTTTCCATTCAAAGCCAGTGGCATGTGACAGACTGAAAATGAAAGGGTACAAATCTCTTCCAGGGTGACCTTGGGGCTTAACTGCTGTCATAGTGTGGGTTTGAATTCAGCCTAAAACCTTTGTTGCGTGACATCCTGACACCATCCTGACATGTTTTCAGTCTGTTTTCACCATGGAGTCTAATATAGCAGAAATGTGATTAAAGTAATGTTTCATAATTGATGTTTTAAAAATGTGAGCTGGGACATGTTTCGTTTACTTATGTTTGTTTATTTTCAGAAGTACATCTACTTCTACTTCTACTTCTGTCCCTAGAAATAACCTTTAAAATCATTTTTACACTTAAACTTGTGTAGTGTTGTGATTGAATGTCATAAAGTGTATTAGTATGGTGTTGGGCCACAGCAGCTTCAGAGCAGCCTGGCACAAGTATTTGGAACTCTACCAAAAGCATGGAGCACGTTTCTTCCAAGATATTCCCTGATTTGGTGTTTTGAAGATGCTTGGGTTGAGGTCTCGTGACAGGAAACACCATGTGATTCAGATTATATTCTTGTGATATCTGTGGTGTGGCTCATTACAGACACTCCTACGCAAGATTAAACAAGATAACATTCATTAAGATGACCAGCCTTCGAGAGTTTCTTGAGGTGCATTTCCATCAGATTATGTCCCTGGAAACCCCAGGAATGTTCCCTGGGGTAATCGTTCCACCAGTGCGATCTGATATGCATAGGGGGGCACCCAGTCTGCTGATACTCACTCCATACTCCCTGCATTGCAACAGTAATCTATAAGGCTGTTACTGCGTTATTGTAGCAAGCAAAACACAAACTAAATATGCCACTAGGTGCCTTGCCCAACCACAACTGATGGCTGATAATGACTAACAACGCACCATTTAATTCAGTGCTAACAGTTCTCTTTGGTGGAGTGGTTAAGGCTGCTGCTTCACTGCTAAAACTTTTTGGGTTTTCATTCCCGGCCAGTTTGTACGTTGTCCCCGTTTCCTCCAAGTGCTGTGGTTTCTTCCCAAACTCCAAAGACATGCACGTTAGCTTAATTAGTAACTCAATGGGTGTGAGTGTGAGTTTTCTCTGTATGTATCTCTGTGATGGCCCAGAGGTAAACTCCACCTCTCGCCCCATGACAGCTGGGATAGGCTCCAGTCCCCCTGAGAACCTGAATAGGATAGGGGTTAATGATAATGAATGGATGGATTAAAATTCTGGAATATTGTTTATATCAGTAAAACATCTGTCTGTCCAAAGCTGCACAAATTTGGGCTGTTCTGTCTTCCATCTGAAACTGCACTTAATATATTCAAATCTGATGGTCACTTTAATAAGCCTCATGATCAGTACAAATTACAATAAATTGAAAATTGGGCATGTGACAACGGCAAAAGCCTTTGTAATTAGTTGTTTAGGTCATAATACAATAGTTGCTCTGTCCTGTACATTGGCAACTGCATTTGGCAGTGTCTGTAGTTTACTTTCATGTAAAAAGAAAAACTTTTTATCTGTCCATATTGAATTTTATGGGGAGGATATAAAAGCTTGAATGCAGTCCTGAATTACTCACTGCTGACTAATATAAGCATTTGAACATATGCTGTAAGACATATGCTGCTGTCCCAGCTGGTGGCTATCTTCATAAACATAGTCCCAAACCTGTTCTACTCTCTTTAAAACAGAGCTCATTGGCTATTGCTAGTGCAACTTAGCATTGTTGTGATTTCAGATGTGTGATGAGTTCGCAATCAATGTAGCAATGCTCCTTTATTAATTCTAACTCTAAACTGCTGAATCCCGTCATGAGATGAGATGCTGGAGACACCAGATAAGTCTCCTACAGTGTCCAGTCACATCATGCAAACACAGCCCCTGTTTGTGCTGTGCTCTGGAACAATGGTGAGTTCTGTAAGTATAAAAGAATGAGAAGGGTTCATGACAGCGGCAGCACACTTGGCAAATAACCATTCAGAGAATTCCAAGCTGGCATTCCAACAACTGCTTTACTACAAGAAGGAGCAAGAACAGGAAACTGTTTATTTTAGGTTTCCATCTCCGGTCTGAAGAGTTTAAGGAGTTTTTGTAGCATATCACCTCAGAGCAATGTCAGCCCACTGAAGCTTTGGCCTCACACCTCATAGAAAAACAATTCCAGCCTTCTCCCCATCTGTCACGCTATTACACGCACATATTCTCCACATATTATAGCCAGCAGTATTGCTTTTGTGCTTATTAGCTGTTGTGATGCCGCTGGTTATTGTGGCACATATTAAACACATTTTACTAATTATAAGCATTTTCAGGAGCAATAAAAAAAGTCCATTCAGGTTATTGGTTTTCAATTTTCATTTCAACTGTATTATATGGAATTACTATAAATATTTACATTTTATTTACATCTCACATAACATATTTTGTGTTTCATACTGGCAGATCAAACATTATATGCATTTCTCCTCAATGCAACTTCACACTATAAATAATTTGGTCAGAGATTTAAATGTGTTTTGAGGCTACTGAGGATCATAGTGGAGCAAATATTGGTAGTTAATGTCCAAAATTACATGTATTTATCTATATCAATGTGTAAGAAAACGTAACAATTTGCATGTTGCATTTTCACAGATCAGAATCAGTTATTAATTATTATTAATAAGTACAAATTTACTCAGCTCAACTTGTGTGTGTGTATATATATAACCCTGCTTTCTCTGGTGTTTCAAAACTTAAAAGCAGTGTGGGAGATTAGTTCGGCTGAGACTTTTAGTTCCTGCAGTGTTTGCTAGTTCTCACAAGCTACGTACTTGGTCGCCCTTAAAAGTCTTTTTTGATGAACTGGCAGCAAGGGAAGCGTTAAAAGAAGCAAAACACACCCAAACACGCAGATCAGAGGACTAAATCTGGGTTACAGTGCGTTCGGTGTTTGGGTGTGTCTGTGGGGGTGCCCCTTTTAAAACAGTTCCTCAGTAACAGCAACCTAAGCCCAGTGGTGCTTCAATTATTTATTGTCTGCACTGTTTCCTGCCTCCTTTTCCCTCCGTGTTCTCCACCTGCCATCTTGCTCCATTTTTCCAATCTTATCAGTGCACCGCATCAACTCTCTCTCACTCATTCTCTGTCATGTTCTGATTGACAAGTGTGATGGCGTTTGCTTCTCCTTTTCCTGACCTTCAACTCTCAGGAAACACATGCACAAACAGACACAGACTGCACACAGCAAGACTACTAATGGCTTCTACCTCTGTCAACAGGGAATTACAGTCCTTATGCCAGTAAGGAAACTTGCAGACACACCACAACGTTCAATATTCATGCCAATAAAACAAAAACAGAAATGGTTTTGACCCACACAAGATTCAACTCACAATAATAAACAGGTAAATGGACAGTAATGAACAACACTAAACACATATGATTTGCACAATTTGTTACAGGCATGTAACAAGTAACATCTCCCCTTCCTCTCTCCTCCTCCTCCTGTCTGTCTTTCTTCTCCTCCTCTACCCTTCCTTGCTCTGTCTTTTATTGTTGTCAGGCACAAAGGTGTTTACTGACAAACACAAATGTTCCTGCAGGGGGGGGGGGGGGGGGGATCCAACACATGCAAAGTAATGTAGACTGGTGGATTTAGCTAAAACCTGAATAACAAAAATGTGTCTTTTTTTCTTTGCTCTCTCCCACTAGCTCTTTCATCAATGCGTTCTTTTAATTCTTCTCTCCCCTTTATCCCTCCTTTCCTATCCCACCTTCTGTCCACATCTCCTGCTTTTTCTTGCATCTCTCTCTCTTTTTAATGACAGTATTATCCTCACTTAGCCAACTGAGTCTTTCTAGCTAAAATCCCGTGCTGTAGAAAAGAAAGCAGGAGAGCAAGAGAGAGAGAGAGAGAGAGAGAGGGAGAGGGGGGGACTTAGACTGACATGATGTCTGGGCCTGAGCTCTTTGGGGGCTACAGTGAGAAGGAAGGCTCAAAAAGAATGATTCCCCTACAGACACTGCAAAAGGTTCCCACCACTGAACCCTAAACCTATTATGATACACATAGAAGAAATTCCTATAGTGGCTTAGTTTAAAAGACAGGAGAAATACATGTGATGTGTAGAGCTTAAGGCTGAATCTGAGACATGTCATCATCTAGAAAGGACTTGAGGCAACCACTAACATTTTCTGTCATCTTGTTTTGGGCTAATTCTGTAGATTTTGTCATGACCAAAGAACTGATGATATGCATGCAATGCATGGACCTCCTTTATGTACTGTATACTGCTGAAAATGTTTCATTCATTATTTGATATTAAAAGCTAGTGTCAGAATTTTTAGTTCCATAATAATTCATTTTATAGTCTTAAAAAGCTAGTTTTGACTTCACTCAGTGTGGACTACAGAGGTCTATAAAAGCATTTTCCTTATAAAGCCAACATTTTAAAACTGTTGACACAACAACTTAATCTGTAAAGGGGTCATTTACCTGAACTGGTCACACCAACAGCTATTCTGATGAGAACATAATTCATTCATTTTGTTACTGGATAATTCACTTCTATGTGAACTTTGATTATACAGTCAGTGTTTTGCTCACCATGACTTTGTAGAAATTTAAAACCTAAATATAGAAAGTAAGCATATTTTATTATGTTATTATTTTATAGAATATACTTTACTTTAGCTTCCTAAAGACAGAAAATATGTCAATGTTAAGCCTACAGTTACATTTTCTTAAAAAAAAAAAAAAAAAGGTGTCACATTTGCAAACAAGCTGGTTTGTGAGATGTCAGTTAATAATACATAGGTTGGCTGTTATTGTACTTGCGATAGATAACCAGCCTGTGATGAGCCACACAAGGTTCCATTCAAGCAGTGGTCAACAGTCATTGGCTGCAGCCACAAAAGTCAACATGGGTCAATAAGTTTAATAAACCTGAACTTCAGCAGAGCTTATTCTTTGCCCAGTGCAATGCATATGTCCAAGCAGAGCCAGCACAGTGCATCAGACACACAATAAACGGCAAACAATTAAACCATGAATGTTTAATGTTTTAAAGTTTTTGTCAGAGCCCTGAAAAGATACTTGATTGTGGATGATATGGTGCTCTGCAGAGAGAGATGGATGTGTGGTGGGCTACACACTATGGCTTTTTCTTATCTGGGACTGGATGAGCTTCCCTTGGAATGAGAAAGTTCAGTGTTTAGTCTGGTGTTCAGTTTTCCCTGCTACAGATGTCAAATGGAATTGGAGGAGGAGGAGAAGGAAGAGGACATAGAAGGAAATTTAAGTTATATACAGGCTCAAAGACTGCATCATCACAATTTCAGACTTCAGAACAATTTTCTATACAGGCACATGAACAGCCAGTGGCTGAACCTCGGCTTTGCCCTTTTTTTTGAAACACACAGACATGCACACTTGTGGACACGATATTTCACAGTCGTAAGCTAAAACTGCCATCAATTCCCTACGAAACTCTCAGCAAAAGCTGAACTAAGAAGAGCAATATGGAGGTGGGTGGAGGCAAAGAAGGAGAGACAGAAAAAGACTGAATGAGAAACTCAACAGTAAAGCAAATCAGTGAGTCCTGCTGTTATACAAATTTAAATAAGCTCCTTTTGAGCAAGACTCCCCCATGATGAAAGGAGAGGGGAGGGAAAGAAAAACAGAAAATAAAAACAAAAAAAATCCAGTCAGAACTGAACTTAATTCACCATGTCTAGAACAAAAACTCAGTCTGCCACAGCGAGAGAGAGTTTTTTATATTTTTATTTTTTACAATAATTTCATTCCTGGGTTTAAATGAATAACTTCAAAAACAAACACTGCACCACACCAAAGAGGTAAAGAGGAGTAATAAAGTAGACAGCAGTGATAATCCTTCTGTCAGAATGTGTCTAACTTTGGCTCTTTAAAAAAATACATTAATGTGGCTTTTACAATATGAACAGTAATGTAAAAAAACAATAAATTAATACAATGTAAAAAAGGGAATTATGCCATCATAGTAATAATAATAATTATCATTATTTATGGTGAAATTGGGCGCATAGGGTCCCAGATGTCATTAGGGCGAGTTCAACTCTAAATACAGTATGAAATGAATGTAACATATTTTTACATCATGATGCTTGTAACTATTAAGATCAGTTTAATAAATCATCCACATTTACTAATATTTCAAAATAACACTCTCTGCGTCCTTTGCTCTTTTTCAGCACATAATAACGTGAAATATTTCTAGACATAAATGGTAACCAGATTAAACTACTGTATGAACTCACAACAGGTGAGAGTTTCTAAAAATTGTGCATCAACTACAAATGAAAACAATGTCTCACATCAATTAACAGATACCAATAATTTTAGCGCAGCTTCTAAAACTTGCATCACAACTCACATCATGCTCATAATGAAATCTGATGATCATTTTGTTGAGACTATGCACAAACAAAACAAGCCAATCCGGGTTACTCGATTAGGTTTAACATAGATTTTAATGTCTGGTGGATAATATATCATCCAACACATTCTAACCCCCACGCGTCAGATATTGACGTTGCCTAAGGCGTCAAATTGTGCTGCTTTGTACATTGTTTGTCGTATCATACTGACAACACAGGTACCCTTTAGCATTACTACTGGACGCTCCAGGAGCACAACTATTGGACACCCTGGCAAGAGGTCACAACAACTGTGTGATGGTTAGAAAAGACAATTTCAGGGTAAGGCATCTTAAAGCGTCAAATACTGAAGCAAACCATTGAACTACACTGAAAGCTCAGAGCGTAGATCACCGACGTGAATTGGTACATTGATCATCAGCATGTAACGCAGAAGGAACTGAACACAGCGACGCTTTTTGACGCCTCGGGAATGAGAATGGGGTGTGTCATCCGTGTGGTATATGACAAGTACAATTCAATCATAAAACAACAGGATTGAATTTTTAAATACTGTGAATAGACAAGTTATTTTCAATCTGCAGTAGTTGTAAGTGCTAACTTATAACAATACACCCGTTCCATGCATTAGATACTGACTTGGTGTGAGTTTACAGAGAATTTGTTTCTGCAGGAGCAGCAACAGTTTGGGGCTATGCCTTGTTAGCAGGTTTTATGGGTGAATATGCGAATGTTTTAGGCTTTATTGATCACAAGCATTCCACCTATTTTTCACATATTCTATTGCTTTGGACAGTGTGAAAATGTAGTGATTTTTACACAGTTTTACATAGAAAGCTTGTGGCTTAAGTCCGCCCCAAAAGTCTCTCTGTAAATCTATAGCTGCTTCTTTCCGAAATGAATGAGCAGGGCTTTTACAGGTATGAAGAGTGAGAATTACCGATTATTGATTTTACAAGTTTAACATGTAAGAAGATTGGGACTTTCTGTTATAGTGGCCCTGATCTTCCATACAAGTATTTCAAAGTTGTAAACGCTGCTTCATATTTAATCACAATACAAATAGTTATATTTACATTTCCAGCTTTGTCTAAAAAATTATAAAGGACTCTGAAGCAGAGCATTGACCTGAATATATAGACTTTTCATGGTCAAATAAATTCAGGATTTTGTCTTTGATATTTTGTACTGACAGAAAAGATTTAAAATGGCTTTCAGCAACTCTACTTCAAACACTTACACACTGGAGACTAAAACTAACAGGAGACATGGAGTGGAGGTTTAGATATGCATAACCACATGTGATTTACTTGGTGAGAGAATGCGCAAGCCTGTCTGTGTCCTCCAGTATGTATAACTTTGAGAGGAGCACTGAAGACGATTCCACTCCACTCTGCATAATTCAATTGGCAGACAACACTCTGGGGGTTGCATAAGACATGCCTTCAGAGACTTGATTTGGTGTGTGAGTGTGTGTGAATGTGAGCTTAACATAGTAAAAAGGTAACTTTTAACGAGGCTGATGTCACAGCAAGGGACTCAGCAGAAGATGTAGAGAGGCTCAGGAGGAACACATTAATCTTTTTGCCACCTTTTCAATGACGGTATCTCTGATCTATCATCCAACTCTGGTCACCACTGAGGTACTAGTGTCAAGTTATATTTACATTGTGCTTGAGACTGTTTCCCTTTGCATGGTATTATTATTATCACTGTGAGCAGAAAGTAGTCATCATGCAATAGGCACTGCTTTTTCTCCCAATGAATTCATCCAATTAAAGTGGCAGGGAGTAAATGTAGTGTTCTGTGTGTAAATACAGTAGAATGATTTTAGTTTCTACAGCCATGCTAGTGGTTGTGTGAGATCTGATTTACAGTGGAGCTAAATAACAAGGAAAAAATAGAAGCTTTATTCTCAGCATTAAGCGCATATTTATGGGACACATAAATGTTAGAATTATTTGTGCTCTGCATTAAACTCATCCCCCTAGGGAAGCAGTGGGCAGCCACAGGTGGCACCCTTGAGTGTCTCGCTTAAGGAGACATCTGGTACGTGGGCTGGAATTTGACCCAGGAGACTTATGCTCTTCCCCTTTGAGCCACCAGACCACAACACAGTATGCCAACACTGTCACATGGAGACAGGGAAAGTGTGAATGTTATAGTAAATCAGTCATGGGAATTTATTCTATCACCCGATTAAGATGGACAATCACCTCATTTATTTACCGTCCACTGTGACTCTACAGTGCATACAGAAAGTACTCACAGCCGATAACTTTTACCACATTTGTTTATGTTACTGTCTTACTCCAAAATGGATCAAAGTTATTATTTTTCTCCAAATTCTACAAACAATACCACATAATAAAAATGTAAACGAAGTTTGTTTGAAATCTTATCTTGTCCTTATTCATGGCCTTGCCAGTGACACTCAAAATTAAGCTCTCGTGCTTCCTGTCTGGAAGAGGTTTTTCACCAGGACTCTTCCTGTTTTTCAGCGGCAGGAACTTGGAGACTGGTGAGGATCGAGGGAAAAATGAATGCAGCAATGTATGGAGATGTCCTAGAGGAAAACCTGTTTCAGAGCACTCTGGGCTCAGACTGGGGCAACTGTTCATCTTTCAACAGGACAACGATCATAAGGACACATCCAAAATAACAGGGGAGTGGCTACTAGACCACTCTGTGATATGTCCTTGAGTGACCTCCCAAACCATTTTGCAGGCTGATGACAGATGGCAACATATTGTTCGAATCAGCTGATCCAATAAGACATTTTACAAATAAACAATATCAATCTGATGGTGGCAATAAATAATAAGTGATGGCTGGTTTAATTATAATTCATTCTCTGGAATTGTTTTGGGTTTTTTGTGCAAAGAATTCCTATTTACAGTATATATTTTTATACCTGGACAAAAAATGGTGTACCAAAAAAAATATGTTCTAACAGTCTAGATTTATTCAACTATTTAATCTGAAATGTACGGTACTGTTTTGTTTTTTGGGGGGGGGGGTCTGTGACCGATGTCTGATGTCTGACCATTTTTGATTTAACTGAGCTGTTCTGCTATGTGTGGGTTCAGACTTCACATACTGAGACAAATGTAGAGGAACTCTGCTGTCACTTTAGGCCTGCTGAGGGTCTTCATGGTCTCCTAATGAACTGAAAGAAAACTCCAAACACTAATGAAAACCTTAACAAACCCCACTGGGTAAAACCAAAAACCCATGAAGGACAAGCTATAAGCCAGGCTGTTTCTTTTCTAGTAGAAAACTTAATTAATGCTTTGGGGATAGAAAAATAACTTAACAAAACATTATTCGGAATGATGTAGCATTCCTAGTTCATTTTTTTTCTTCCCTGACTCTTCACTGATATCACAGTGGCTTCTGTGATGGCTATGTATTTGCATTATCCTTAAAGTCCAGAAAGTCAAGTAAAAAGTGACCAAACAGTGCATTTGAAATCATCTAAAGTGTTATTAATTGTGAAACTTTATAGAGCCCCTGTGATTTTTTAGCATGTCATCTTACGTAAGAACATCCTTACAGTATTTTACATCCCCAATTTCAAAAAAAGTTGGGAGGATGTGTAAAATGTAAATAAAAACACAATGCATTAATTTGCCATATTTTATTCACAATAGAACATAAACAACATATCAGATGTTGAAGCTGAGACAATTTTGCATACCATGAAAATATTAGCTCACTGTAAGTTTGATCGCAGCAACACATTTAAAAAAAGTTGTAAGAGGGGCAATAAAAGGATGGAAAAGTACTTGCCACAAATCGCAAAACAAATGGAGGAGCATTTGACAGCTAATTAGATTATCTGACGACCAGTGAGTAGCATGACTGGGTACACAAGGAGGCAGAGTCTCTCAAATGTAAAGATGGTGGGACTTTGAAGATCTCACCATCTACAATATAATATTATCAGGATCAGGAGGAATCTCTCTGCCCAAGGGACATGGTCAAAGGTCAATACTGGATGCATGTGATCTTTGGGCCCTCAGGTGGCACTGCATTAAAAACAGGCCTGATTCTCTACTGGACATCACTGCATGGGCTCAAGAACACGCAGAAATCACTGTCTGTCAACACAGTTTACTGCGCAATCCACAAATATCAGTTAAAGTTGTATGATGCAAAGAAGAACCCATATGTGAACACGATCCAGAAACTCTTCCATGTTCTCTGGGCCAAAACTCATTTAAAATATTCTGAGGCAAAATGGAAAGCTGTTCTGTGGTCAGATGAATCAATCAGTTAAAAGAAAAGGGGATGCTACATAATGGTAAACATCACCCTCTTCCAACTTTTTTAAGATGTGTTGCTGCCATAAAATTCAAAATGAGCAAATATTTTCCATGAAATGGTCAAATGTGTCACTTTCAACATCTGATATGTTGTTTATATTCATTGTGTTCTGTTTTCATAAATGTTTACCCATCCGCCCAACTTTTGGGAATTGAGGTTGTAATCCAAACCTAAGAATCTGGTTTTGTGCCTAAACCTAACCAGTTATCCAGGACCACTTTAAACCATAAGAGTTCCGCCATTAATTATAACCAAGTATTTACAAGGAAAGTCTACAAGCTGATTTGAACTTTAAGTTAATCTCTGCCCTAAATCCTTTTACAAGAGTTAACATTTATTTTCATTTTTTTTCTTTTTGAGTGTATTATTGTTCTTGTGAATAATAATAATAATAAAAATAATGATGATGATGATAATAATAATAATAATTTCTATAGATTAGTTTTCTTTTTTGTGCCAGCTGCCATCATGGTTCAATGTGAAATGACACCTGCTAAGTAAGAATGCTCTAATGGGTCTTTGCATAGAGACAAATCACTCCAACCTCCAACCTAAACATTTATCTCTTCATCTCTCTTTCTATCTCATATTTTTCCTGATGAATAGCTGAAACCTGAAAAAGCTGAAAAAATCATTGTCAAAATAGTTATGTTGCTAATAATAATTCTTCTGTCAGCTAATTCAGCTATTACATGCACCACACTTTGCATGCACTTTTTAGATCCGGTACGTTATGGAAAAAAAATGATGAACAGCTCAAACCACAAGCTGTGGTCCTTTTAGAATTGGGTGAAATCCTGGATACAGCATACCTCAACTCAAAGGGTTTAAAACATGCACCCACAGACACATCCAATGTATCAACATTTCACAAAGCTTGCAGTCTTTAACAAGTCCTTTTTTTTTGTTCAGAACATAGATAAGATAGAAATCTGCCAACATAACCTCAGTACTTACAATACAAACACATCCTAATTTTAGCCTGTAACCATAGATCCCACTATGGAGAAAATTTTGGATTGTGAGAAAACACTAGCATGGCAAACACAGAAACACACACATACATACGTGCAGTGATGAAAGTAAGCAGTTGGTAGATGCAAAATGGCTTTCTAGAAAGGCAGGCCTGGTGTGATGAAATGTTGAGCAAGTGAGATGGAAACAGAGAGGAAGACAGACTAACAGGGAGTGAACAAGAAAATAGAAGATAGTAACAGTGAAAGGAGCTGAAGACGAGAGTGTTGTTTGGATAACATATTAGATGTGCTTCTCCATGCTGGGCTGGCTGAGTAATGCACAAATACTCCCTCTGAGTACCAACCGAATGGAGGGAGACACAGGGAAATGAGGACATGGTTTAGAGAGACTACTTAAGTATATGTCTACATGTAAAGCTGCAGAAATCACATCTCTTTGCTGTGCAAACAATGGGCAAAAATGTATACATAATACATACCTAATTTCAGTACCATACTTGAAAACAAAACTTATGAAATGTGAAAATCAAAACACTAAACATAATACAATGTAAGCCAAGTTGCTCAGAGATTGTCAGAGATTTTGATTTGTCTAGTTTCTAGCTGCTTGAGAGTGCTATTTAAAGATCTTCCGTCAAGAGGGTTACAGTACAATCACTTTTAAAAGTATGAAATAGCAGGAAAATTCATTTATTTTTGCTGTGCAATGAGGAAATTTGGGTTTAAAATTGAAGAATGGACATGAGATAAATATTATATGGCATGATGCAAAGTTTGTCCCTTGCCATTTTCTTTGGGACACAAGGAAATCTGACTCAAAGGCACCAAGCAGTACAGATGATTCAAGCTTCTGCACTTTATTTGCAAAAATAGTTTTTAACTTTATAAGATTTAGGGGGAATTTCTTGTGGAAACTCTGTAATGATTTGCATTGAAAAATCAAACAAACAAACAAACAAAAGACATCATTCAGCTCGGGATTATGGCTTCTGCAGCTGGATGGAACCAAATATCTGGATATACAGTATGTTCCAAAATATTATGGAAAGCCCTCAAAGAAACTGGATGCCCCTGAGTTTTTCATCCCATATTCACATAAAGTCCAACGAGAGAGAAAGTATGAAACATTTTTTCACTTAAGCTTCAGGATTCTTTACTACTAACCTAAAAAGCTATATTTTCATGGGGATTGTGATCTGATGGTATTTTCAATTAACATAATGTGGATATGTTGACATTTAAAGTAAATGGAAAGTTGAAAATACATTGATATTGAACAAATCAATAAAATGTTCCCACATGACATATTTCGTGTAAACCTCAGTCCTTGCAGAACAAATTGGTTCACTTTTCCACCAAAATATCTAGTTATGTAGTACAAACACAAAAGTGTGTCTGACTACAATATTATTAGTCTTTTTATGCTTGTGATTATGGATTTACAGCACATGAAAAGTACATTTTCTGACTTAATCACTTAACACAGATGTGTTTTTTTTCCCCATTCAAACAAAACGACAACCTCTCTTTAACTTTAGCCAAACGGCTTTCGTTGCCTAAATCCTGTATTTGAGCTCCAGTCTGTGGCACGTCTGCATTTTATGCCTCTGCATCTTCACCATGATAGATGGATGGATCTATTTCTACCCTGCTCAATGAAGAGTTTCTTTTTCAATAAAATTGTCCTTTAAACCCCTCACAGGCCCTAACGGTCTTAAATCAAAAACCCTTGTACAGTACTATGGAACAAGCTCTCTGTGTAAGAGAAGGGTGACAGCTCATGGGTGTGTATGTATTTAGTGGGTGGCTGATTAGTTTTGTTTTGATTCATTTGGCAGTTGTGTTTTCACATGCCGACACCACAATGCACATCGAACAGAATGCAGAAAGGAAGAAGGAGAGGGACAAAGAGACAGGGTAGTTTCATTGAGGCTGATGTTGTTTTTATCAATAGACACAAACTAATTATCTCACTCTGCCTGGGTGACCCTCAAGCAGCCATGTTTTATACAGAGGGTCAAAATATACATCCAACAGTCACTTTCAAGTCATTTTCAGTAGGTTCTATATAAATTAAATCCCCATTATTCATTCATCATTCCTTGTTTGCTTTTGGTTTGACATCTCTGAGCAATGACTCAGACCACTGAATACATTATACACATGTTTTTTATAAAGCTCCTTCAATTCGAGCTATGGGATAAAGCCTTAAAAATACTCTCCAAATTACAACTCCAAACTTTTTAATAGTTTATATTTCATATTTACACTTCCATGTACAAAAATGCATTGTAACACTTGACTCCCACTGTAATACTAGAAGGCTTATTACTGGTAAATACAGTACACTATTGATAACTACATTCAAACAAATATCAGAAAAATCTATTCTCAGCCAGAGAAAGAAGGGCTGCTGCCCATGTGAGATAAAAAGCTGCTGATCAGTTCTTCATGTTGAATGTAAAATGTTCAAGCCCAAATTATATAATATGCTTCCAGATATATTAATAATAATAATAATAATAATATGATACATTTTGAAAACCTTGGTTTGCAAATAGTTTCCTGTTATCTTTATCCCACAGAATATTTAATCATCTTCTTATCCTTCAACATGCATCTTTAATCTATATATTATTCAAGATAACTACAGTGCTGAAATACACATTTCAGCATTTTATAAAACAATTTTACTTTTTGCATTTTACTCTTTAAAGGATCAATATAAAAATGGCTGCATCCCAGGTACAGAAACACACCGTACTCAATTATACTACTCTCATCAACACAACCAGGGCGCAATTCAGTCAGTCTGTATGAACAGGAGATATTTAAAATAAGGAAAAGATTCTCATTTGGGTCATGTGAGAGGTTCGTTTGTATGTGGGGCAGGAGCATGAGATTAGCCTCCACTGTTTCCTACCACTAAAGCAGGGATGGGTAAATTTTAATGCACCTGGCACTAGGATCTTCAACACAGAAATCCATTACTTTTAATAGGGTTCATGGTTGCTTTGTTGGCTCACCATCAGCTGAAATCCTCTGAAAAACCAGACTTGCAGTCATTACCAAGACCAGAATCTTCATTAATCAGATGTCCTGCACTTTCCTCTAACTTCAGTTGGTATTTTCAAAACAGTTATTCTAGCATTTTGCCACAGTTATTACCTAAATGAAGATGAATTTGTCCACTACCTGTCCTTTGACTGGCATGCGTCTGACTGGCAACGTTAACCCTAATACAGCAACACAGTTCTTACACAGCATCGTTAATCTGAAGCAAAATCCAAACGCAATGTACTGAAAAATTGGAATGTATGGATGGTTGGATGGATGGATGAGGTATAACTGTGTGGATGGATGAATAGATATAAATGAATGGATAATGTCAGATAGATTGATGAATATATTAATTGGTGGATAGAGGGATAAATATTCAGGTAGACAAGGGTGGAGAAATGGCTGCCTGGATGAATGAATGAATAAAAGCTGGAGAGATGGATGAATGGATGATTCATGGCTGATTGGACAGAAAAATGGATGGATGAATGCATTAATCTAGAGTTGGTAGGCTGATCGATTTTACCTGTGGATGCATGAATGTCTTACTGGTGGGCGGTGTGTTGGTGGACGGTTGGCTGGCTGGTTGGAGGACAATGTTACAGTTGGTTGGGTGGCTGGATTAGAATATGGCTGGGTAGATTATACTGAATGTTTAGAGGAACAATGCAAAGACGTGTGAATGACTATGACTATGGATAGACAGTTTACTGATATAGATGGGTTATTGAATGGGAAAAGAAGTTGTGTTTGGATAAGCAAACACCACAATTGTATTGTATTGTATTGTATTGTATTATTATAGCAGAAAGATTGAGCTCAGTCGCATAACCAGTACTTTGAATTCCTCTCTATCTTTATATTCCAGTTTTCTCTTTTAGTGTAATTAAACAAATGAATATGGTTTTATTATAGAAATTAAATATTATAAGTACACAGACACTGCTCTTTCCTGATATGACACTCACCCAACTATTTTGCAGTTAACTGTACTGGTATTGTGCCTGTCCAACCAATAGAATATGGAGAATTCAATCCGACAAGTCACCAATACATAAACTGACATAAATATATTTTGGTTAACAGTCATTGTATTTTTGCAGTATTAATTGTAAGAAATACTCTAAGCTCTCCCAGACAACACAACTGAGAACTTCCAATTAGACTAGAGAACACATGCAGTCTGGTGATTGGCACTGAATTCTGGGAGTCCTGGTAAAGTGACCCTATGGAAATAAGGCGTTTAAAGCTTTCTGTTGATGTCTTTTGAGCCCAGCTTGAATGAATTTCTTCTGTGCTACCCTGTGTAGCTGAACCAGCTCTGGTTTTATGAAACAATCGTAGAGTCCAACATTTGCGGTTTAGTAGAGTTGTGTCATTTCTTTAAATTCACACAATTTTTTGTAAAAACAAGACAGGGCAGGGTGTATACAGGTGCACAGTATCTGAAAGGTCAAAGTACTATAAATTCAAGACCTTGGAAGCATCTTGACTATGGTCGTAGAGGAGAACACTTCTATTTATCCATCCAGTCAGTGTACTTGATGAAGAAACAAGTCAGTTTTTTTAGTTTAGAGTCAGAGTGAAATGGTGTCACAATATTTTTAGGAGAATAGTACTATAATTTGTCTCTACATATGGCTGAATTATATGCAGTAATTGCATGTTTCAGTGCAGAGAAATGTATCTGAAGAGCCTCTTTACTGCTTTGTCAGTGTGTGGGTGTTTTTTTTTTCTGTAGGAACATGCACCTGACATCGTCATTTGAAGGTCTGGAAAGACTCAAACCCAGTGATGATTCTGCAATGCATAAAAAGGGGAAAGACAAATTAGTTTTGACTGTTTCTTAGCAGTGCGCTGGCTTAATGTGGCAGATCTTTGTGTAAACAGGACACATGTGTTTCAGCACTGTACCAGTTAAACTGATATATGCCATGTTGGAGAAGGGGGATATGAATTGTTGGAATCAATTTGGGATCAATTATATTATAAGGGATATACTTAAGTTAGCATGAAGCCTTCCAATAATACTGGAATTACTGGAAAAGATTTAAAATATGCAAAATATTGGAATACAGAGAGACGAGTCATCAGTTAGAATATTTTATACTCTGCAAGAACATAAAAAACTCTATATACCAAAGAGTAGTACAGATTTTTCTGATGAAGACCTGGTACAGTATCTGATACAAAGGTTTCTTTAATCACCGTCAACCCAAATATTGTATTACAGACATGTTGCGCATAAGAAATGAGATAAATCAACATGTTTAACCAAAGCAGATTTTGGAACTAAGGCAAACCACAGATCTGTTTATTTTGCTGGTAAAGCTGGTCCTCATTTTCTTTCCAAATAGCATCACCACAGAAACCCACTAATTAGCCTCCCACTAATGTCATTTAAATATCCACCCAAAGCAGGAGTCTACAGGTGGGATCAGGTGTAAAATTTGTGCCATTATTTGTCATTATTTTGGTAAGGTGGGCCTATCCATGCTGAGGATCTCTTAGGAGAGGACAGATATACCCAAGTGTCATTGTACAAATACTTGTTTTCACTGTTATGTCTTTCCAAAGGAACACAAATGTTATCCTACAGGGGGCAGAGTAGAGCTAAATAATCAGTGACTAACTGAGTTTCTACCTTGTGAACTTCCTGCTTAATTACAACATAAACAGAAGCCATCAAAACACGTGAATAGGGACACATTCCCACAAGCCACCATTTGACTGTCCCAACCAGTATCCTAGTAGCATCAAAAGTAGTACGTACAGTAAAGGGTACAAAGGGTATAATACTTATATCTATACGATCAACCACAGGGCACTAACCCAAGGATTAGTAGCTAATTGTCCTTTTTCGTGGCCTCGACTGCTCCCAGTTATTAATTTGTTCCTTTAGTTACAGGACTGTGGAACGTTTTTTTTAATTTTTTCTTTTCTTTGCTACTTCCTTGTACCAGCCTCCTACATGACCTGTTACATTAACTTGGAAACTCAATGTGTCATAAGTAAACCAGAGCACAGGATTTGGAGATGGCATCCAGGATCTGCAACTTCCATTTCCAGCTTTTGCGACAAATGTTGTATTTGCACAATGTCAATAGGTCAGAGATGTGTTTGATTTGAGCTGTAAATCTCATCACTCATGAACCGGAGAATGGATTGCATGCAGCTTAAAAGTTGATTTTATTTCTGCAGCTTTGACCTGAGTTAGTCTTCAGTTTAATTGAAAAGCAAGTTGTCGGCATTGTGCACATGGTGCTGAATGTCTTACAAGGTTGCTCAAGCTAAATTTGAACATACAAGCCAGCAAGATATGATTACAGTTTGTGAAATGGGTTTGGGATTTTAAATAAGTTACATAAATGCTTTTGAAAGATGTGTTGCTCTCTGCGACACATCAGACTGAAGAAAAGAAAACATTAACACATTTGTAGCACACAGTCTGGGTTTTTGCCTTGATTTTTCCGCCTTTATCTTCTCTCTGCCTTCCCTTTGTCCTCCTCCATCTCCTTATCGCTTCCCTCGACAGCCCAGATACCTGTTAAACACACACAAAGTAAGACATCAGCAGTGATGATTGAAGCCCACATAGTGGCTGCCTCGCTGCCTGTTCGCATTTGTTTGAGACCACTGCTGATTAGCGCTTCAGGGCTTGTGATGCCAGCAAAGATTCCGATGATTTATCTCTAACTCCCCTGAAAATCTGCTTCTAACACACCTGGGGTGGTGCAAGATATTTATACACACGGACAAGTGCACCCACGTGCATGCACAAACATGAACACATGTGCAACCCACACAGGGGGACTATTGCCTATACACACATGTAGATGCTCTCTCACATTAAAATAACATCTGAACTCACCAAAGTTCATGCAGCTGTACTGACAGCTCCTGAAGATTTGTTCACATTTTGCCCAAATCGTATTCACAATCAGCTCAGCAGCTGTAACACGTGTCCACACCTCATCCACACTCAATTAATCAGTTCATCAAGTGAAATTAGTTTGTCAGCACCTTCCAAAACTGCAAAGGTATCACTGAAAATTTCTTGTCCAGGTTTGACAAACTGCTGTTTTTATCTATTTCCCACATTTAGTTATTAAGAGAATCTTGGGTGAAATGCAGAGTAGAAGAGCAGGAATCAGTAGAACTCCATATGTTTGATGATTTTCCCACTTCTCCTTTAGGTAGAAAGTAAAACACAATTTCTCACTTTTCTCCCAAATATGAAAGAAAAGAGAAGATAAAAGAAAGAAAATTAAATGCTGAACATGAGATCAAAGGATTGTATGTTAGTGAGCACTAGGAAATTTTTTAAAACTTTAATATACATATGTTTTTGTACTTCAAAACAAGGTAATGATGCTGAAATTGCAACCAGCAGCTAAAAGGTGAAATGCCTGTTTCTCTGTCTCACACTAAGCATGCTACCTGATGTTTCATCTTTAATGGTTTGGATGACAGTAGCTCATAATGGCACAAATTTGGTGCAAATTTCACTGGTTTCACTGGTAGTTTTACATTCAGTAATGTTCCTGCAGGTTTTGTCTCGCTCTGGTTAAGGAATATAAAAGAAAATATTCTTTAGTTGACAACTGAAATCAAATGATTCTTTTGTGGCCCCTTAGGTGGAAACCACCCAGACACAGAGGGATATCAATATGTAATTAGTCGTCCAAGAGCTGGATTCGATTGGTTGAGGAAGGCGCTAAGTGCCAGTGGCAGCTGAGATCGTCTGTATAGAAAATCATTTAGCCTAAAACAATATTAGCAATTTAGCTGTTGCTCACCATATGCTCAACCAGGCTTCATGGCTTCAGGTTCATAATATGTATCATGTGGCTGAGCCTTTCTGCTGGGGTCAAACACAATATGCAAAGGTGGCTCATGCAAACTACATTCACAGTCTCTTTGTGGAGTGTTGATTCTCTGAAGAAGGATGCCATTTGGACTCGAGCTGACATCACTTTACATTTATGTCTGATAAAGAATTAAAAGAGGAGCAATACTCTTATAACTAAATGATTTCTGTACTAATTGTTCCTTATCAGAATAATAAACTAAATCCTCCACAGTCTTATGTCATTTGTGTGTACTGCTGCCCTATAATTTACTTTTTTGTCTTGTATTTACTGTAAATATGACTTTATTATGTGTCTGGAAACATCTACAGTGATACTTTAAGACACTGGAATTGCTCGATTAAAAAAAGGCACGTCACAATCCTCTTCCCGCTGCACACAATGTCAATGCAAAAAAAAAATATATTCTCAGACATCTGACTGATAACAGTGTGTAATATTTTTTATTTGGATTCAATCTTCATCTTGAAGCTGATTTGAATGACACCTTTAATATGTTTGTGCTCTTAAATGTGTCTGGTTTTACATCGTGTAATGAGATGGCTGCAAGAACAATGTGACATTTGGAAATAACATAATGTGGGATGGAATTCTATTAAAATGGGTTTATACTGTGCCCAACACTATGGCCATCACACCGAGGATGGCAGGCTGCAACTCCAACACTTCTACTCATTTTTATTGTAATAAATTGACACGGTCAAAGCAATTGTTCCTGAATGATTTCTTATGTCCTGTTCTTTGAGTGGGGAAAATGAACACCAATGTGTGTGTGTGTGTGTGTGTGTGTGTGTGTGTGTGTGTGGGTGATTTCCTGAAATATGTGATTGTTTTGACATATTATTATGACAAATTGTTACAAATACAAGCAATTACATTTTTCTTACCATTTCCTCTGAAGCTAAATGGTGTGTGTGTGTGTGTGTGTGTGTGTGTAAACTGGCAGTGAAAAGCTGCAGTGAATATTTGAGAAAGCACGTATATATACTGTAAATACACATATATATGTGTATATATATATATATATATATGTGCAGAAAAGCATCTTCTTAGAATTCATACAGCCCCCATACACATAAAGTCTGCAGCTTCAAAACCCATCAGGGAAAGCTGCAGCACCTCCCTTTACAAATTAAGGCCAATAAGCCTCTCAAATAAAAAACAAAAGGGAAATGCTGAGCTCTTGTAAACATACATAACAAATATGCCAGTAATGTAGGAAAATGTTTGTTTATTGAGATTGCATATGCCAATAAATCCCTTGAAGCCTTGAATGAGTGGCGTGGAGCTGCGGATTTCCTCATTGTGCATCTATGTCAGTTTCTAATTTCAGAGGAACTGAACTGTGATGAATACAGAGGATCTAGAAGAAGCATATTATCACAAACTATTACATAAAAACTGTTTAAATGGTCAAGTTATGGTTCATTTAGAAAGTAACAAAGAGTTCTACAAACAAACCGTGATTAGTAACACATTCACAGCTCCTTCATATATCTGCCTGATTGATTGAATGAACTTGATTGCTCTCCATGATGTGTACTTGCATTTCTGAGGAGGCCCACATCAGCACATGTGCTCTTCATTAAGACAGCACCTACCACAGACACACAGCCTTTCACCATGAACAGACCAATGTTATCAAGAGTCAAAACATCAATACAACGAACATGACAAAACTATGTATGCTGAGCTGTTACCATAGCAACTGAATTTGAGAGAAGGTATGCTTGACAGCAGGCACAAGCTCTCACTTTCTCATATTTGTATGTCTTAACATGTTCAGAGCCCAGAGAACAGTTAAGGTAGGTAAGAGCTTTGACTCTGATTCAATTAGTACGTTTTGAGTAGATATCGATACACACAAAATGTAATGGTTTATAGTATAGTATAGTATAGTATAGTAATGATTTATAAGTGTCAGGGCAGCAAAATGGCCTAAGCTGTTTTTTTCAACTTCAAGGTTCCTTCCTTCACAACAGGAAATGTAAGTTGTGTTGTCACCTACTGAAAATTGTCCATTTGGTTGAGGCAAGAGGTGGCTCCTGGGCACATGTGAAAGCTAAAACAAATAAACTGGTTCTTAAACAATTTTGGCATCGACAAAAGTTTACTCATCGACTCTACAGTGAAAACATGTGTCTTTATGTAAATTAAAGCTCTTAGATTGATGAGCCATGATAAAAGTTTGCCCTGTGTCATGTGGATCGTGTAGATTGAGGTAAAGGTCATGCTTGTGCACAGTGGAAGGTAAGAGGGTATAGTGTTAGTACAATCTTTAATAAATACAGTAACTTACAATACAGTAACCAAGATGCCAGGGGTCAATACACAGTGGTTTGCTTGAAATCATGTTTTCTGTTCCACTATCTGCTATAACTGGATACTAGATTTCATTCTCAAACAACTGAAGTAAATGTGTGATGGCACTGCCAGACCAACAATTAGTCTGCTGGCAATTGTTTTACCAAGACATCAGTAGTAAATTACTGTTTTTTTAATTGATGAATCACACATACATATCGGGGACGAGTGAAAACTTTGGGCTGAAAACAGGCTTGTAGCTTTAAACGTAGTTAGCCAATTTATTTACAGTATGTGTGAGGATTGCAAACTGTATTCCAGTGTCCACTGCTTCATATATTGTGGGTTCTTTCAAATACATAAAAGCTCATATTCCCCCTCACACGCCAGGCTGAAAGAGCTAAAAACCACAGCAGTTGGTGTGGGTTTGGTTCAAGCTGTGGGACGTCCCTCCAGGCTCGCTGACAGTCACTGATGCTGAATAGCAGTGAGTGAGGTGGAGGGGCCGTGCAAACATGTAAACACACACACACACATGCGCTGTTTGGTCACACTCCTGCACACATGGTCTCTTTCTTACTTTACGTAGTAAACATACACACCCCCAGTGTATCAGCTTTAGCTTGATGACACCAAGCACTTGTGTGGTGGAGAGAGGTTTTGCTTGGCCGACCAGCTAAGTGTATTGTGTGTATGTGTTGGAATGTGCATTTCTGTGTCTATTCCCACAAGTCAGAAAACCACTTTCTTTGTTGTCAGTTGCATTTAGTTCAACCAGTGGTGATCTTATTAGCCGCCAGCTTACTGGCTGCAGTGCTGGCCCATAAAAATCAATCTGGGGTCAAAGGGCAATTGCTCTTTCAAGGGGAGGACAAAACCATCTAAGGTAGAGAGAGGTAAAAGGGAGTGTGGAAAAGAAACAGAGAGAAAGAAGAAAATATGAAATAGGTAAGGGAGGACAAAAGATGTGGAGAGAACGTGAGAATAAATGGTCACGTGGGGAGTCGGGTACATTTCACGTTTTATCGTTAATTCACAGTAAATGCTAGTCTAAAGAGTAAAGAGGAAATGTACGATTATATTTGCCAGTGATTCTCTGCTGTTGGTTCTAGTGCAAAAAAAAAACAAAGTTGTGAATCTGTATAACATCATCTTGCCATATTTGTTATAGATTTATTTGAAATAATTTGTAAAAAATCAAAGCCATTATAAAATAAGTGGATTATAGTGACTAATTACTAAGCCCAATGCAAAAAACACTTTTTGCCAATGAAATAAAAATATCATATCACCTCTGCTCATATCTGAGCAGAGGTGTGCACCGACTAGCTTTTTAAATGAAAGAAATTTCCTTTTTCAATCTCTCTAGTTTCACTTTTAATGTAACTGTTGGTTCTTTGGTTTTAGTCTTTTGACACAAAGTGATTTTATTAATGTTGATGCTACTAGGCAAGCAAATAAATCAATTCTTTTGGGCAGCACAAAATTAAGGTTTTACTAATCAGAGCAACAAAGGCTGCACTAAGCAATAAAACATGATTAGTGAACTTTGTCCTTTTTTCTTTTATGCGATCATTTTGTTCAGTTTGCTTTATCTATATTTTACTCATCTGTAAAAAGAGAATTTGTCAGTTTTCATATTTAATTATTAATTTGATTTTAGACTTGATTGCCTCCTAATTTAAACAGAGTTATTATTGCCTTAGAAAGCCTTTTTATTACAGATTTAACTTGATATCTCTGAGATCCCTTATACTATAAAAAGGCACTGTAGATTCTTTTCAGCTGTTTTTGACTCAAAGCTCACTTAGTGAAATTCTGCTTTTTACACTTTAGCACACGTCAACTTTTTGCATTATTAAACATATAGTGCTGATTATTGTAAGCATCAACTCTTACTTTTAGTTTCTTAAGCTGAAACTATTTACTTAGTCTTTGACAAAGTGGGACAGCAACACACACCTGGTCAGGAACGATTGGTGATGTGGAGATGGATAAAGCCACAAATCCCACAAGAACATAAACTTTTATTTTTAATAACAGTACGGTTTGCATACAAAGGAAGAAAACATATTTCCTGCATATTGACCTACAGCTACCCAAATCTAAACCTGATGAATATTGTGTAGAGTTCACCTTGCAGAGCAGCTGTCCATGAAACACAGGGTCAGCGGTTCGACTCCTGATTCCCCCTGGCTTCATTTTGAAATTTTCTTCGGCAAGACACTGAACCCCAAGTTGCTCCTGGTGGATCAGACGAGCACCATGCATGAAGGCCGCCATCTTCTCGTGTGTGTGTGCGTGTGTGTGTGTGTGTGTGTGTGTGTGTGTGTGTGTGTGTGTGTGTGTGTGTGTGTGTGTGTGTGTGTGTGTGTGAAATGGTGAATGAGAAGCAACACTGTCATTAGTCACTGATGTCAGTTGTAAATACAACTTAGTTAAGGAAATCTCTGTGGAAATGACTGGAAGTGATTGGACCTTATGACTACAATCTTTTACTTTTTCTTCTCAGCACACACTTAAGGATTTTCTGTGCTGACTGTCACCACAGACTGAACCAGACTAGCACTGACCCAGTACAACTAGGTCCAGCCAGTCATCAGAAGAAAATCACATTTATAACCAGCTCTACAGTCATTAGGTGTGTGCCTACCTTAAATCATACGGCAAACAAGCATCAGCTAAAGTCCTGAAAATTCAAATGAATGAATGAATATTAAGAGGATTAAGTTACAAAGTGATCGACGTGTCAATTATAATATGGAGTTTTACACCTGAACACAAAGCTGTGAGTAGTGACGACTGGAGCTTGACAGAGGTTCAAATGATTGCTTCAGATTTCCTGCAGAGTTTATGAGCTCAGATTAGAGACACTGTGATGTGATCATAAATTTCCGCTGCAGCTCCAATTGATGGATGGATGTTGGAGTGACTGGAGCATTAGGGCACACGTTTTTTGAAGAATCGGACAACTGAGACAATGAATAATGTATTAGTATGAATGCACAATGTCTTAACATGCCTTATCTTTATGTTGATGTTTTTACCGGAGTTATAGGATGGAAACATCAGCTGAAAGGCGACGATTTCCTTTAAGCAAACAAGATGTTTTATTTTAATGCCCCATACAACTGTAGTTCTTCATTATATGATGACTTTGTGCTCACAGAAGTAGACCTTGCTTAGTATAAATCTTTAATGTAAGGTTGATCATCTCTGAACCAAATACTGTTTACCAACAAGAGTATCATCACATGTTGAGCAGCTCAGGTTAGTTTCATCCAGAGGGAATGAAAGAAAGGAAATGTCTTACATGATAATGAGAGCGTTGTTTGTGGGTAATCAGCTCTCACAGATGAGAGTAGTACTTGAATTTTCAGCCATGCTAGGGATGCAAATTATGTTCGGACCACCACCTTGGTCCAGATTGAAATATCCATCCATTATCTGTAAACACTCTATCTCAGGGCCAACACAGAGAGAGACACACAGACAGACAACCATTCATGCTCACATTCACACCCACAGGCAATTTAGAGTCGTCTGTTACCTAACATGCACGTCTTTGAACTGTAGGAGGAAACTGGAGTACCCGGAGGAAACCCAGGTAAGCACTGCGAGAACATACAAACTCCACACAGAAAGGCTGCAGATGTCTGTGGATTCAATCAGGGTACTTTCTAGCAATGCAGGCAGCTCTAACCACTCTACCATGGTTCAATCACTAAGTATATAAAATTTGGTACAGGGTTTTGAGATACATTGTAACCTGTTTGACAAACTTTGCACAGATAGAAAAGATAGTAACAGTGCAGGTGGGAGCAGGGCTCACATGAGTACATTCACCAACAGAGAAACACTAGCATGCACTTTCACAAAAGGCATATCTGCCCCTCAAAATGCAGCAGAAGAAAATCTTCATTGGAACAGGACAATGCAGCAAAAGGTGTGGAAACCCAACGATAATGATAATATTAATGATGGAAAAACAACTACATCGCTCTCACATTTTCAACTCTGAGGATGATGTATCCTCTCTAACCATCGACCGCCTGCTCTCGGAATCCGATCTTTTTCACTTTCCTTCAAGCAGTTGCACCCGCATTAATGCCAGTTATTACAAAAATCATCAACTCATCTCTCACAGCCGGCACTTTTCCGACCTCATTCAAGCAGGCCCAAATTACCCCACTGCTCAAGAAGCCTTTTCTTGATCCCTCCCTTGTGAAAAATTACCGACCTGTTTCATTTTCTTTCCATTTCTGGCCAAGACAATGGAATCAAGTCTCAGACTTCCTTTCCAAGAATAACTTCCTCGATGTCAACCAGTCTGGCTTCAAGAGCAGTCCCTCCACAGAAACGGCACTCCTGACTGTCGTGGAATCTCTTCGAGTTTCGAAAGCCACAGGTCAGTCTTCTGTCTTAATCCTACTCGATCTATCTTCAGCCTTTGACGCTGTGAACCATCAGATCCTCTTGGTCACACTCTCTGACTTGGGAATCTCTGGATCAGCTCTAACCTGGCTTTGGTCTTACCTATCACAACGAACCTTCAAGGTATCCTGGCGGGGCCATGTTTGTCATAGCCTCTCTACCGGTGTGCCACAAGGTTCAGTTCTTGGTCCTCTTCTTTTTCTGTCTATACTACAACCCTGGATTCTATCATCCGCTCACATTGCCTTTCCTATCACTGCTATGCTGATGACACGCAGCTCTTCCTGTCCTTTCAACTGGATGACTACAATGTCTCATCACACATTTCTTCCTGTCTCTCAGACATAACTGCCTGGATGAGAGAGCGACATCTTCAGGTCAACCTCTCCAAGACCGAAGTCCTTGTCTTCCCAGCCAGACCAGAAAATCAGAATCAACATTGGATCTACGGTGATTGTTGCCACTAAGTCGGCCAGAAATCTGGGGGTCATCATCGACAACCAACTGAGCTTTAAGGACCACATTCCTCAGTCTACGGTATGCAGATTTGCCCTCTACAACATCAGAAAGATCAGACCCTAACTCGTGGAATATACAACTCAACTCATTGTACAGGCAAAGGTCATATCTCTTTCATATCTGTTAATGGGGTTACTGGTATCCACAATCAAAAGCTTAGAGATGATCCAAAATTCGGCAGCATGCCTCATTTTTAATCAGCCAAAAAGGACTCATGTCACACCACTCTATAGATCTCTACACTGGCTTCCTGTAGCTGCTCGCATCAGGTTCAAAGCTCTGTCTCTCACCTACAGGGTGATCACATCAATAACTCCTGCGTATCTTAACTCCCTCATTCAGGTTTACAATCCTTCCAGTTTGCTGCAGTCTGCCAACGAAAAACATCTGGTGATCCCAGCACCGCACAGAAGACACCCAGCAAAACTCTTCAGCGCAATGATCCCACAAAGGTGGAACGAGCTAAAAAAATCAGCAAATGTTCAAAAAACTCACTCCCAATATTCAACCAACTGCTGAAATCAGAACTCTTCTGCATCGTCCTATGCACTTAAATCTAAAAAATAATGATCATTTTAAAGGGCATTGTAAGTGCTGGTATCGGCTATTTTGGTGTCTGGTGACAAAAGGTGTGCATTTTCGACAGAGGCCTGTCTCCCTACAGGGTAGAGCTAATAGTTCATTTAGATTGGAGATGGTGGGATAAATGACTACAGCTGTGTCAAAGTTAGAAAAATTGTTGATGTCGTATAAAGGACAGACTGCAGACTGATGGATTTTACCTTCTCAGTGTTTGAATGAGGACTATTGAAAATATAATAATTTTGAGAATGCCCAACGCTGTCTTGTGAGGCTTTGCTAAACAAATGCTACTTTGTGCCTTTCTGCAACTGTTCCTTATGCTGTGCTATCTGCTGTAATTGGATTGGTGGTTCTCCTGTCCCAATTTGCCTTGGGGACGACACAACACAAATTAAAACTGGACTTAGATTGAAAGTTCAATAAACAATTATTCCTACAGGCCTGGAGAATGTACACACATACACAAGAGGGTATATCTACAACCTGCTGTGTGAGAGGAGATGTGTATTTATCATATTTCACATTAACTCAATAAGGCAAAATAGCTAAAGAATTATCAGCATTCAAATCAATTAAAGTTATTCTGATGGTAAAGATCAATGTGTGTCAACATAAGGGATCAGTGTTCAGTAAAATATGGAAAAATACATTTTTGCCTCACAGTTCATGTGTGAACACCATCTGCAAGAAGCGTGTGACCACAATCAAAAGAGATTCAAAAATGTAGATCTATGCACTCAATATGCAATCATTTCACTTGTGCTCATTGTTTGTGTTTGCATTTACTTCGAGAATGGATTCATTTCACTAAGGCAGGATAACGAAAACATTTGAAATGATCTGATTAGACCATAACAGCTCGAGGTTAGATGTCAATATGCACTTTCATATTTTGCCCAGCTTGGCAGATAAATGTTGGGGTTAAAGTGATTGCATCTTCTCAAATTCGGCTCATCATCCTTTCCATTACAGTGATTAGTGTGGGAGGTTAAAACAATGAACACATCGCAACAGTATGTATTTTAATTACAGTGCAGCAGGAAAGGGAGTTCTCATTTGTCAACTTGTCTGATGAGCATTAAGATATTGAACACAATTCAATTATTGAGCACACCTTAGTGAATGTGTGGGACATATTATTTAGTTTGTTGGCAGTAGAAGATACAGCAAATGCCAGAAGTCTCCTTGTTTGACCTTATTGTGTATCGTCTAAATCATTCAAAACATACATCTACATACAAAACTGGCAACCTTTAAACTGATCTGTGTGTTTCTTTGCTTTCTCTGCACACACACAGACACACACTCACTCACTCACACACACACTTTGTTTCCACACCTGTGTGTGTTTGATTATCACACCTGTATTGAGTTCATCACTGATTTTATATAAGGTCATAGCCTGCAGTCACTCATTGCAGGTAAATCTCAACACCATGGTTTCTTGACTGGGGTTTAAGAGCCCCTTCCCATGGTTATGGTATCGGTATCTTGTCAGTGCATGTGAGGTTATGAGCGTATCCTCTGATATCCTTACAGAGCGAGTGAGCTAGTTATAACTGCAGATCATTCCCAGTTTACCACGTCTTCCCGATGCCCTGTCTGGGTTGTAAAACCCACACTGCGGCCACAATGAAACACTTGACTTACACATCACTCCTATGGGTGACATGTTTCCTCATTGCTGAAGACGTGACCCAATTACTTTAATGGCTACCAAAAGCTCTGCAGGTGATCTTTGTGCACACACAATTGACTCTTGCTTATTTTGGATGCTGGAATGTACAAAAGCCCTTTTTATCAAGTTCAGTAAAGGCATATGGAACAGGAAGCAACAAATCTTTTGAATAGAAGCTATAAGGCTCAGCTTTTCTTTGTACAATTCTAGTACAAATGTAAGTAGGTAATTGTGGCAGCACAATTACTTTGAGACCTTATCTTCTAATTACAAGATCGGGATCTCATATTTACGAGTTATGTTTCTCTAAATTACAAGATACGGGACTTGGGGATCTCATAAATATTAGAACATTTCAGAACCTGCCTTAGACTAATCAGGTTTTTAGGATGTCTTCAGTATCACAGTAATTCTGTGATAGTTTTGATAATTACAAAACTGTATAGTAAAACAAAACTATCGATAGATAATTAAGCAGTTGTAGCTTTTTTTTAAAACGTCAACAAATAGGCTGTAAACTGAGCCTCACTTTAGACTACAAAGTGAGATTCAATTTGCAGCGGACAGTGTGACAGGTCGTATCCATGGCAACATAGTACTTCCTGTTTCCTATAGAAGTTGGTCACACAAGTGAATTCTTAACAATTAAGGTGACATTCTCTAAAGTCGGGGCGACTGTGGCGCAGGGAGGTAGAGCGGTTCTCCACCAATCTCAGTTGTTGGTTCAATCCCTGGCTCCTCCAGTCACATGTCAAAGTGTCTTTGAGCAAGACTGAACCCCAACTTAGTTGCTCCCAGTGAGTGTTGGTCAGCTGCATAGCAGCTCCCCGTTCAGTGTATGAGTGAGTGTGTGATTGTGAGTGTGAATGGGTAAATAAGAAGCAGTGTAAAGTGCTTTGAGTGCCAATAGGTAGAAAAGCGCTATATAAGTGCAGAGCATTTACCATTTAAAATTCTATGTCGAAAATGAACCACGGAAATTGATATTTAAGATCATATTCACTCAGTCTGTGAAACAACTAAATAAAATAGAGAATTAAGAATTAAATTAGGTTATGATGAACCACAATGCCATTGTTATCTTGCTATTGTCAATAGCAACAATAAATAACCACTCTAACTTCTCTACACATCTTGAACTCTGGATCTTTAAAAATAATTGAATATTGAATGTTAAAAGTCTTCACTTGTGAGAAGAGAAACAAGAAGTCTTATGTTGCCATAGATAAAGAAAGTTGCACTGTGGGCTTTAACTTTGCCTCATTTTTAGCAATTTTGTTTACATTTAGCAACATTAAATATGCTGAATTGGCTATTAACAGTTCATTTTTGCTTTGTACCATTGGAAGTATAGATAATTCACTGAATTCCTCGTATCAATGAAGGAAACTTGAAAACGAGATGATTCTCAGTTAAGTTCTGATGAGTAGCCTTAAAATTCCTGCCTCAGAAGATTCATGAAGCGTTACACAATATGCTGCAATTTTTCAACCTCCCTTTATAGCCTATGCATTGACATTTTAAAAATTCCACCAAAATATCTAGTGACAGTTATGTTTTACTATAGAGGTTTGGAAGTATTGAAAACTATCACAGTAGTTCTGTGATAGTGGAGACATACCAAAAACCTGATTATTTACTCTCAAATTTATGAGGTCCGTAAGTCCCGTATCTCGTAATTACAAGGAAAATAACTCATAAATACGAGATACGGATCTTGAATTACAGGAAACCTAACTCGAGAAACATAACTTGTAACTATGGGATCAGGATCTATAAATATAGCCCATATATGAAAATATACCTGACTGAGCCTACAGGTGGCCAGAGCAGGCCATTCTACCCAAGAATAAAACTCACAGTGCTGTGTTAACACTTTACAATGAGCGATGAACCTCAGAAGCATGATAAACAGAGTCAATCATTCTGAGACATTGAGCTGAGCATTCATATTCAAGAGAGCTCCATAATCCAACACAGACAAAAGGAACAGCGACAAGATTGCTTTTTAATTTATAGGAAAATACAAATTGTTTCAGAAGTAAAAACCCATTTTAACCTCAGCCACTTAGCAGGTTTTTCCACCTGTGCCTTAAAAGTGAAGGAGTCATCAATCAAGACACCCAGGTATTCATACATGTGAACCACTTCTATTATATTAACCCCAAGAATGGACACTGAGGGGATCATTTGTGGCCTCTTCCTAGAATTAAAACAACATAAGTTTGGCTTGTCTGCATTGAGAACTAGTTTTAAGTAAAGTAACAAGTATTGAACAGCAACAAAGGCTTTCTGGAGGGGTTCAGTAGCCTGAACAAGAGTTGACCCACAGCAGTACACGATTGTTTCATCAACATAAAAATGCTAAAGATCAATTGACACATTTAGACTTCTGAGAAAGAAAGAAGGAAATGTTGTACTAGCTGACTGTTCAGCGTTATTATGTTAGATTTACGGTTATGTTTGCATCGGCTTACAGAGAAACTGTACGTAGGTTGGATTACATTTGGATTCTATGGTAGGATTGGTGGTTACTAATGGTAAAAACTTCCACAAAGGGGTAAATGATGGATGAATTAATTAATTAATTACGTGCATTTATAAATTAAAATGAAGTTTCACTTCTTGTTGTTCAATTTGTTTTATCGTACCTATAAAGAACAATGTGAATAGAAATTCAGTTAAGACAGAGAATAACCTTTCTTTTACCTCTGTCTCTACAGAGTGACATGCTACTGACTTAATGCCATCACAGAAGCTATAAGCAGCTCTGCTGAAAGGCATTTGTGTGTTTGCATGCTAGTTGATATTAAGAGGACGGTGGGTGGGATGTGTCATTAACTTGGGCCACATTATTGACTGCTGTGGTGAAACAAATTAAAGGTGACGGGTCGATCTATCAGAGCTTGTTACTGCTTTGTGTGTATAATGATGGCTTTAAACAGCTTACTGTAATATTTCATGTCAAATGCACAACAATGCAGGACAAATGCACATAATTCCTTATGTGTTTGTATTTGATGTAAAGTGTGTGTGCGTGTGTGTGTGTGTGTGAAATACACACATACACATACGAAATACGAAAAAATACAGAGGTGAGATCCACTATAGGCAATGATATTAAAGTAGCAATAAAAACTGAGGATATTAGTCTGTGAAAATCAATTTTACATTTTGTATGATCCTACATGAAAGACTCAGATGATGCAACCTGAGAAAACTGACTGTAAATTTCTACCATGCTCGTTCCAGTGTTTTTCTGAACTGTCCTTTATTGATTTAACTCTTTTACACACACACACACACACACACACACACACACACACACACACACACACACACACACACACACACACACACACACACACACACACACACACACACACACACACACACACACACACTACTGAGATCATGCATATTGTATCAGAAGATTAGCGAGTGCATTATTTATACAAAACAGAAATAAAATTTTAATCCCAAATCTGAGCTAATGGGTTCTGGCTACTGAGATTATTTATATTTATAAAACTTTGCATGACAGATGACAGGAACCTTTAAATTGATAACTATCATACAAACAACATGGTGAAGAAGGCGACCAACATTCAAGCCAACAGTGACGCTTTTGCCTGAACTCTGTATCTTACTTTTTGGAAATGTCAGAAATAAAGCCAATAATAGCTTTTCATTAGGTGAAAGGTTTTACAATGTGTAAACTTTTTCAAATTATAAAATATATTTCAACAGTTTATGTGACATGGCAAAAGACCACCACAACAAAAACCAGCAAATACCAGTTTCAGTTCAGGTTTTGGATGTCGCAGTACTGTGAGGGGGTTCTGTTGTGTTTGTAAATGATATGCAAAATCATGCAGATAAACAATGTAACAATTCATTTACTGTAATGGTGTTTGCACAAACAGAACCTACATCTCAATTTGTCTTTTTGAGGAGTGTGTCAAGTGTTCAAGTGTGTTTGTCTTTGAGTGCATTGTACGGGACAGATCAACTGATCTGACTGCCTGAACTCCTGTATTTTAACATGTAACCAATGGAAGATGTTTAATGTTTCATTCCCTGTTTGTTGAAATGTTAATTCTTCTGGCCCTTCCAGTTTATAGAAGGTGGAACTGTGCTGCATTGGCCACGTTTACTAAAGGCTGTTTTATGATGTTTTTTTTTCATTTTTAAATGATAGGAGGGATCTTCTAGAAATAGAAAGGCAAGCTACAAAAAGGTTTGAAAGGTAGCTTTATTCTGCCTCAAAGGAAATTGCTGTTGTCATTTTTATCAATTTATAGGTATCTCACCACTGTCCTACAATACTCTTGTGACTTCCAATCTTTGGTCTACAGAGCCCCTCCTACTGGTAACCTTAAAATTCGGAGCCCCCCCCCCCAGCCTGCACACACATGCTAACACCGTAAGAATATTAATAATTCATTATCAGAATAAGTGAGTACCCAAAAATATATAACCTTCAAACTTATCTTTTGGCCAAAGTGACTGCTATACTGTACAAATAAATCCACAAGCTAAACACATTTTGGCTGCCCAAAATAATAAAAATAAAGCTTTATTTACATATGCAGTACATTGTCTAATTTGGCAAAAAAAATTTGTTTTGTTTAACATTAAACTTTTTGTTATAAGTAAGGGTATTTAGTTTGGTGATCAAGTTGGTTCTTTTGGCATATCTCAACCTCACAAGGCACAAAAACGCACGTGTACACAAACACACACACGCAAGCTTCAATTAACTAACAATGCAATACCTTCCAAAGCCCCAATTATCCCCCAGGACAATATTTCTCCCTGACAAAGGCCATAAACTGGAACTACACACACACACACACACACACACACACACACACACACACACACACACACACACACACACACACACACACACACACACACACACACACACACACACACACACACACACACACGGGCATTTGTGCAATGGTAAGCTGTCTGGTAGCACAAACTGTTTGGGTTGGTAGCCTTAATTCCTTTGAAGACAGATGACCCAAGCTTTACACACTTACAACCTGCTTCCCAATCACAAACACACAGGACTTGCTCGCACACACACAGAGGCATAGAATCACACATGTACAATGCACACAGAAATGCATAGCATAACTTTCACTGCAATCCTTCATTCATACACAAATCAGAGCTGCTGGTGGACAACCATTACATTACACTCACTCTCACACACACACACACTGGGGTGGCAACCTTGGTCCTGATCAGCATCACTTTCCCAGCCTCAGGCTTTAAAATTATCCAAGCCTGAAACACACACACACACACACACACACACACACACACACACACACACACACACACACACACACACACACACACACACACACACACACACACACACACACACACACACACACACACACAGTTTGTTTGCAGGATTAATGCTCCATTCTTCATTCATTGGCCTGAGATGATGCAATGCGTGCGTGTGTGTGTACACACGTGTATGTGCATGTTCAAGGACGTCTTTATTGAAACTCATAAATACACTCCAGTTTCATCCCAATGTTAAATAATAGCTCCAAAACTAAATAAACTTTTGTTTGAAAATGCTGAAGAGGTAAATCGGTGGTTGCTGCTTTCACCGTTGATATGCTATGTGTGTGGAATTGCACAGACCTGTTGTGGCACTAAAATAGTAAGTTTGCACTGTATTGGTTCATAAATTTAAGCAACAAATCAATAGGAATAAGTAAAACTGAATTATGAACACAGAGTGTTGGTCATACCACCAATTTTCTCATACTCCAGACCAATGGTATGTGTCAAAGATAGACTGGGACTAGCTTTCTCCAGAGGGAAAACGTTGGTTTAATGATGCCCTCCCTGACTTGGGCTCCAGCGTTGAGTGAAATATTTAATTTCAGTCAGAGACAACTGTGTCACTGACCATTACTAGCAAATGTTAAGCAGTTAGATTTAATGGATCCAAACATAAAAATTTGTCCCATAAGGGGGCAGACTAATTTGAACAAGCAGCAGTTTGGGCTGACCTATCACTCCCTGGATGTTTACTAGCACGGTTCCTTCCTATGTATTTATATTGTCTCATGGTTACATTACCTTTTAATTTACTGAAGTGTACGTAAATTGAAGTGTATTACTCTGATGTATTTACAAGAAAAAAACAAAAACATTTTAAAACATACATTTACTGATTTCAATACCTGGAAATGTGGTGGTCAATGCTGCCGTTTGTGTAACTGCTGGGGCTTTCTAATGCGTGGTCACAGGCCCCATGGGTGCCTGTGTCCTGATTGCAGCAGCAGTTAGCACTGACGCTGGAGCTTAAGAGGAAGCTGGAGCAGTGGTGGGAGTAGCAGGTTATAGGGGCCATATGCACACTTGGTGTTGCTGCTGAGCTTTCATCTGATGGGACTGTAGGTCTTACAGTTGCTTGTACCCTGATTTTTCTCAGCTTGCCCCTGGTTGCCCTAATTGTCGATGCTGAGGTTGCAGCTGAACCTGTAGCAGGTTGAGATCACACTGGACTGGACACTGGACAAAAATAGCACTTGGTAACCTCTACACCACAAACCACTTTTGTTTTAATGTCCCTGCCTGGTTCCTTCACATAATACAAGCCTTCTCCTAGAAGATGCATTGTTTAAAAAAAACAACAACCCTTGACATGCTATAATTTGAATGTATTTACTAAAGAAAAAAGGGGCCCATCACATGAATACTCATAGGATACGAATCTCATACATTTAGAAGACAGTATGATGCAATCCAAGAGACTGGTTTTATGGTTTTTCAGAATAGGGGATCTACATTTTTTTTTCTATTGCTAGGTTTTGTCCTTTAACTTCTTAACTTTTGGTCCATATTGTTGGTTATGTTTAAACTGTTATAACTCTTGGCCTGGAATCAGTTCACACTGCAAATTTGAAATTGTCAAAGCTGTAGATGCTCATCCACATTTATGTAGAGATCATATGACCTGACTCCCCAGTTTGTCAGCAAGCATTTGACAATGTGACATTTCTTTTGCTCTCTTCCTTGGTTTTAGCTGCTCTAGGCTTTGCTGAAGCTTTTATTCTCCAGGAAGATGCACAAGCCATTTTAATGCAGGAGGATAAGCACAGGATGATGAGGCCAATTAGCTTCTTTTTTAAAAAAAAAATGTAAAAGTCACCAACTTTAATAATTGTATCAGTGAAAATGATGCTCTATGGTTTACTGTGGCTCCTGAAACGCTTTAAAGCACATGAAGGAGCCAGAGTAGTGGATACAGATTATAACACCTTGACGTTACTACAATCAGCCATATACCCAAATCATTATCGAGAAGGTCACTTTACCTGCAAAGCTATGACCTGTAGACTTACACACTGAAAGGAACAGATAATATGGTGGCACATGTGCCTTTTACCTTGAGTGTGGTTTGTGGAGTGCTTTGCTATCATGTGATTGTGTGACTGCGTGTTTTTAATTTGCTCCTCAGGTACCAGAGGTGGACAGAATGGGTGATGTTGATATTATTACTTTACTGATGATGTTTGTGTCTGTGGGCCAGTGTGCCCATTGGGAAGCCTGTTATGGGGGGTATGACCCTGTCCAGTCACTTTAGGGGTATCTGTGTACTTGAGTACCAGGGTTGAAAACGCTTAAGGTGACAACCATGATCTTTATTATTAGTCCTCGTTTCTACTGTGCTAAAGCACTTTATGTCCTCTAATACATATTTGTGGTGCAAGTGGTGTATTTGCATTCACAAGCCATTATGTTTCAACTGAGCTCTTCTGCTGCAGGCTATTCATCAGTAAAACCAGAGGGTCTGTAGTTCACTCCGGGACTGGGCTGACTCTGTATGCGTCCTTACCCTGGAGGTTTTCTTTATTACTAGAAAGGAAATTACACTCACTATGTTTATAATTCCTGTGTCAAACTTAAGGTGAAGTTTTGAATCGACATTTGGTAGAAATAAGTTTAACAAAACGGGACCTATTATAGAGAAGACCACCCTTGCAATCTGTTGTTTGTATGTACTTTATCGTATAATATTATCATAAATAAGGACATCATGTCCTTCTCTCATTAAAAAGAAGGTGCATGTCCATTGCAGGGTGTTTTGTTTCTTGAGCCTTGAATCATCTTAACAAAAGACCCACCCTCATGTGGATTCTTAGCATGTTTTTCCATTAAATACAGCTATTTGGCAACAATTTATGCTAACTCATCACAGCCACGGGCCTCCTGTGGATCTGAAATATTCATGATACCGCAGATACATTTTCACAATCCACTTAATGCCTATGGCAGTGGTGAGCGTGTCCAAGCCCTCAAAGCATGTTAAGAGTATTGCTTTTAGTGTATTGGTGATGCAGATACAGTAGATGGATCAAGTGGGGTAACACAATTTCTGCAGGAGTTGGAAATCTTTGTCCTCACAGGGGATTTTTGCACAAATCTAAGCCGTAAATATAGATATTTGTCATCCACAGTCCTTGTTCTCTGCAAAAATGTATTCAAATATGCATCTAAAGCTAATATGAAGCTAAGGCACTTGGAGTTTATTAAATCAAGTGGATATTTTCCAAAGTTAATCTTTTCTAGTATAAAAATCACTCATGTGTTTCCCTTAACACTGTTTTCCCCATTGGGTTGAAATGGAAGGAAAGATGGGGGAAAAAAGGGGAATTTGTCCTTAAAAGGCTGCAACTTTAAAACATGTCCACTTAGTGTGACTCGTAAGAGAGATTTTTGCACAGATGGAGGACACAATGCACGTCCTCCATCACTTATATAGGAAGCGTCTTTTGGAAGGATGAGCAGGGTGAGTCACCACATCAAGTCATATCTCTTTTAGTGTTCATATGCATGTGACTGCCGTTTTGGGACGGACCTGAAACATGTGTGAAACTATCCTTAAATGCAAACTCCCCCTTTGTTACCTTTGCTAAGATAGATTTACTGTAAAGTCTGGTAGCTACATCAAAGGTGAAAAAGAAATCACTTTATACAGGCACAAGTAAAATGTGCCCAGATTTAAAGTTTGCAGCCAATTATACAAAAAGAAAAATATAGTTAAGCGATAAACAGCAAAGTCAACAAATCTGTTAATTGATCAGAAGAAAATAAGACATTCTGCATTTTACTGCTCCAGTTCATTGTTATTTCTCTTTCAGCTATTACATGCTATTATCATAATATTACCCCTATGGTCTTTTTTCAGAAATCTTACCCTGCTAATACTGAGCTGTAAAGTCCGACCTTTACCTAAATGTGATGCAAGTCAAAAAAGCAACATTCCTTGTCTTTCACATCTGCACCATTCAGACTTATAAACTGACCTTCGAGAATGAAACTCAGTGTTTTATGAAGCAGCTATAATGTCATCATATGCTGCAGCAAATTGTTCACACTTCCTGCTAATAAGATTTCTGATTGAAAACATAATCCGTCTTTAGTGTGTTCAGAATTTTAAAGACAGTACGAAAGCGTTTACACAGGAACTAGAATACAAATGATCACTGGCTATTTTTAGTGCTTTGTATCTCGTTGTGTGCTAAAGCACACGAACACATACACATGACTACGCATACACACACACGCATACACACACACACACACACACACACACACACACACACACACACACACACACACACACACACACACACTGCAATGCAAAGACACATGAACAAACAACACAATCTGGCATGCCCTAACAATGAGAAATGGCTACAAGGTCTGTGTGTGTGTATGAGGAAGGGAGGCTGAACAACAAGAAGAGCAAAAGATGGAGAGGAAGAAATTGAGCTGAAGAGAAAGGGACAGGAAGTCCATGCAAGATGCAAAATATGTCGCCAGTAATTACAATAGGAAGGGACCGCACATATTGACTTTGTAATAGAAATGTCATCCATTGCTCTTTTGGTTAAATGTTTTATTAACATGGAATGAACAACAACCCATGAACAAACAATTGTGACTGAGGATATTGGGAATGAGGCTGCTGAGCCTGCAAAGAGAGGCATCTCTTTTACCATCACTGGGAACAATATGGGAAAGAGTTAGCCAGCTGTGTGGTGTAGGGACGGTACAGCAAAGCAGTGGACATGGAGCAGATTCAGATCGTTTTACTTGTAATTTGCAGCTTAGATTCATTGCCCCGTCCATTCTTCAATACATTGCATCAGTGGAAACTGCTATTTCTGGAATAAGCTGGGTTGACTGGGTAGATCTTGACAAAGTTTGTTTTAAAAGGTTCAGATCAGCTGCATTTTACTGTTTGCTGTTAGTGGAACATTTCCATTTCCTTAAATAAATCTCTCTACTGAATTTAAACAGTATATGTACAAATTAGTATACAGAATGTCACGAGCGTAGCCAATGTTTATAGACATGGAACTCAGACATTTGACAAATCCATTGGTAGTGGGGCATGACAGATGTTTGTTGACACACACAATAAATATTATGTAACAATAATTATACCATCATATTATAAAGTTATTATGATGTAACTAATCTTTTTTAGGCTTTATTGGAGAATCAATTTCAAATCTGAACTTTTTATATTTCTATTCTATTTTGCTGCTATTTTTCTGTGTGTGTGTGTGTGTGTGTCTGTGAATTTCTCACACACTACTTGTGTGCATAGAGATTAATGTCCTTTGTAATTTTTAACCCCTCCACCACTGCACTGTCTTACAGAATGTTTATCCCTGTATGAAGTAGCATCTGTGTCTGAAAGTAAAGTTTAGTGGTCAAACAACTTAAAAAAAAAAAAACATTGAAAACTCAGTTCATCTTTCCACCCGAGTACAGTAATTAGTTTAGATCACTGAGCCATGACCCTTCAGGTCTGACTTAATAAAAAGACTTTGTGTCGACCATAACATATTGTACTTTTTGTTCTCTACAGTTCCCATGATCATAAAAAAGAACAAACAGAAACAGAATATATGAAAAAGATTCCAGTTATTATATATTCTTTCAGAACTATCACAGTGAGAGATGGCTATTGCTGAAGTAGAAAAGGACATAGTGTTAAAAAGTTGTGGGCGCTACCTTTTATTACAGTAATATTTTGGAAAGAGTAATATAAGAGGCTAAGACAAGTAATGCCGCCTTACTTTATTACCTGAACATGATTTGACTTTTGTCCCATGCAGTTTCTTGTTGGCTACTAACAAAAAAGCAAAAGGAAGAAAGGGAGATGAAAGGGTTTGTCATTTTTTAAAGTTTAAGTCCTAAATATGCAAAGAACACTAGTATTTATATCTATACTAATAAGTAATAAGTAAATGACTTATTTGTGGAGTAAAACTTTGTAATTATTGCCCTTTTTTGGTGCATTAAAGTTGTTTGCTCTGTTTTACCAAACACAAGATGTTTTCAACTCACATTATGCTGTGTGCCATTGGCAAACTGATTCACTATCATGTGCATGAAGTGGCACCTCTTGACACATGGTGATGAGTGGAACATGAGAGCCAACCTTGACTGTCAGTTTAATTCCCACAAGATCATCCCAACCCAGGTGCAATGGTACTGTACGTATATATAACTACTCAGAAGGACATCACACGTATAGGAAAAACTTGTCAGTCAACTTTCAAGTCCCTTTCTCTTTGAATTCACCCATTAATGTTCCCAGCATACTTGTGGGCATGAATTTCTGTTGCCTCCTTTAGTGAACATTTCTTTCATTTGATTGACACTGCTTTTATGTCATTCTAATGAATGTCAAACCTTGAATCTCTTCTATAAATACTCTTTGTTCTACTGACGCTACCTGTCTGCCTCTTTTATGGGCAAGGGTTTTATTTGACAGATAAGCCTAGTGGCTTGTGCTGCAAGAAAAAAAAAAGAAATGAAGAGGAAATATCACGGCTTTCCCAGGGGACCCGCTGTCGTCCCAAAAGACTGTGGAAATTAATGAAATCTTGAGTGAAAGAGCTGGAAGAGCGGAAGATATATCTATCTCCTATAGTTTGACGTGGATGTGATAATGAGTAGGGGGGAGGAGCAGGACAAGGAAAAGAGAGAGTAGACAGCAGAGTAAAACACGTTGAGGACACTATGTTATATGGTCGAGCACCAATGCCCAAAATAGCATTGAGGCTGTTTTGCAGTGGCTTCAGGAGCTCAGGGGATTTCCACAGTGCACCTCCAGTACTGAAACAATGCTTCTGCTGGCAGCAGCAGCAGCAGCAGCACAGAGATAAGTGATTCTCATTGTTGTTGTTTACCAGATGTTATAAAAGAAGCGCAAACATTAAAATTCAAAGCAAAATCACAAGCTAGAGGTGAGGTGCTTGAGTGGGATTGTGTTTACAGAGCCACCGTGCTGAACCTAACCCAAACTCCCCACTAAGACTTAGGCTTTGCATTAAATGAGAAAGCTGAATGACATTTTAGATAATGTATCTGCAAGGAAGCTAGGAAAACTGACTTTGAGGAATCTTTAGAAAACATTAAATGTGGCTCTCAGAATATCTGGGTGCTAAAATCCTCATCACACAGCGATTGGTACATATGCAATTCAGATGTTCTGCATATTGGAGCTTAAAAAAAAAGATTTTTATAGAAAACATAAATTAAAGTGTACAGTCTAAAAAGTGGAGTAGTTATCGCTGCCGCGTTTGCTTCGCTGACTGACTGTGACTGTTTCTGAGGGGGGGGGTTGCATGTTCTTTCTGTGCTTGTGTGGGCTCCCGGGTACACAGATTTCCTCCCACAGTCCTTGTGTGTGTGCATAGTTGTCTGTCTGTGTATGTCTCTCTGTGTATGTCCTGAGATAGACTGCAGCCCTGTCCAGAGTGGACCCTGTCTCTCACAATGCAAAAAGCAACACTTTAGTAATGTTCTACGAATGAATACAAAGTCATAAAAATGTTGATAATTGATTTGTATGCTCATAAGCCGTACATCACTCTACTGCACCAACAAAGAGCAGAGAGTTGTGGTATTTCCTCTCTGTGGTTGCCACTTGTGCCACTGCTTGATATCCGTATTTTGCGGCCATTAGCTGCTCTGTTTTTTTTAATGGATTTATTTGGCTTTGTTTACACACCAGCTGAAATTACCCGAGATGATTCTATGTTTTTCAAGCATCTCACTTAGGCTTCAACCTTTGTTTCTCTAAAAATAGAATTTTGCCTGCTTGGCTTATACTTGTTCATGTTTTTCAGTTAAGGTACAGATAAGGAGCTTGTCCTATAGAATAAGGTGGAACAATTTGCCTGGGACGTGTAGTTTTATCCTTGTTTATCACAAAATCATACATATATCCATCAAACCCATTTTAAAAGACTTTGATTATTTTGGTAAAAATAATCAAGTGGAAAAAAAACACATTTTCTACGAAGTCATGAAGCTATAATGTAAGTTTAAAACAACTACAGCTGATTTTTTTTAATGTGTGCTATTGTTTACTTTTGTTTTATAGAACCTTTTGTTTCAAAATGACTTAAAAAAATAGCTCAGCTAATAAAGTGTTTCACTGTTAAAGTTTTCAACTAATTTCCTGTAGCTTTAGTTTAGGGTTTAAAATGCACAATAATGCCTTTTAAACTTCCTTCTGAGCTCCCTGTATTAAAATATTGATCTGCTTATACCTGAAAAACTCCTCCAGATGACTTTACCCAGAGGAGTTGTTCATCACCTCCCAGGAGTTCAGATGATGTCATTGAAGGTGTCCTTTAACTACATGTGCAGAGAGTGGAGAGCTTGATAGCAACAGTATATCTGTCTGATGTTCACCTGCAAAAAATTATGGACTGGACCCTGTAATCACATTTTTGTAATCCCTTAAAAAGTAATCCCCAAATCTAAGCATCGTACAGTATTAAAGTTATTATCCATCTTCAATCTTTACATCCACGCATCTCTTCAGCTATGAATTTATTTAATTTAAAAATCTTGTATCAGTCAGCAGCATCCATGATCTATCCTTTAATCCACCCAATCCTTGTATATGTCTCCTTTTATTTATTCATCCATCCTTTAATCCAGCTATCGTCCCCTCCTTTATGCAAGCCCCTCTGTGTACACAAGCACAAGTCCTGGGATCATTGCACATGAATACATCAGCACTCTCTGTGTATGCTTTCTCGCATGTGTAGGGCCCAACTGCGTACGTGTGTGAGCATGTGAGAAAGAGCATTTTAGATATTTTTTTACTTGCAAATGCTTGGATGTACCTCATGTGTTCCAGAGAGAGAGGCATAAATGTGTGTAGATGAAGGGCATGAATAGCTGAAGATTAATGAAAGAGTAAAAACAAGCCTTTATCCTGGACAAATAAACATTAGAAACAAACAAGGAATTATTATTTTATGTGTGAAAGGCATTTAGAATATGGCCCTCGAGGACACTAGTAAAATGTTGTTCATCTGTTCTCTTTTTATTTTTGCATTCATATAAATTACTTAGTAGAATGCATTTCTGTGAATCTCAGCAAACTAGTGCAGTGCTAATGGAACTAAAATACACACAGAAATGTAAGGTGGCCCTGAAAACACTGTTACTTTAAACACATGCAAAAAGGCAAAACACAAGCAAATGGAGAAAAAAAAAAACCTCCACCAGTTTGAGGATTATTTTAGTATTTAGTATTTTTGCGTTTGTGTCATTAGGGTACTTCACACATACTGTGCTATATAAATATTAATCGTTCGAGCCTTGGCCTCAGTGCACCAGTGACTGCATTTATGAGCCTCCTTTACATCACTGTTTACTGCTTCTGGAGTTGCCTGAAAACAGCAAATACATCAGTGAAAACGTGTAAGAATCAGTGGAAACACAAAGTGTCACTGTCAATGGAAGGTTCATCAGTCACTGCTCATACTGATCCCCTACAGCACCTGAGATCAAAACTAAAGGCCACACACCTCAGTTATACACACCTCACCTTCACTAGAACATTTTTATGCCAGACTCCATTTCCATATTGAGCATATCTGTTGTGCTGTGGGTACTTGTGTCTCTGCTCCAGAGGTTTTTGACATGACTTATGGCTGATAAACTACTTCCTTTAATTCCACAAGGCTACGTTCACCTGCTGAAGTCAGACCAACTGTTTTTTTTTCTTATTCTTTCCTATAATTGTCTAAGATCAGATTCTTAGATCTGTTTTATGTGCAGATCCTTACACTGGTATTTGTGTGTGTGTGTGTGTGTGTGTGTGAGAGAGAGAGAGAGAGCGCGAGACATCCAACTTCTTTGTGCATCTCTTTAACCATGATGGAGGACACCATTTCTCATGTCTCTTTAGTTCTATGCTTTGTTTTTCAAGTCCTGTACAGTTAAGGTACTTCAAAACTTAGCATGTGAAAACCCCCAGTTTGTAACATAGGGTTAACATTAAATGTGTGTACTCATGAAACCCGAGAAAACAATATGACCTGGTTGACATAATAATTTTTTTCAAGCTTCATAAAGCTCCTATAGAGCCGAAGAAGACTTTTTAATATTGGCATCATGGGTACAGGCTCAAACCGAACAGATCAGATTGAAACTATAAGCAGAGAAAAAATTGTCTTCTTTTGTTTGTCCCTTTCAGATCTGATTCATGTGTTCATGACCGTAAATTCATGGAAGCATTCACAATATCAGAGTTAGATTTCACTGTGACAATACTGTACACGTACACTATTTTTTGCATGTGTGAAACAGACTCTTTAAAACCCAACAATTAAACAATTGCCAATCTGGTGTTGAGCCTCTCACTTTAAAAGCAGTCTCTCTTTTGCTTCTCTCCAGCTCACGGCGTTTGGTCATGCATGTTCAGGTCTCTCAAGCAGAAGATTAAAAAACACAAATACAGCTTCTTCATTCATGCCTATAAAGCCCTTTGTTCCTGTGCGAATAAACACACACTGCACACATACACAGAACTATGTTTATATAACTTTTTCCTGGGTTTTTAGCTTGTTAGTGGCATACCCCCCCCCCCCACTCACACACACACACACACACACTCACACTCACACTCACACTCACAATCTCTCACACACACACACACACACACACACACACACAGACGAAACAAAGCTATTATCCCATTGTCCATTTTCTTCGGCTCTGACTGATTCGAGCACCGCAGCATAAGTAAGAAACCATTTCATTACACATGTGTGAATGAGGACGTCGTACTGAGATCACACAAGATTACTGCCTCATGAACAGCTAAATACCATGAAACTTTTCCTGCACATTCACGCGACTTACAAAATGGTTCTGGTGACTTGCAGTTTAAAGAGATTTAGCTTTTCCTGAATGTTTTTTTTTATATTTGAATGTTGCTGAGCTTCCCAGTTGTTTTAAGATTGCCTAAGTGTTTCGTGCCAGGACAAGCAGCACAGCCCGGTCCCATGTTTCAAATTGAACTCAACAACTTTTATGCAGAGGGCTCATGAAAGTCAAAGTGTGGTGTTTATGTAAGAGTCAACAAGCTTTTAAAAGACTGTGGTGGGTTCTCATCATCGCGTCTGGCCTTTCCTCAGGATTCACATGCTGTGAATGTTCAAATGGTTTTCAGCTTGTATCGGTTGTTGCCTTGGGAGGTTTCACATCTGTAAGGGGTAATGGTTAGAGCCCAACATCAGAAAGATGGGTGTAATTAAAGCAGGAAAGTGGAAATACTCTGAGAAAATCAATGAGGAGTTGTGTGTGATACATGTGCCCACACAAGTGAACATTTTCAGAACAAAACAAACCAATTTCTACACAGTTCAAAATTTGGGAGAAAATCCTTCATTGATTAAAGCTGAGAGTCTACACTTCCTGGATATCTTGATTGTTTCATTTCAGATCCGCTGTGGTGACGTACAGAGCCAAAATACTGATAACTGTATCTCTGCCCAAATATATACAAACCTGACTGTAAATGGTGAGTTAAAACAATTTTAAATCTGAATTTTGTGGTGAAACTGTCAGATCATTCCAAAGACCTGCAGCATCCAATCACTAACAGATTTCTAGTAGAGTGATGCAGTGATAAGACCTTCATGAAGGACGATCTCTTGTGTCCTCACTCGTGCCTCCTCCACGCAGCTCCCTCACTCTTCTGTAGAAAAATAAGGGAATTGAGACGTCCTTCATGATGACACACTGGAACAATTTCCAGGTCACCCAAGGAGTGAGGAGACATGCAATAAGTTAATGAGAAGCACCCACTGTGTTCCAGATCTCTGGTAAAATGCTCCAGGAGCTTCTTGGATATCAGACCGACTTACTGCTGCTGCTCTATTTTTTTATTTGTATTTTTTTTAACTTTCAGACAGAAACTTGCTGTTGTGTTTCTTTTGGGAACTGAACTTAAAACCAGCCCAACAAGCAGTTCTCAAAATGCCGCTGAAAGCTGCCCCAAACACTTAATTAACTGATTAATAGTAATTCAACCTACACCACAGCTCACTAAAGCTTCTAAATTTGCTTCTGCAGGAGCTCTACGTGTTCTGAGGAAATTAATGCATTTGTCAAATACGCTGAAAAACCAAAAGTAAAAAATCTGAGAGATAAAGGATGACTTTAGGATATAATTAACTCCCTTTTGGGCTCACATGGACTTTGCCAGCAAAGCTGCACTTTGGAAACTTGAAGCTTTGTTGTGAGGTGATTCCACAGCATAAAACAGGCCAAGCTGTGCTGATGTGACCACTCTGCTCTCTTCACTGCACATATCGACCCCAGTGGGCGAAGAACAGCTGCTCTGCTGGTCAATCCGACTGCTGAAATGCAAAGCTGCTGCCCCCCAGGTTCAATAAAAGTGCGAGCTTGAAGAGTTCCATTCCCAAACCGGGCATCTACCAGATGAAAAAGCACTGCGCATTGAGAAGAAGTCTGCTTAGAGGTTTCACCACAGTGTCCTCATCATTGAACACAATAGTTGCTGTGGTGTTTACCACTGCTCCTGATCACCTCTCTTGGTTTAATTATGATTATTAACAAAAGATGTTAATTTGTCAATCAGTTCGACAATAACATGCTTCAGTGGGATAATACTGATGATTCTCCTGTCAGCACGCAGAGACCCACCAAAGAATGACTAGTTTAATTTGTTGGGAAACCAACAAACTGTGTGAGTGTGTGTGTGTGTGTGTGTGTGTGTGTGTGTGTGTGTGTGTGTGTGTGCGCAAGTTTTTCCAGTGACCCATGACTGGGAGTGTTAGCCAAACGATGCATCAAACATCTTCATCAATATCTGATGAGTGCTCAGAATAGACAAGACTCAATCAATACAGATGGAGCTTTTTTTTATATTAGCTCCACCAATGATCAAACAAGCTTTTGCGTTTAGTTTAGTTTTTTCTGCATCACACTGATGGGTTAATTGAATGCAGGCTTTCTGTGAAATCACTCTGTCATTATATGAGAAGAAAATGTTTGTTTGCTTCATATTTGCAGTTTAAAATCTATAGTTTATTAAATGCAATTACAGTCTGTAGTCCTAGTCCTGGTGCACAGCCAGCTCAGACAATGTTCTAAAAATGTTTGCTATGAAATCACAGCAAAGTAAGACAAATGTAGTTCAGCATATCCTTACAATCTGCGTGTTTGCTTACAGTAAATAAGCAGATTACTTTCACCAATAAGATGATTTTTTTAAATGTCATGTAAACAGAGACCTGGTTTCTGTAATCAGACGTGCCTGATTTCCCCATGTCGATGATGACATTGTTTCATTCTGACCTAGGACTTACTCAAAGGGGATTTGTTGAGTTTTCTCTACACATCTGTAGAGTTAAAGTGCCTTCAAATGTCGTGAATAGGCATTATATAAATAAAGTTCCATTGAATTGAAAATAAGCGCTTACACTGAAAGCAACACAAGGTAGCTCTCACGATTCTAAAGAAGTCTGTTTCCCCTAATGGCCGACAATAATACAAAAATAAAAAATTAAAATAAGAAAAAAATAATAAGAGGGACATAAATATGTGCACTGAATTATGAGACAATATATTAGGAGGTTGTTGAAGTTTTTCACCCGAAGCCAAACTCAAAAGTCAACAGTTAAAAGACACATTTCAGAAGTCAACCAGTCAATCTGTCTTTCCATGTCTTGTCCAGTGTTTTTTGCATGTTGCTTTAATTGTTTCTTTGAAGTTTTTAAATGTGACTGAGTTAATTTAATGTGTTAATTTAACTTTCACCAGTTTGGTAAATGGTAAATAGTCGCTTATATAGCGCTTTTATCCAAAGCGCTTTACAATGTTGCTTCCCATTCACCCATTCACACACACTCACACACCGATGGCGGTGGCTGCCATGCAAGGTGCTCACCTGACACACCGGGAGCAACTCAGTCTGTGTTGTGTTTAATGAGGAGTCTATTGTTTAATGTGTCTCACTTTGTCAAATTTAGTTCTTGTACATTGTTCATTACTTTATTTTCTCTCCATCCCTCCACATTTTTTAATAGTCACTCATAAAATAATTTGGCAGAGTATTAAGTACTCGCAGCCAAATTGATGGTTCACAAACTAAAGGCTGACACTAGAGAGTTGATTGTGAATGTACACACATGTAGGAAACATTTATGTAGCACCGGTTTACATTGTTGTAGTTATTGTACATCAGTTCATCAGTGACATCACAACATGATTTAACATTGTTTGAATAAGGTTTAATTGAAAAAGAGAGAGGAATATTCCAAAACAGTTTCAATTTGCCAGATGCAAGGTTACTGCTTCCTAACATTAGTAAATGATTCAGAGCAGATGATTCCACATAATTTTTACAAGCATGTTGTTGGAGTAAAAATAGTGAATTAAGATGGGTTAATGTCCAAATGTCATGTTATAATTAAGAAATTAAGCAACAAGGGGTGAATGAAAAGCTAACTTGCAATATTGTAATTATAAGAACCCATAAAAACAAACAAAACAAAACAAAAAAACAAAAACCCAAAATTGACATAATTAGATAAACACTCCACGAGAAAAGAAACATCATGAGTTTCCTCATCAGTCAAGATAAAAGCTCAGTACGTTCACTTATTACATGTGGGTATTCTGCATGTTGGATTATTAGAAGAAATAAATGTATAAATGTTTGCATCCCTCGATCTGACTTCCTCATGTTTCTGTGCCACTGTGATCCTACTTCTTCTGTGTACAAAGTCGCCTTTACATTGGGACTTTACACACTGTGAATCATGAATTTTTTGCTGCCAAACTTTAGAATAATAGATTTCAGCGCAATCAGTTCTGCCAGCAGAGTCCTTCAGAGCTCACTGACAGAGCAGAGCCTTTTTTCCACCAACTCTAACCAGTCAACCATTGGCTATAAATGGATAACCACTTGAAGCAAGTGCTGTATTTTGGGAAAAATCCGTTGTCTGTTATCATACCAATGAAATCAGACAAGACTTTAGTTTGCATCAGTATGGTCGACTGCTTGTTTCCTGCCCCATCGGACTTCTTTTTGCCATGTTCTGGATCTTAGCAGTTGTGCCAAACCAAGAAATCCAATTTCTGAACCATACGTGAAGTTTAAAGGGTTTAACAATCACCCCAGTGCTATGATTTCTTCTGACTGTCAGCTTCCCCTCCTGACATATTTCCCATTACAATATCCAACAGTTTTTTTTTTTAGCTTTTCTCTTTTCTGATAACACTAGGCAATTTGAAAGTGTGTGTAAACCTCTGATATCCATTAAATAAGATGTTTCGATGGAAACAGCAAAGACAAAACTGTTCACGACAATTTCTTTATCCTGTTAATTTCTTTTTTTTTATTTACAGCTGTCAAAGTGTGTTCTACGATGTCTTTTTTTCAGAGATTATAAGACAAAATGCTTTGTCTGCCTCTCCACTCAAAGCTCATTCTCCGGATGTTTCCCACCAGTCTTGAAGCTGGGTCAACCAACAACTGTGGCCCCTGTGTGTGTGCTGATCATCACTGTTGTTTGAGCTTGTTTGATTTTTGCTTTGCTCTGACAGTTCGTGCCGGTTCTGATGTCTAATAATCCTCCAGGGGTGACCTTTAAATTCACTTACAATAACTCTGTTCTTTGTTTTCTTTCAACCTCCCACACATACGCACACACATCTCCAGAGGCCATTTTGTCTTTTGCTATGCTGTCCGTCTAAATAAAGAATGTGTTTCCTCCCTAATTGGGTTCAGTTCTTAATTGAAAGCTCAAGTAAATAAATAATCAAAGAAGTTAGAGATTAGCGGATCAGCTAGTGACTGTTGATCATTGAACTGCAATGTCTTGTCTACAAAAATGGCACAGTGGAATACTGAATCATCACCATATCAGACCTTCAAAATAAAACTCTTGTTCTCACAGGCTGTAGAATGTAAACACCAATTTAGAACAACTCCATCTAGATTATCCTAAGCTAAGCATAATTCAGAAATTCAGACACTGTAGTTCTATATGAATAAAGTGGAGTTGTTGTTTTTTTTCATGTACAACTTCTTATTCTACTGTGTATCTACAGCAGGTAAAGAAAAGAATCACCCCTTACATAAAATCCACATTTTACAATTTTGGCTAAAATGTGTTTATTGTTTTCCCTCCTAGTGAGATACAAACTGCTAATGTTGAAAGAAATATTTACATTTCAAAGAAATATAATATTAGTGGTTTTAGTGATCTTTCTGATTCAGCTCAGTGACTGATTGATTACACTTTACATCCAATCTTGTGACATCCAGTTTGACTACGGCATCATTAAATGTTTTTGTTGCTGTTATTTCTTCTCGTTTAACTGTTGAATTTTTCACCTTCATGCTCAATGATTTTGAAATCAGATCAGATTTTTTTTTAATAATCCAATTTGATCATGTATCACTACATGCAATATAATTAAAATCATATTATTCTGTCTTTATCTCTAACAAAGTTATTTGTATGCATAAATGAGCTCATGTAAAAAATAAAAAAATGCTCAATCTATTTACAGTATATAAATAATTTTGTTTGCCATCTGCTTTGACCGGTTGGGGTGAGTGGAAAGGGGAGAGAGAAAAGAACCAGTCCAGTCCAGCTATTAGCTGTTGCCATCCTGTTTTAGTTTTTCACTAATAAAACATAACAAGCGGTTAAAAACAACGTCTTGCTGGTCAAGGTGTTAGTAATTCACAGACAGTAATATCTTGTACAAAGCCATAAGACTGTGACCAACATCATGTTACACATAGACAAAAGCAGCATTATTTACGGGAGGGAAATGTCAAGGAAATCTGTAATCTTTAATTTTGTTTTAGTACCTGTGGTGATTTCCACAATAAACTGTGTTGGGAAAGTGTAGACTTATTAAGACGTAGCCCTTCGAACAGGAATAAAGAGTGCAAACACCAGTTGTGGTTGGTAGGCAGCTCCTGTTCAGAGTTGTAGGGGAGCTTACTAATTACTCAACAGCCTGGAAGAGTAAAATAATGAACTCTATGAACTTTAAAGCTTGGACCTGTCTCGTTTGCTTCTGCCCCTGTCTGCTATTGTATTACTACTTCTCTGCCTCTCTGGTTATCTGCACTGGCTCTGTTTTGTCTGCTACCTAGGATACATCTACTCTGTGTTTCTCTGTCTCTGGTTCTCTGGATTCAGACTTTGCTTTTGGATATCGGATTGTGAACTGCATCTCGGATTATTGGACTGTAAAGCTTGATGTCCTTCTGTTCCTTCTCCTCCACTTCCCCTCCCCTCTCTACCGGACAATGTGGCTGATGCCAACTACTGCCTTCTCTTTCCACCTCCCTTCACCTGGACCCTACTGCAGTATTTTCTGAGTAAGCCATCTGCCGTTTGCCATCTTGCATTCCTTATCCATATTGCACAGACCTGCTACTAACAGACCACTCCTGTCTTCCCAGATTCTTCATCTGATGACCTCACACGCTCCTTGAACTCATTTTCTAAATAAACCATTTGAAACCTACCTGGAGCTCTGGTCATTTAACTGGGTCAATCTATTTGGTCTGGTGTGCGCGAGCACACCATCACAGGTGAAGACACTTACATGAGCTCATTTACACATACAAATAACTTTATTAGAGATAAAGACAGAATAATATGATTTTAATTATATTGCTTGTAGTGATACATGATCAAATTGGATTATTAAAAAAAAATCTGATCTGATTTCAAAATCATTGAACGTGAATTCAACAGTTAAACGACCAATGGATCCCCACCATGTGGTATCTAATGTAACATTAAGTGATCTGTCATTTGGACACTAAAACATAGCAGGCATGTGATAATATCTTAAAGAGCGTTTACATGTCTGTGGTAAAAAACCTCATCAGTCATGGAACGCCATGCACGTTTACTGAGACGTCCACCACATGAAAAAGTCTTAAAGTTTGTGTCTTGCATCCAATTTCTCCCTCTATTATACAGTAGCTGCTGTGTAATGTCTCATCCTCTGTTTCTCGTCTCCTTTCTTCTCTCCCTAACTTTTTTTTTTTCACCCTCGTCCTCTCCTCCCGTTCTCCTCATCTCCTAATTTATCCACTTCTTTCCTTTTCGTACATCCTCTTCGTCCTCAGTTTTTCTCCATCACCCCTCCTGCTCACATCTCCCTTCCATCCCTCCGTCCTGCTCTCCCTCGCTCTCATCACCTCCCTGATGCACTGTCTCCTCCTCCTCCTTCTTTTCCAAACGCTTGTGGTCCTGGTTAATAATTGATTCTGACTGTCACAGTGTGCTGACAAAGACAACAGCAGGGCCATTAAAAGTTCCTCGCCTGTTCTTTCTTCCTGTTTTTTTCCTCCTTCACTTTACAGAAACGCATGCACACACAAGCGTGCACCCACACACACACACTGTGTGTCTCTAGTCTCTATCTCCCCTTCTGTTTTCTCACTTTGTTCGGCCCCCTCCCACCCCCCTCTGTCTTCCTCTCCGCCTCCTTGCTGCCTATCCTTCTGCTCGTTCAAAACAAGCACAGTTGACTTCTCCATCTTAGTCTCTTTTTCTTCCTTTCTTCTCTGGCCCTTTTGTTTAATCCTTTGTCGCCTTCACTTATATTCTTCTAATCTGACATTTTTATTGACACTCTGAATTCTGCAGAAGCACAGTTAAACTCATGCAACACATGAGTTAAGGCGAAAATTACATTCACGTCAGATCATTCATGCTGTTCCCGTAAAATTCGCATAAGTTCATTTTGTCATAGATCGTCCACATTTGTGGTTAGCATGAAGGTCATTGCATACTATTTATATAATACTGTGAAAAGCAATGCTTTGCAAATCATTCGAAACCTGGATTTTGGATTGTAAATAGTGCAAAGACAGCAGTTTAAAAAAATGTCTATCTGCTACATTTTGAATTTGATGCCAGCAACACATCTCAAAACACTTGAAAAATGATATAGTGCTGTATGTTTAATATGTAATGCCAGTGTAGCATCTAATAGCTAACAAGTTTATTAAAATTAGGTATGAAAGAACATCCTAGTCTAAGTCTTTCCGTATGGGCCGAGGTTCTCTCACCGACACAGATTTGTATTTTTTTTATGATATTATATATTATGGGTATAATATAGGCAATGAAACAGGGTAAAAAACAGTATTTAACAGCTTTGGTTTTCCAGTTTGTTTTACCTAAACTTAGTCTAATGAGTTAAGGGAAACTAATACTTCATGACATTAGTTGCTAAACATGGTTTTTGTCGGGGAAACAAATGCAATAGATTGTAAGTAAATATTGTGCAAACATTATTTTCATTTTCCTTGGTATATTTATAGAAAACATCATCCAATTAGTGTTTTAAACATAACTTTTGTTTTGCAGAAAGGACACAGAGTGAAGAATTTTGACAAGGCAGTGAGTGGTTATTCACGGGTAACGGTGTGTCTTCGAAGAACAACCTCTTTGCATCTTTATGTAAAGATGTTAAACACACCTAATTTCATACAAATACTCTATAAATCCACAACATAGCTGTACTGCTCATTAAATATAATGCAGCGATTTTTTTCAATCCCTAGTTTGATGTTTTCCATAAATCAAAGCAATAGAGTTGTCAATAATGTTAAAAAGTTGCATCTTTTCATCACATTCATTCTGATATGTTTCTTCCCTCATATTACAGCTGGACACACACAAAAGCAAGTCTGTATGTCTGCATGCCTGAGGTACACACTGTACTGTATGTACACTGGGTAATGTAGCTCCCTTCTCACATCCACACTTAGACTGACACATCCAAGTGCTGTAATATGGACACAGACACACACAGACTGCCACTCATACACACTCCCCCCACAGTTCAGGGGGAGGTGTAACAGCACTAATCTGTCACGCTCTGTCTCTCCCATTCATTACCGGCACTATAATCCAGCACACCTCTGATGTGATCAGCCTCCAATTAGAAATCCATCAAGCCCAAGGTGCGTTTAATTGCCTTGTCGGAGCCGCACTTCCCAAGACGCCACCTTTCTCCCTCCCGACTCTTTGCTTCCCCCTCACTCTGAGATGTGCTCCTCTCAGGCAGCAGGATGTAATTTCATATTGACAGAGCCCCGCTACTGCTGACAATGGTGTTTATCCATGAAATGTTTGTATGAACAGATTCACCACTGAGTTCCTCACAAATGAGCTCATTGATGGATTCAGGTCTATAATTTACTCCAAAGCTGTCAGTAACTACTGTGCATTCTATGATGCTAATTAAAACAATGTTAGATGAAACTCTATATATTTTGACTTTATTTTATGCTTTAACCTGGTTAAAGGGTGGTTTCACACATTTTCAACTTGAATCCTATGATTCTACTTTGAGGACTTCATGTTTATAAATTGTTTCTTCCCTTTTAACTTCGCTATATTAAAATCTACTCCAGATGCATAAAGAGGAGACCTGGAAAAGCAGAGAAACCAACATTACAAACTCTGTAGCAACCAGATGAAATCACCTAACTGGAAAAATGCCTCTAGATGATCTCATCTGGATATTTCAAGACATGGAAGAAAGTGTAAAGTTAATAGCATTAATGTACCATTCATATCCATGTACTCTGCTGACTACAGGCATAGGATGCAAAGTGAAGTTTTGTGAGGTGGCCCTCCATTCCATGAAGTTAGCTAAATATGAAATCCGGTTTAAAGTTAAATAGTTGCTTTCATATAAAAATGTTGTAGTTTTACAGCATGGACAATATAAAAATAATTTCAACTCATATTTAATGAAAGAGCTAAACAACGGTCTAAAAGTTTTAAATAATGTCTCTAGTAAGTAGATGTGTGGCACAAAAAAAATAAATAATTAGTGATTCTTACCATGTCACATGACCGATAGTGTGGTGGTTTCATCAAAACTGGAAAACATGAACAGATATCTTTTAAAGTGGGAAACCCCCTAATCCACTCTATAACCAAGCAACACCTTTTCTGTTCCATTGACAATGTACAGGATGCTGAATTTACAGAGCCATTAAATGTTTGCTCAAGCTTTTACAACCAAAGGAGCTTTAGATCACAGTAGCACTAACAGTTATGGTCCAGAAAATGTGCCCATATCCCTGGAAAATAACTCCAGTGCAGTGTCCACAAAGCTGTAGCTCCAGAAAGCATTTACTTGATTATATAACCAAGCTTACCAAGTTTCTTTTTTCTTTCTGAAATCCTTCAAATGCAGCTCCATCCCAAACGTAGACATTTCAAAATAAAAGTGCATGACAAAGTTACATAAACAGTAGAAGCTGCATAACACAAAACACAACTACTGCAATGAGTATTTAGAAGTAGAGTAAATAATGAAAACATGCTAATAAAGTGTAAAAGTGTTGGCTTCAGTGCTACACTACTCATTCATGATTTAAAAAGCCATTAAAAAACATTCAATGGCTCAGTGTGGAGAAACACTAATGCTGGATATGATGGACACGTATCAGAACACACCGCATTTCATAGGTTGCTGCATATATCTTGTGCTGAACTAAAATGTTTATGCAAATCGATGTATAAAATTAAATCTATGATTTCTCATAAAGGGATGCTACTTACAGTTGGGCTTAGTTATAGTGCAGAGAAGGCAAATTCCATGAACAATAAAACTCCATTTGAGAGGATTTGAAAGGGTAGAAGGTCAATATCAATCACAGATTATGTGGATAAAAAAGGCCATGGTTTCTCAACTGTGCTGTACAGCAAAACAGAACCCTCTTATGATAAAATCCTCCCTCCTAAATGCATGTTTCTGCTAAGAAAAGTCCAGAAAGCCTATATTTGCTTTCCTAGGACATTAAATCTATTTATGGGTTTTAATATTTTCACATATTTCTCTGAAAACTTGTTTTCACTCTGCAATTATGAGTTGTCCTGATGCTGATGCCAGTATTTGGCATGAGGTCTGATGTTTCCCTTGTGTGGTGGTAAAAATTTTCCAATACGGCACCTGATTCCACATTATCCTCTGCAGGAAGGGGGAGCTGAAAAAATCCCCCTTTTTAAAGATATTTTTTTAGTTTCAAGATTTAGCTGTTAAAGGTTATATTCTTATATTCTCTTATTATTTTAAACGTGTTTATTATTTACAACTGACACAGTTGACAACCGAGGGGGATGTACATAACTACGGTATTACCTGAAGTTTCCTTTGTTTTATTTTATCTCCACATTCCTCTTTAGACTCTACAGTTCCTGTTGTCAGTGTCTCTCCATACAGGATCTCAACTCTAATCTATGATTTGTCATATTTAAGGCAAAACTTATTGTCCCAGTTGCCACCATATTTGTTCTGGCAGAAGAACATGCAAAATGTTTCCGTCTGCACAGGATTTTAGGGGCTTGTCTTTCTTAAAAACTCCAGTCATTGGGTGTATGGTCCTTCCTGACTGTTGCTTAAGTGAGAACTTTCCTGTCTTTGAAAGTCTTAGTTTTTCTTTAGGCGTGTCCCCAATATTATTTGGACCAAGTATGTCTCATTGGCTTAACTGTGTCATTGGTTGATGATGATTTTACTGTCCAGCCACTTACACTAGAAGCACAACAGTTCAGAGCTTGTATTGGTGCTCGGTATTAGCAAGTACTCCAATGTAAGTATGTTTACTTGTACTCAGTCCGGAAAAAAGTCATATGAGAACATCTGTAGGTACCAATTACAAACCTACTCAAGCTACAACACAAAAAAGTGAGGTGAAATTAAAGGGATTTGAATGCTTTCTAAAGCTGCTGTACTCTAAACATATGCTGATTTTTTGGAAATGTGAAGAAGACTTTCAAGGTATTAGCTGGAAAATACAGAACCAGTAAAGCCTTCCCAGAAGCTAAGAGAAGAAGGGGTTCATATGACCAGAAAATGGGCCTTTTATGAAAGCACTCCATGAAACATAATCTGGCCCATCTCAGCAAAACAAAAACCCAGAGATGAGCATGGATTGCACAAATTGAGAACCCAGATTTATTTGTGGCCAGCAGATAGCCATCGGTTGTGTAGTGAATGAAAAATACAACAGAAAGGTCATCGCTGCTTGGAAAACCAGAGGCAAAAAAAAAAAAAAAAAAGGGCTGGAGTCAGTCTGTGCAGGAACTGACTGACAGTAGCAGAGGTAAAATGCCCCTGAGGGAAACACCTACTTGGCTCAGCTGGCTCAAGTACTCCAGTACTAATCCAACATTTTGGCCAGGTTGTGCTGTATCTAGTGTGGAAGCTGAGTCATCTCTTACTATTATCTTCTGGGTCTTTATACCCTGACCTGTCTAAATAACAGCCATGTCCTGAGGTGATCTTTAAATGGGCTCTTAGTTTCTCCTAAATTGTTATAAATGTAACTCAGTTCTAAAAATATCAAGGGTTAAAAGTCAGTTTGTGTCAAGATTCTGGACTTTCGTGTCTCTGTTTTACTCGATTTACTTCCTGTTTTCAGCCTTTATTTTGTAGTTCCTCAGTTCTGTTTCCTTCCCAGGGACTTCACCTTCATCACTCACCATCAGCCCTGATTAGTTTCACCTGTCTCCCCGTTAATTTAAATCCAGCTTTGCCCACCGTTCACTGCCAGGTTCTCTGATCATGCTCACTTTGTTCAGCTCATGGTCCTTATCGCTCTACTCATGCTTCTGGACAGTGAGCCCTATGGTTTGGTTTCTGAGAGACTTTTTTTTTTTCCTGAGGACTTGTTTGCCTACCTGCCCTGTTGTTACTGTCTGTCTGTACTCCTGTACGTTGGACCCTTGTTCCGCTTTCTGTTTTTACTATTTAGCTCCTATTTGGCTAGTTTGTGCCTTTTGATAGCGTATGTTTACCTGCTCTCCATTTGAAGTGAGTTTTAGTTGGGTTTCGTTCATTAATAAATCCTTTTTATAAAACCTCCTCATCATTTTCTCCTGGAGTCCATCATATACACACAGCCTTACAGTTTGATATTTGACAACAGTGTTTTTCTGACACTACAAGAGCATCTGCACTGTCCTGCTAAATCATTACTGGTGGTAGAATACCTACTGGACAGGTCCTAGTCTGTCATGTCATAGACTCATGAGCACTTTAAGCCTTTTTAATCTTGACACACAAACTGGCTTTAACTGAGGCTCAATTTCCAGTAATGACAAAAATGATTTCCAGTAATGACAAAAATCCATTATTTTTTCAGTCTTTGTTTTGTATTGTCAGATTCAGAGATACAGTTTTCACAGGAACTACAAGCAGCAGAAACAAAGTGGTTTTCTGTAGGTCAGATTTACGTAAATGTAAATAAAAGAGCTATTTGCTATAAGTAAAGTTGGTAATGTCAAAGTTCATTCAATTACTTCACAATATCTTGTTTTTTTCCGCAATCCCTGCTCTTCCCTTGGTTCCAGCTTAATTCACCCGATGTTTCTCCTCACCTGCATCTCATCCAGCAATCGCCTGCCCAGCATATACACCAGCCTGTTCCTCTGACTCCCTCATTTGATTGTCTGCCATGCCTGTGCATCCATTATCACTCCTATCCATCTATTAGATTTCTTGTGTGTTTTGTTATTGTGTCCTTTGCCTGCCAATCCAGTACGTAATATCTACACCCATACTACATTTTCACCAGGCAATTTCTGTTTGCTTACCCAATGTCAGTCACGTTTTTGAGGACTTTCCAAGTCGGCCCACTGAACTGTGCTCTTGAGTTTCCAGCCTGTAGTGTCATCCTCTATTTTTATCCAATTTGCTGTGCATTGCAGGATAAAATATAAGCAGTGTTTACCACCTCATCTTAAACTGAAACCGTGCGACACAAAGTGGCCAAAATCCTTTTTAATTTGAGATAAAAGATGAAAACAAATGCATTTTCAGGACCAGTTTTTGGCGACTAGTTTTTTCTCTTTTATCATAAGCCCATTAAAAAATGTTACTTTTATCAATGTATTTCATTTAAGTGCATGATAACAGCTTAACACAAATAAATAGAAAAGGTAAAATAGAACCAGAAAACACCAATACAGAAAATGATTCTGCTGTTTGGATTATTTTTGAAACCTCCAGGTGTTAAACCCTTTCACATATAGAAACATGTTTGCAGAGTAAACCGATACAAATACTTGCTTTTTGTTAAATCCCTAGCTCTTACATGTGTGTGAGAGATTGGTTTAAATTTAACATACACCCAGTCAAAGCCTTGAAAAACTGAGTCAACAAGCCACTAGTGCAAACAAAGAAGTCAAGAGAAACAAACCCATTCCAATAAGGATGCCTTATAACCAAGGACACATCGTTGTTGCTTTTCCTCTGCCTGGCAACAGTGAAAACCTGCTAAATTTTTGTTGTTTGCTTGTATGTGTTAAAGAGAAATTCTTTACTTTATCAAGTGTTTCTTCCCTATTAAAACAACTATATGAACAGTAACAGTAAATACATAAAATGTATTAAAAAAATGTACATTATGATTTGGCCTTGTCAATAGCAGGAGGCGCTAAGCAATCACACCGTTTAACAAGATTAGTTGTCCACAATGCACAGAGCCTAATCACTGCAATGACAAACAGCTCATGTGTCATTTGTACCTTTTTCAGTGCCATTGAATGCTGTATTAGTGCTTCTGCATCTTAGAAAGATGTCCTTGTGAAATAAAATATGCAAAATGAAGTGACATCTGCAGTTGCAAACACCTTGTCAATGAATACAGTTCAGAGGAGGATGTGTAGGACATAAGTGTGTGAATAACAGCTCTGTGGGGGGGTTTGATGCTGTAAATAAAGGGGACATGTCTGATTCTGCTTCTGGCATTTAAAACAAGAGCTTTAAGACATTGTACAACTATTTCAAGTGTTAAATGATAAATTAAGTATCCTATCGGACCCAATAAAAAATGTCAGGAGAACATCAGAGTTCACTAAACATGAATGTCTGCTCCAAATTTTATTTTAAAACTAACACCAAGATTGCTTGCCTGTGCATTAACTGTCAAAGACAAAGGTCCAGGGGCAATTGGTTAAGTTTGAGAATTCGTCGCAAGGCCCTCAACCAGTCCCTCCCACAACTCACTATGTTCTGATTGGGATAATAATTGAACCAATCCCCACTAAATTCTGTGCAACATTGCAATTAAAGGTTTTTTATTTTATTTTATTTGTTGTTTTCTTTCTTAAATGTTAAGGAGTTCCTCCAGGACTTTAGGCCTTTTGGGATTTATAGCCTAAAATGCCTGATTTTGCAATAGCTTTTAAGTGTAGGAAACTTTGGCCCTCAATGCTTGCACGCTTCCAGAAATGCAATTTTGGAGGAAGTTAATGCAGCACAGATCATCCAGTTTTATTGTAAGAAACAAATGGGTGTCATCTGCATAACAATACAACCCTAATGAAGCATAGAGAAATTCTAATCATGCAAAGAGGCTAAACTAGAGCTTTTGTTGTAAACCGCAGGAGATGGACACAAGGGATGAGGACACATTGTCATCCATAAAAGAGGAAAATCACTCAAAGGTCAAACTTAATGTGGTCGAGGGTCATCAGCTGTATCAAAAGCGGCAGTAAGAACTGTCTCTAAAAGAAATGGAATTTAATTATTAAGTTTGAGGACCAGAACAAATAATTTGCAATCCTCAGAAAGCTGGCTCTGTGCTGTGGTGCATCCATAACCTTACTGAAAAATGTATAAAATATTTATACCTGTGAAAAACATCATCATTCTAAAGAATATAATGGTATTTTACTTTGCTGTAATGATTTTTCCTTAAACTAGTCCCAGAATATAATATTATTGTGTTCGTGTATTATTACAATGATCATATTTATGCCAAAGGTGGCCACAGATTGTTTATTAAAAAAACGGTAAAGGAAATCGTAAAATAAACCTAAAGTAGTTTAAAAATATCTCCAAACTTTCACCTACACCATGTAACATTATTTCCATTATTTCTCCAAATATGAATTTGCATGTTTGTATCCTGCGATAATATGTTTCTGAGTGCTTGTTTGTGTCAATCCAACTTAAAACCTTTTTCAAAGCTCTGTGATTACCAAAGTTATTTGGCTTCCACGTACCTCATTTACTTCAGTCTAGGCCAAGATTGTGTACCATCTTACATGTAGACCATAGGCTCATGGTCCAAAATTTAAAAAAGCTAATGTACCATAAACCCAATGTGGGTTTCATTGTCTGATACATTCAAACGATCTGCTCGGTGTCCAGACACCATCTGTTCGGGATGTAGAACCTAAGGATCACACAAATGCATCAATGAAACATTAGCCTACATAAGGCTATTGAAGTATTATTGACCAGGATCCCAGAGGAACATTTCCAACAACATTCACAATCCACATTTTAACAAACTGGCTGTTCAACTCCCTCTAGCAGGATTTACTCTGTCGTTTCCATGTGTGCTGATGTTTTATGGAAGTTTTCCTTTGTGCCTAGGAGAAGAGTATACATTTAGGGGAAGGGGTATAAGTTTAACTTGCTGTGTGTAAATTTGTTTGCAACAGCCAAAGAACACTATACCATATGGAAGAACACACAGAAGTCAATAGAGACAATAAACCAAACAACTGATAGCTCAGCTGGTTAATGGTTAAAGGTTAAAATAGAGAACTTGTAGTTTGTTAATGTTAACAGTTTGTTAATGGGGTTGTATCTTTGGGCTGTGGAGGCTTTTAGAAATGTAAATAGAAACTATTAGGAGCTGTGTTGGAATGGTATGTTGTAGTACAGTGATCAGCCACAACATTAATACCACTTGTAGTGGAAAGGGGTCAATGAAGTAAAAGTCAACACTGAATATGTAAACAAAATGTTGTGCAAATCCATGCGGTAAATGTTGTGATATTTGAGTGTGAGCTGCTTGTGGCACTAGAGTAAAGGTGAAAAATGTTTTCTATTTGTGCAATGCTAACAGCATAAAAGACTTTTATAGAAAGATCCTGGAAGATCTCTTTTTTTGTTTGTTTGTTTGTTTTTTTACTGAAAAAACACAATTCCAGGCAGTGACTGGAGCAGGAAGTAGAATCCAGATCATGTCTGGTGGTGACGCATGTCTATGCTCAATTTTCATTTGTCATAGCTTCACACCAGAGCTGCACCACAGGTCCCACTCAGTCAACACATTCAAGCTGCCAAATAAGAGAAAGGCGGCCTTCAGATGCAAAAACTTGCAGTCCTCACTCCCACTGCTTTTCTTTCCCATTTTCGTCTCACTCTGTCATTTGCTTTCTACTTGCTCTGTAATTTCCATTTACTGATCTAAGGTGAGGGGGGGAAGAAAGTGGAAAGTGTTCTGAAAAGCTGGTGTCTCTTTCTTGAGGGTGTGATTTGCAGTATATCATCTTTACAAAGAAAACACTTTGAATTTTAAATGAGAAAGAGGAAGCATTTGCTAGAACTATGATGCTTCTTGCTGCATTGTTGTGTTAATGTGAATTTGATACATTTGCACTGTGCCAGCTTTGCAGGCAGATGTGCCTTTACATTTGCAACAATTACTTAGACACACACTATGTTTTCTTACGGCTAATAACTGTGCTGGAAAATGTTCTCAAGGTAAACAAGTACAATTTAGAAGGTAGAAAATACACAACAAACCACACCATACAGCAAATAGAGTCTGTGTGTGTGTGTGTGTGTGTGTGTGTGTGTGTGTGTGTGTGTGTGTGTGTGTGTTTAATTTTTTTTCAGGATGCAGCTACAAGCTCGTCTCCCTGTACTGTTTGCACAGGACCAGCTATACTGATGTCTATCTCTGTGGAAGAGCACTTGTAATGTAGCATACACATTAGTAATTATACTAAATAACCCTCAGGTCATTAACATTGATATTGTTATTATAGCTATTACCAGTGGCTGGTGATAGCAGAAGTTTTATTATCCATACTGCACCGTTAGTCTAACCCTAAGAAGGAAAGCTCACTGGTAGAAGCTGTGTTCCTGTAAAGCAGAAGGTTTAGCCCAGGATTTTAGCAGGAGAGTTGTACTATACTGTACTATAAATCACTACAGTGTACTACTGTAAGTTATTGGGCCGTGCGGTGTGTATTTTATTGTATTTTCCGTATCTTAAGGACAGTGGTTTTATGTTGCAGAAATGTTTTCCAAGGGCCCGAACAGACTCTAGGATCGCCACTGTTTACAGTAACAGCATTTTCTGAAGAGCTTCGTTTTTCTTACTTTGTGCTTCAGAATGCTTTTAGAAGTAAGTCCCAATTGGAAACACGGGGCAAGTGCACACTGACCCAAGTGCAGAACACACAGGAAGGCAGGCCCATGGTAAAGGAAAAAACACCAGAGAACAGGCTCAGTGTGAGTCCAGGTAAACCAATTTAAGCAGAATGAACCACAGGCAAAGTTCTAGTCCATGTAAAGGTTGCTAACAGGCAAACGGTGCAAAAAGTGAACGCGAAGGCAAAATCCAAGAATCCAGCAAGGTGACGGACAACATGGAAAAAGACTGAGTGGAAACTTGGCAGAGCTGGGGCAGAATGATTAAACATACAAGGTGTGACAGGAATTACAGCAGTATGAATACTGTATTATTTGCTCCACCACAGTCAAGCAGGGTCAACAGCATCTCTCCACTGTAGCTTACTAATAGGAGCATATTTCTAGCTTTACAATTAAAACCCTGTATACTCTGTAAGAAGACTTTAATACTACTACTCATAAAACAAAGACAGTTCATTCACTACAACATGTCATGTTTTGGCTTATTTCATTAAAGACTAATGATATAGTGGCATATGTAATACTACAGTGTTAGACTGTGTGAACATTAACCCTATAAATATAGTATGCATGTACAATACAAAGTAATAGTATGAAATACTGAGCTACTCACCACAGTTGGCACAAAGCATCGAAGAGGAAAAATGAGTTCTACACCAAAGTTCATCTCAATCTCTCCTCAGTAGTTGATGAGACATGACTTACACCAACATTTCTCTGAGGAAAAGCTTGTCTTAATATGGCACTTAAGAAGTTTTATGCTACTGACTATAATCTACAGAAGACTTTTTTAACACAGATTTATATCGGCTGAAGGGTGATAAAACATTCTTCTCCAAATGGGTCTTTGGACTATATATACCTCAGAGGTGGCTGTTAAATCTTTACTCTGCTTCACAGAGAACAGCAGCTGTTGTCAATTCCTGCAGTGGATTATAATGGTAACAGATTTTCATAGCGCAAACAACATTCACAGAACCATCTCAAACCGTCCCATAGGATAAAGAGGAGATGAGTTTGAATATTTAGGTTTTTTTTTTTTTGTCAAAACATGGCACCATAAATGCTATTGATAAATGGCAGGATTTTGATATGGCCCCTGAGCACAGACACACACAAGGTCCTCTACGTCCAGTCCTTCTGCATAAGAGAGAACCACAGATTCATTTTATTTCCTTTTTCATCATGTTTTCAGACAGAACTACTTTTGTGGTAGTTTATGTCATTTTGTCATTTTTGTGTCTCTTTATGTTGGTTTTACATCTTATCATACATCATTCCACCAACTACACCTCTTAGACTGATAATTGTCAGGCTAATAGCAAGTGCAGTGGTACTGAACATTGTGCTCGCTAAAATCCATAGAGATGTGGGGAAGTGGCCACCACTTTTCTCACATGAAGGCAACATGATCAAAGAGTTGATTTGCTTAAATGCTGGTGCACTCCCTGCAGTCTGCATTTCAAAGTTTCTCTCTGTGCTGCTTCACAGTTGGGTTGAGTGAAGCGGAACAGAAGCTAATTGACTTGTAGTTGTGTTGTAGCTCTCGGTGCGGAGAAGGCTGCACGCGCAAACACACACACACACAGATACAAGCAATTACACACACTTAGAAGATCGTGGGTGTGTGTGTGTGTGTGTGTGCATGCATACATGTTTTCATGTTTCAGGATATTCCTGTGTACTGAAATACTCCTGCTTCTATGGTTTATATGTTGATACTCTCATTAGTAACCCAAACACTGATTTTACAGCATGTTGACAACGTGGGAATGTGTGTGTGCTCACACACATGCACACACATCCAAGTGTTTCTCTCAGCTAGTAATGACAAATGATGGTGATTATCCCCAAGAGGATTAATCAGTTCTATATCTTCGAGCATTATATGCAGATAATAATCACTATATCACTGTATGTCAATTTTTCAATTTAATAGTGAAATTAGATTTTAAAAAGTGATGTTGTCACATTCCCCCTGTGATCTACTCTCGTTACAGTTGGATTAACCTAATGTTGTATGAAGTGTCACTTTGGATAGTGTCATAGTGAGCTGTAAGGCATGTTTTAAGAGGTGTGTGCAAGCTGTAGCATAAACAGACCTTACTAATATCGCGATTGAACTCTTAAAGGAGCAGATGAACATTGGGTACTGTAAATCAGAAGACTGATGCTGCTGCCATGTCTGTGTTAGATACAGAGTTGCAGGATTTAGCCTAGTCTAACTTAAAGCCAAGAGCAAGGTGAGGACAGCATGTTTGACCCCAGCTATAGCCCCATCATGATGAGATCAAGGCTCTTCAATAGTTGTCCCCCATGAAAATCAGCAAGCAACATTCTTACTGGCATCTTGTTCCTCTCTCTACAACATCAGAAAGATCAGACCCCACAACCTCCTTGTGCAGGCACTGGTCATATACATAGCTACTAACAGAATTCCCAATCAAACCCCTCTAGATGGACCAAAATGCAGCAGCACATCTAATTTTATATCAGCCAAAACTGACATTAATAACTGTTCAGATCTCTGCACTGGCTTCCAGTAACCACCTGCATCACACCTGAACACTTCTTCATGTCTTCAGTCCTTCTCACCCACTGTGCCAACGAACAGTCGCTGGAGTCCCTACAACACACAGCAAAATATCCCGAGCAAAGCTTCTCCAGTGGCCCATGATGGTGGGAGGAGCTAACATAATACAAAGATCAGGGTTCAAATAGAATACCAGTACATACCTGTGGCTCAGATACCTGTTGACAAACTGGAAACAGGTCTTAGCCTCATGACAGTTTAGATTCCTTACATTTCCTACGTATGACCAGCATTTCCAGTGAGCTAATGGTCAAATAAGCCACCTTCTACCCTCAAACTGTGTCGCCACTCAGAGCAAGCTTGCCATTCTATTATTATTTCCAACTTTTCTTTCTTTACTGCTTTCAAAAGATGACGGTTATACACAAAATCATCCCTGTGATTGCAACTGCAGCAGAAATCAAAAAGTGTAATTTCTCAACAAATAATGTGCTTTTCCATTTCGTATTTTAAGCGCTTTAAAAAGCTTCTTTTTTTTTTTTTCCTGCATGCTGTGACGATGTCAGAAGGGCTAGGTAATGTAACATTGGGACAAAATCAGCCTGTTCAGACCTTGACACAGCATTATGGATCTGTTTCAGCAAGTAGAACATGAGGAATTCTCTCCTAATTGTTTGGCACCATTTACCTGGCAGAGATTAAAATGGTTTTAATTACATTGTAAAAATCAGCACTCCAGAGTAGATTCTCACTCTTACTGCTCCACATACAAATGCATCAGACCAGTTTTAATTTGACTTAAGGGCCTGAGGGAATAGTTTAAAGGCAAGTTATTCAGCACATATCACCTTTCATGTGTTAATAATAATGAAGCACATAATCTAAAAACAAAATTCTTCCCACTGCCAGGTGTTTATGAATGGTGGCGCATGAATCTGTACATGTGGACAGGCTTTTGAGATGGAGAAGAGAGAACAAGATATTTCTTTCCCCAGATGCTTGTTTATGCACAGAATATCAGTGTGTCATGTTGATGTGGAGTTACAGTGTGTGTGTGTGTGTGTGTGTGTGTGTGAGAGTGTCTTATAAATATCTTTTCATGTCCTGAGGGCAAAACAAGCTCGGACAGGGTCTCTGCTTGTGTATATTTTGACTTGGTCGTCAGGTAGAGAAAGTGCACTACTGCTGTGTCTGTGTGAGTCTGTTATTCATAAGTAGAATTAAATGTTCCCACTGCAGTATAGCTTTCATAAGATCTAATAGCTATGCAGCACAATGCACATGCTTAAGGACGACAAGAAGCTTAGGTAGTCCACCTTCTCATTGCTATGCTGATATTGTGCAGAGTGAAGGCTCATGGCAGAGTGAAACCTCCTTCAATCTGGTGGTTGCTTTTAGCCTTGTGCCTTTTTATAATAACCTTAACATATGGTTTTGGATGTGTGAGAACCACGAGATGGTTCTTTGGCTTGTAACTGATTTGTTTCATTTTTGTGCATGCTGTACAACAGTATCATCAAATGTTTTCCAGACTGTGGTAATTCAAACTGCTTTTCTAATGCTGTTAAGACAAAGGCGTTTTCCAAACTGCAGTTACATTTGAAGTCATTTGTGCCATCAGTTACAAGTCAACTTGTGATATTTTTTCTTTACTTAAACAAGGAAAACAGCATTTATGCCATTAATACATCAAATAGTGTATCTTTATGTCTTTTTCTTCCCAAGGGTTAGATGAGGAAATTATTATTATTATTATTATTATTATTATATAGTACTGGTTACCCTTTTACGTCAGCATGTGAAGTGAAGGGTTTAACATTCTCTGACCTCTTCACATTAAAATGAATAAAATAATGTAGCTTTAAAGCAAATAGGAAACTATTAGGGTAATGTGATCAATATGAAGATTAATAAATAATGATGGGGTTAAGCAGGCATCAGTGCAAAATATAATTGTACCTTACTTTCCTTGACCTCTTTCTAGTTTCTCATACCGCTGCTTCTTGCTGTGATCCTAATGCTGAGATTATTTAGCAATACACCACATCAACATGGCAACGGTAAGAACAGGATATACTAGCTTTCTACCAATGCATACAACAGCAGCAGCGTCACCATTATTAATCACAAACTTTCAGCATTTTTTTCAGTCTGAAGGATTTCTAATTTAGCCTAATCACTGCTTGCTGAAAACGCTCTAATGAACTGCTGTGTTTTTTTTTTTTTTGCACAAAGACACTGCGACGCTTGTGGAGGTTACAGTACCACTGTTATTTTGTTATTATGCAAAAAAACAAAACAGCCACAACAACATCAACATTGTTCTAGTGGCGATTGTGTGGTAATTTAAAGTTTGTGTCAAGCAGTTAATTTGTGATGACCTTTACATGAGGTTGCCATGACAAACTTTATCCCCAGCCTGAGCATTCACTCCTGTCTTTCAGCCACTTTTGCCTCAGGTCTTCCTCTCTACCTGTAGAAATGATCCTTGAAATCTTCATAGTCCTACAGCAGAAGCTGTTACTCACTTTCTCTCTCTCCCTATCTCTATGTTTCAAACAGGCATCCTTCTAAAATATGTTTGTATACAATTTAAAAACTGCTTTTGACAATATGTTTCTGAGATGAGCTTGCACCAGCATAGGAAATGCCACCAAATTTACTATGATGTAAGTCCCATCAAGAAAATCTCTCTAGTGCCAACTATGGTGACAGTCCTGCACTTTTTGCATTACTTGGACACAATGTTGCAGTGGGAAGCTTGCTCATCATTTCCCTAGTTTATCAACAACCACGAGAGCATGCAGATATCCCAGATGATTAAATCCAGTTGTTCTAATCCACTTTGAGTTAAAAAACAAACATGACCATTTCCAGAAGTAGAACGTCCAACATTACTCAGTTGATCTGTTTGGCAGCGTTTGAAGAACATAAAGACATGTTAGCTAGCTAACACATTTATTTTATTACCGTTTTGGCTTCTTTTCTCCTTTCCCATGCTTCTATTTTTTTTTAGCTTAATTTTGTACACCCCCCTCTCTCCTGTTTACTCACACCTCTACTTTTTTCCATCTGCATGGAGTAGCAGACAAATGAAGCCTGGAGAGTTATACAAACGCGAACAATCGTTGTTTTTCTAAAAGCAGACACCTGCAACTTCTAATCTGCAGACAAACACCCAGATGTATATATGTACGCCAAAACACACCCTGGAGCTAATACACACAATTATTCTGAGACAATGGGAACAAAGTGCTGAATAGACTTATCAGCAGCTTAATTTGACAGGGACACGTCTTTCTCATGCTCCCTCCTCTCCTGCATCTTTCTCCTCTCTCCTGCCCTAGATCCTCCTCCAGAGACGGAGTTGGCTGTGCATGGGCAGCAGTGAGACAAAGGGAGAGAGATGGTGAGGCACAGGAGAGGAAGCAAAGGATGACAGGGAGGCCTGAGAAGGACACAGAGAAACTACCAGTATTCAGAATAAGGCTGGCTCACCCTGTCTCTCTCACTTCATGCTGTCTGCTGCAACATCTTGCACTAGAGTCTTATAATGATCCATTAATTTTAGCTGTTCTGCACGCCGATGCTAATTGCAGTTGTGCATTCATTTACATTTAATTGGCACACATTTCTGCTTCTGCCTATCCTCATCAAATCATATCGCACTGCATTGTAAATTTCAAAGCAGACTCCTTCTCATATAAACCGAGTTTGCGTTAATTTTTCCCACCAGCTTCTTGCTACTTGGTGTCACAGGAAGAGAGAACTTGCAGCAGCACTGCAGGTCCAGTTTCCCAATAACAAAGTGCTAAAAATCCATAGAAAATGAACTCAACCATCAATATGATTGTTCATGTTATTTAAATGTGCTTCTTACTGACATTTTAAGTTAATCTAACTTTATTGCTGGTACAGCTTACACCTATTTGCTCACCGTGCATATATCTCCTTAGAAAAATTGTTCAGTTTGTATAAGTTGTTTTGGAACTTGATGCAGGCATCAGATATCAAACAGGTCAGTGTACATAAAGCGAATGTATGTATTCTGTATCAAACAATTCTATACCTTTTTAATTGCACATTTTACAGCATTGTAAATGTATCCTCAAATGGGGGAAAATGCAATATTTATTTTATATTTATTTTTTAACAAGCTAGATTATTTATCTGTGGGGCGCGGCATTGGCTCCTTTGGTAGAGTGGCCATCCATTCACCAGATGTTCATGCCCTACTGTACCCAGCCACATGTCGAAGTACCTGGTCAAGACACTGAGCCCCAAACTGCTCATCCCCAGTGGGGAGGGCTGCGTCAGGAATGGCAGACCAATGATGTGCTGAGGTGGCCTTGAACTTATGGGATAAGCTGAAAGGAGGGAAAAAAACGTATGTGTCTGTGACTGTTAGTTCACTGCCCCTTTAACTGCAGTGGAGAGCATCCAGCAAATTAAAGCAACATAGATTTTCAGGAAGAGGGTTTTAATAACTAATAAAACATATACAACAATGTTCTGGGCTCATAGGAAGTGAAATATAAAATATTACACTGATGCAACATAAACTTAGCAAAAATAATACAAAGATAAGCAATGCCAACTAAAATGCTATAATTTTATGAAAAGAAACACTTTTTTAACTAATAATCTCAATTCCCTCTTTGTTTGTACTAAAAATGTAATTCTTAACCAAAACAAAAAAAATACTGTGCCAGGTTTTTCTAACATTTCACTGTGTACCAGTTTCTTATCCTGTTCAGGGTCACGGGGGATGGGAACCAATCCAGCTGTCACTGGGTGAGAGATGTGTTACACCATGGACAGGTCGCCAGTCTATCTCAGGGCCACACATGGCGGCAGACTACTGGTTACATTCAGATTCACACCTACAGGCAATTTAGAGTCACCAATTAACCTAACTGCATGTCTTTGTGGGAGAACACCTACGCAACCACAGTGGAGAACATAAAAACTCCACACAGAAAATCTGCAGCCAGCAGGTGCTTTCAAACTGGGACCTTCTAGAACTGAGCTGGCAGTGCTAACCACTCCACCACTGTGCTGCCCATTCTGATGCATGATACCCATAATTCTACACAATCTCTGATTATGTTACTAAATATCAAATATAATGAGATTGGTTGTTACTACTCACTCCAGCGATGGTGTAGGCTGTAACCCTAACTGAGAATGGATGCAACTGTAGGAGGCAGTTTGCTGAAATACGATCGAGCCACAACATCCAATGTATAAGTTAATTGAAAGATAATGACTAAATAATTAAGAATAAAGTTAAACAATTTAAAGTTGTGTTGCTGAAGGTCTGTGTAACACAAAGGTTAAGTTACTCTGGCTTTATGGGTCCAGAATGTACAATGTTAACACTTAATTTTACCATTTTTAATGAAAAACTATTTTACTACTCTAGTGAAAGCAGCTGTTGCATAGTTTAGCATGCAGCTTTGAAATTAGCATTAATGATAAGCATCAAATGAAGTCACTGCTCACAATTTGCTTATGCATGGAAAACAGAACAGGAGAGTAGAAACACAGAGAGCGATGAGTGAAGCTGCAAATAATATTTTTATAAACTAGTTTTGTTGTTTTTATGCATTATTGATTTTTCAAATAAGTGTGTATCTTTTCATATAACACACACACACACACACACACACACACACACACACACACACACACACACACACACACACACACACAGCTTCATCCATTTGAGCTTGAGCCTCACTGAACTTTTGAACCTCAAAGTCCACATCCAACTTCAAAAACTCTCTCATGTGGTCTTATTTTCTCACTACATTCTGAAGGACCTGGATTTGCACTGAAGAAAATGTAGACTACACAACCTACCATTCTGTCTGCATGTTCTTTCTTGCTTTTGACAGTATTGAATTTCTCCCAAAACCTCCAAACATCCTGTTTAGGACAACTGCCGTTAAGTTAAACAAAGAGTGACATGGTAGAGCTGAAACACCTCTTACTGTAGTTTATATTTTAGCAAGCTGTTATTCAAAAAAATCTGGCAGGGTACCGTTAATTCACGAAGATGCTACGTTGTTCTACCCTAATTTAATGATAATTTTGGCTCAGATGAAGAATTGGTTCAGAATGGAACAAAAGAGAGGAGAGTCATGAGTGCATTTTTATTCCTAATGTAGGTTAGTCATTCAAAGTAGCTGTTACTTCATAGAGAAAAAGTAGAACAGGGGAAACATTGGTTATAATACTGAGTCCTTGAATAACAGACACTCACATACCCTGTCTTTGGCCTCAATAATTTCAGTGATGTTTCTTTCAGTGGTCATTAAGCCGTACCAAAGTAGGACAGCCATTCACAGAAATGGGATTGCTATTTTTGAAGTGTTTTTTACAAAACCGCTCTGCCTCCCCAACACAATCGACAGTTGATATCGACAATCTTATTGCGGCACAGAACGTACAGAAAGTTGTAATAGGTTTCCTTGCAAACAACTTTGACAAAGAGAGATGCAAATATAAGCATGCATGCGGTCTTTCTTTACTCCTCCCTTATTGAACGGAGTCTTCAGCTCCCTGCCTCAGCACAGACAACAGCAACGTCAATCTTAAATCCGCCCCTGCTGTGAAAAGCCCAAAGAGTTACAGCTCAATAGAAGATGTAATGTACAACAGGCAATGAAAAAAGAAATTGGTGAGGGGTAATGGGGAGAAGGGACAGTGCTAAGAGATGGAAAAAGCTCGAGGAGGAGGACAAGAAAGAGACACAAAATTTAGAGACAGGAGTGCCAGCTAAGAGATGGAGTGAGTTGTTTGAAATGTGCCCCATGCAGGGTTTGTGATGGACTATTACTGCATGGAGCACAGCTTATGCAGCAGGCAGACACTGAGCTGAATCTGAAATCCGATGCAGCTTCCGCACCACCAGTTCTGTCTTTATCAAAACATTGAATTTTCATTCAACTAACAATGACACAATATAAGATTTTTTTGTATTATTATTTAATTTTTATTTTTTAAATATTTGTTTCTGAAATCACACGTCCTCCTCACACAGGCTACTGAAATGTAGACACTTTGTCCACATCGATGATGAGGCAAGTGGAGATAAAGTAAACACACAATAACCACAGGAAAATGTTTAACATAATTTTTACCTGCTTTTAGCTACTTCCTCATCTTATTTTTACCTTTTCATGTAAACCTCTTCCTAAAGGCAACAATGTCAGTTACTGTGATGGGCAGTGTTTGGGGTAACACGTTACTATTTGTGATATATGAACCACCATATAGATTTAAGTGAGCTTCTTATCCCAACAAGTTAGATTTCTAACTTTACTTCCTGCTGGACTGCATAGAGCAGTAAGCTGGTTTTTATACCTCAGGGGTGGAAGCTCAGAGAGCTTATAGCAAAGTCACATGCATTGATGTCATGGTTTTAGTAGGTGAAAGGGTTTGTGAATGAGAGTTGGAGAAAGATTAATTTACATTTCAGTTTACTTACACTGGCTAGATGAAATTTTGATGTTCAAAAGTAGTAATTTTCACTATTTTATAAAAACATTTACAACACAGTAAAACTTCTCAGAATACCGGATAGGGGGAATGGTCAGAACTGAGAGGAGGAGGAGCACCAGTAAATTCAGAGGAGACCTGGTGTGGGGTGAATGAGACTTGAGACTTCGTACGACCTTGATTCAAAGCAAACAGTCAAAACAATGGGGAGGTGCCATCAGGACTAGTCCATGAATGGCCCAAGCAGAGCCCAGACTTAAACTCCATTAAATGTCTTTAGACAGGCTAAAAGATGAGTTCAGACGAGTTTCATCCACTTTAAAAATGTGTTTCAACTTGTAGATTGGTGGACAAAAATTTAAATTTTGTTTTCCCTTTTTATTTCCATTGAAACTAGAATATGATAATGTCTGTATCTATCAAGTGTATATATTTCATTTTAAATATGGAGCTTACCATGCGTGATCTACGGTTGATGAAATCTGCCAGAGATAGTTGTCATTTCAGCCAAAAAAACTCTGATGGTAGAAAGCTAAAAAACAGGAAAGCTGTAGAGACACTGCAGCAGATGTGTAGGTGTTTCAATAACCGCTGAATGATGAACCTTGTCAGTGAGGATATTTTCATTTGTCCCCTTAAAGCTTGTGTAGCATACTACTAGTGTACTGCATCTTCTGCCAAGGCAGGTGTATGCAAGTGACCATTACATTCCATTAATGCAGTAATTGCTTTTGATGGAATCACACATCAGGAAAATACAATGTATTTGTTGCTATAGATGTCAAATGAGGACATAAACACATCACAACTTCGCTTTTCAAATGAAAGATAATTTAGTTTACAACAGCTCTCTTCTCATCATCAGGACAAGGACTCACAGGGAAACAATCACAGACATTATTTATTGATGTACAGAACAGCCATATTTAGGTCAAGTATCACTGTTTCTTTGTTCACTCTGGCCTCTTTTTTACAACATGGCTTGACTGATGGAGTCAAGCTGATGGTCGGACATAAAGAAAAGAAAAATGGACTAATTTGAATATTCGATTACTTCTCTTGTGTGTTTTTGTTTCTTTTAATGTATTATATTTCATGTCATTTTTGGAAATGTTTTTTTTTGTTTGATTTATTGTATACATATTTCTACATGTGAGTAAAGTTCATTCTTCAGGCTGTAATTGCCAGCAGTACTGTACACCATCCTCAACCTGAACACTGATAACATCCCGATTAGCTTAACATTAGCCACCCGCCATCAGCCGCTCCATCCTGCTCTCAGTTTGTCAGCCTAACATTTGTTAAACAAACCAGTTGGTCCTCTTTAAAGCTTTCCCCACCTTAATGTTTACCTTTGGGTCTTTAACCCATTTTCATTTATGCCAACAGTAGTGGAAAGTAACAAAATACAAGTACTTTACTACTTTGTTTAAGTACATTCCGCGTATTTGTTTAAAAGACTTATTTCAATGGTTTTGAAATAAAACTGAAAAAAGCATCAGATCATGTAGTTAAACAGCTTCAACCCATCATCTATGTCCATTACCATTAATTAGTTAAAGTCCCCCCCAAACATAAAGCAGCACTGGTTCACATAAAAATACGGGGGGGAAATAGTACAGTACTTTTACTTATAATACTTTAAGTATATATATAATGTACATACTTACTTTTACCTAAGCAGAAGTTTCAGCGGTACTTATACTTTTACTAGAGTACTAACACTAATGTAAAAAAGCAGTATTTTGGTGCAAACCATTTAGCAGTTATTTTAGGCCCCTAAATTTCTTGTTTTAAAATGAGTTTGATATGCAAAGGAATGGTTATTCTTCTGATATTCTTTTCTCCTGTGGGCTGATGCTAAAAGTGAGTATTTAAAGGTTAAAAGGTTAAAAGTATTTAACCTACTGTAAGCAGCCAAACAGGGGATACGTTTTAAATGAACCCAATCTCTTCATTAGCCTTGTGTTTTACTACAAACTGTAGTCATCGTGTTCATTTTAAAAAACCCTCAATTAAAACAACACTTTTGAAAGTAGAACATCATAGCGCTAATGCTAATGACTGAGAGACAAGGCCTGTAGAGACCCATCAGTTAATAATATTCCTAATGATGTTATGATGATGCACTGCTTCTTTAAAAGTGATGACTCTTATTGCTTGCTGCTTGTCTCATTTTGGTTATGTGAGAAAATGCTATGAAAATTCTGTTTTGGTAAAAGATAATTGAAATTCGACAAGCACATGGTGTGTGTGGGGGGTTTGCTGGCTCAATCACTGTTTCTCATAGTGTAGTCTGTTGCAGCATCTTGCAGTAGAGTCTATTAGGAGTCATTTGTTTGAGCTGTATGGCAGATTGATGCTAATTGTACCTCTAAATCCATTTGCTGTCAGAGAGAGAGACAGACAGGGAGGGAGAGAGAGAAACATGTAAGGATGCAAATTTCTAGGCAAAGCCGCCTCATTTCTGTATTGTCCATCATAGATTTGGGGTTTTTAAAATAGATGCCCTTTTTAACTAAATAAACATATAAAACTCCTCGTTACTGACATCATGCCAAAGTTTAGCAGTAATGTTCAAGCTAGAAGAGTTGCATGATGATATTGGACCAATGCCAGCCATTTTTGCCCTTTAGAAACTTTTCATATTTGACCTTTAACTAGTAACAAAGATAACTGGGCCCAGGAGGGACTCTGTGAGTCACTAAGCCAAATTTCACATTTGCTTTATTACCTCATAGGAGAAAGAAGATGAAAACAACCAACTGCTTTTAGAAAACAAAAGTTATTTGTTGAGGTTGCACATTTGCTGTGTAATCTAGCACCTTGAAATGAAAACTGCAGACAGGAACAACAGGGAGACAAATTATGCTGTATACATTTGAATGAGCACCAATGGTGCTATTATTGTAGATTTCTGAGCAGTGATTAATGCCCCCAGACATTTACTATCTCAGTATATGAACTCCAAAATGCACATGAAGGGTGTGGACAGACACCTGTGTGGTTCTAGTACTGCAAATCTTACTTACTGCATGCGTGGACACTTCCAACATGTTCTCATCCCACAGCATCAGATAATGACGCTTCCTAATTTGTCAAATGTTGCCAATTTTTTACGTCCTTTCACGTATATTGAAGGTGAAACCCTTTGAAACATTGGGAATGACTTTATATACACACAAATCTGCATTATGGCTATAGAAAATAACTTCAGCGTAAGTTTGTGTTAAGACTCAACATCACTTAGGGTTAAGTACAAAAACTTAGATTAGGGTAAAGTTACAAGATAAACTACACAAAAACAAAAGGCTACAAACACTGACAACAGCACACACATAGTAACCATTTGTGTCACATTGTAATACAATCATCAGCGAAGCGCACACTCTCAAATGCCCGTCTCTTGTGGAAAAGTCCAGTGTCTTGTTGTGCTGTTCACTACCCCATCCACCTCCCGATGAGACTTTTTCAGTTTATATTCTATGTCATTACTTTAGGTGTCAAAAATTGAAGCTTCAGGGTTTCCATAGTGCCACACTAATCACTCTAAGTGTCAGCATGCAAAGGGATGCAAAGGGATTGGACAATGAGAATGTGCTGACCCTTCCCACCTGTAAAGGCATAGGATGTGTACAGTATGGTACAAAATTCACAGTATCGGATCACAATTATGTCATCACATGTTTTAAGAGTACGTAATATTGCTTTACTGACTAGTAGTAATTTTGTACGAATGAGTCAAAAAACCTGGAACTCAGCAGTATTGTGCATGAATGTGCGGAGAGTGAACATTTGTTGAATGTGTGGTAATTTTTCTGTTAAATGAACAGATCCTATTGTGACCAAAGTAAGTTGGCATGAGCATCATTTACATGCTGCATGAACTTGAGACACTAAATGCTTCGTTCATTCAACATGCATCCCAGCAATGGTCAACTGCTGGCTCTCTGTGCCTCATCCTACCTCTCATTCAATGTGCCAGTAATGGATGTGTTCAAAGACTGTAAAAACAAAATGTAGATCAGCTCCTTTTTTTAAGAGCCAGATGCTTTAAACCACCACCACCACCCACCCAACGACACGTGTCTCATGGAAATCAAGTTTTCTAGGTGGTGAATAATACATTTTTATTTGTGCAAGTTCACACCTTATAAGAGCTCAAAATTCATTTCACACAACGTCTAAAATCTGCATTTTTCCACTGCTGGTTCCCTCATCCTGGAGAGTCGCTAACTTCCAGGTTGGCCTAACAATAATGTCATTCTACGACACTCCATGGGGTAATAATAGGGCATATGTCTTCGTGTTGGTGACCTGTATCATGAGTTCCTCGGGGAGCACAGGCAGTCATATTAATAGGGTTTGAGACAAGAAGCTCTATCTACTTTTCAAAATAGAAAAACTAGATGGCCAAGAAACCCATCTGACAAACTGTCTTGCTTGTCTTACTAGTGTGACACAGTTTGTTGCCCTAGTCTTGCTTTTGCCATGAACCTGCTGCCTGCTGCCACTTGACATAATGTTGAAAGAGAAGCTTCCTTACCAGCCACTGGCAGAGGACATAGATCCCACAGTCTGTGTGCAGAATCAGAAAATCCTCAAAATACTTGAGGCCAAAGATTCTATGAAGATAAATGGTTCTTATAAAGTCACATCTCTCACATAAGGATTCGTCCCTAAAGCCAAGTCTGTGAGCTAAGAGCCCATCCCTCTCCCACACAAAAAGGCACTAGTGGGCTTTAAACCATAAGTGTGCAGAAGTGTGCTCCTCCTCATGGTTAAAGGGTACTGCTTGATGAGGATTTGGAGCATAGGATGTAAGCTAGTCTGTGAACCACTGCAGGTTCACTGATGACCTCTATAATGTACATACTCATGGTTTCACCTTTTTTGTCAAGCGTGTACTTTTAGCTTTTTCAGGTCGCGTGCTTTTTATTCTTGTGTTTTCCTTATTGTCACTATATATATATATATATATATATATATATATATATATATATATATATATATATATATATATATATATATATATATATATATATATATATATATATATATATATATATATATATATATATAGTGATTGATGTGGCTGCTTTCCAATAAGGTTAGCCAGTTCAGACTGCACACTCAGGTGGGGCCATTAATCTTGGTACAAGAGCACAATTTGAGAGCGAAGAAGTACTTATGGTACTGCCAAAAAAGAGACTTAAGACTTAAAAGCCTACACAAAAAAATTGAGATCAGTGGATACAAAGGCTTAAATAAATTAAATAAAGGATGCTTGAATTATGTTTTTGGGTTTTTTTGTGCAAATATGACATACTCAAATTATGCTAGTACACCCACCTTTCTTTTACTTGCATCTTGCCACTAAAGAAGCAAACAAGTGAATTATTTCAGAAGAAATGTAGATGTTCTTTCCCCTGAACCATCATCTGATGCAATGTCAGAGGGTAGTGTTCAAAGTCAGGATGCACTGTTACCAAAATGACACATCATGTTTTTCATGTTTTTACACACTGAGCACAGTGAAATGCAGATTGCAGGTTTTAATCAATGAACAATTCAGACTTTAATACTCGTGATTTTTATCGACAACAGTGCATTTATTCATTCTAGAAACTGATTGCGTTCCATTTGTAAAATCATGTTTCCATAATACACATTATTGTTATTATACTGAGTTATAAAAATGCATCTTTATTTCTAATAGTTTAAACAAATGTTAATTATGAAAATGTACTCTCAATGCAGAGGGACGCTCAGTCTCATTGAAATGACAATTGAAACATCAGATTGGCCTCACCACAGTGATGTTATGCTAAGAAATAACAGATTTGATGGCTCATAGCTCTTTGTTACTTAGATCTACAGTACATTAAGATCAATACAGCATTGATTTTCAAGCAGCATTTTCACTTAACACATCACTGATTATGAGCAGATGGTGGATCTGTTTTAAATTGTTCTGATTTTATTATTTGTATTGTATACTGGATGATCACATAACCTGACATGTTGGTTGTACTAAACTCTTGTAGGCTGGTGTTTACCCAGTGTTTGACGGTGCAGCCGGGGTGTGAAGCCATAGGACGTATTGTGTGAGTGAAGCCGCTCATAATTGTGCTAAAATATATTAACTTTAGATATAGAATCAGTACTTTGGAAAGTTTGATGGCACGATTAGAGAACAAGTGGATATAAATAGGAGATAAAACAAGGCAGTATTGGAAAAATCACTGGACAAAAAAAAGTTTGTAAGTAAACCAAAGCTGTGTATTTACTTTGACATTAAATATGATTACTTTACTGAAAATAATGCACTGTTTAACTTAAAAAAACAAAACTTTCTGTATGTGCCCAAATGAGTGTGGGAATATTGTCTGTTGGTATGCTGATCTGAAAAGAGAGGGAATAACTGTCCAATATGTGATTTAGGGGAAAATAAAAAGAAATACTATTTAGTTTGTGTCTTTTGTACTGAGAATTCTGTTGTGCTTCGTATATATGGAGAGGATGGACATACTGTAGGTGATTCACAAAGAATAAAAATAATAATAGTTTGAAAGGAGACATTTAAGTTGGCATTTTATTTGAGAAATGTCTGACAGTTCAGGAAGAAAAGTTTTTATTAGTAAGGAGTAGAGCAATTCTGATGTTGACAGTGAGTGAATTTTAAATGTTTATTATGATCTATATTATTTATTTTTCACACAAGATGCACTCCAGCACTTTGGAACCCTTAACATGATAAACTGTTATGGCTGGACGGATGTACTGATGATTTTTTTTTTTTCGTTCTATCAAAACTAACAATATCTTTGTGTAACAACACTTAATGTCAGTTAATTTATTAACAGAAACATATGAATTTGGAAACACCTAATCCTCTTTAGTATAACTTTATATCTACACTGGCCTTCATCTAAGCTCCTCTGCTCTCCAGTTTCTAATTTGATTATCTGTCTAGCTGTTGTATCCATCATTTTAGAAACATGAAACTGAATGAAAAAGATATAAAGCATTATGAAATTGTCAAATTGCAGTGTAATGCATCATGTATACAGGACACTGTGCTGGAGCCTCTACACTTTCTTTACTAATGTGTCACTGTGTGGTTGAATAGACTGCTGCTGAAAGCAAGGCTTTCATCTTTTCTTTTTTTTTTTTTTTTGGTCTTAACACCAAACAAAGAAGCAGGTGTTCAGTAGAATTAAAAATGTCCATTTGTAAGAAAAATGTTTCTTTAGTCACATAACTATGTGGGTTTGTCTTCACCGGTCAAGGGCACGAGGCAGACAAATGACAAGTGGCAGCTGCTTCAAAATGTATAAAAGTAAAGGGAGCACAAATCCTTTACTGTGTTTGTATATCTGTGCAGCTCTTTAAAAACATAGAGTCGTCAGTCTCACTGCACCCAAATGCCACTGAGGAAGAACTTCTCAACACAGCTTTGTTGACTTGTTTTGTTGTACAAAACATTATCAGTGTACCCAGGGATGGATCAGTTACCAGTAACAGACACAACGCTCCAAATTACACCCCAAAATGACAATTGTGAAAAAAATTATGAAAAGAAACTCACAACACAAAAAAGAAAAAATATACATGTTGCTTTAAAAAATGTCATTTTAATTCTAACAGTAAGATTTCATCCTTTTCACATGTGGTGTGGATGGGTAGGCCAGCATCTTGCTACACCTCCATCTGTGTGTGTGCGTATGTGTGTGTGTCTGTGTGTACGAAATTGGAAAATGCAGTGTCTGTTAAGGTAGAAAAGTGCTATGTACAGTAAGTGCAGCCTGTGCAGTCCATTTACCATAAGTGCCGTCCATATCTTTTACAGATCATATCCTGGAATTTCCCTATGGACATGTGCAGTCTAGAATGAGTTAAATGACTGAGGAGCACAGTGAAAACTTCGCTCTTCATCTCCCTCTGTGATGTTAATGTCTGTCCAAGAGACAACAGAAACTCTTTGTTCTCTCTGAGAGGATATTTGCTCGTCATATGCAAAACAACAGCTGAGGAATGAGACATGAACAGAGAAATTTAGTGACCAATGACGCACAAACAGCTGTAAACTAGTGTCTATGTCTTCCACTGTATTATTATGTATAAGAGCTAGCAGCTCTATAAAAGCATAAGTGAACAGCAAGCTATTAAAATGCTTTATAAAATAAAATGCTATAAAATGCTCCATCCTTCCTGTCACCTTTTGTAGACATTTTTAAAAAATATATCTATTTTTTGAATGGCAATAGCGACATTACTTCATGACATACCTCTCAAAGCCTTTCATGACTTTGCAGGTCTCACCAACATTAACTTTGAATAGTCAGCCAGGTTTGGGACACCGTTCAGGCCGGTCTTGCTGAGTGATCACCTCTCAAACAGAGGGAACTGACACAAAGAGAAAGTTGGGTTTCCATTTCACCGTCGGAGAAATTAATAGCGAGTACAAGGTAAACTGTGGACAGAAGAGGTGACAAAGGAAGAGATTAGAAGAGAAGTTCTCCTGGTTTCATTTACTATCTCCCTTATCCTGCTATGACCCTGCTGCCTTTCTTAGCTCCGTCGGATCACTTATGAATATAGACCGAGTTTTAATCACTGCCTTATGTATTAAACGGCAGATAATGTTGATCTGCTCAGCATAGTGATAACAGCGGCAGAGCAAGAGCTCACACTAAAAGCTTTAGCAGCAGTATATTGACTTAAAGTGCAGTGCAGCTATGGTGTGATTAGCACTGTCCTGTCACTGTAGATAGTATGAATCTCTGAAAAGTGTGAGATTTGTCTGTTTTTGGACTCTTTAGCACTGCTTGAAGTCTTGTTCACACCTGTAGTGGTGTGCATATTGTTGCCATGGTCTAAGGTTAACAGTTTTGCAGTGTGATTACCTGTCATTCTGAGACATATGTAATATTTGTCACTGCTGCTTTTTGAGTAAATCTTAAAATATTGTCTGAAGAGGAAAGACCTTCCAGTTTGACACTTTCCTAGAGAGAGAGCTACAGTATAGCAGCACACCCTGCCCTGATTTCTCACCGGATTTTACAGGCACATTATAAGTAAAATGATGCTGACTTTAGGGCCAATGCTATTGACAGAAAGTTGATGTCAGGACATAAACAATGTAAAGAACGATTTGGAATCTTGTAATGGGCAACTCACAAATTCTACTAGCAATCAAGCACCACACAAATTATCAGTGTATGGGCATAGCAGGTTAGAAAATGATGGGCATTACTGTGACCATAAATTCTGTTGCCGTACTGTTCTAAGTAGATGTTTTATAAAATTATGGGCTCCTCCTCATTTTCTGAACTTCTTTGCACTAACTTTTTCCCCTTTGGGCTGCACTCTCAGTGTCCTTATTGAAAGGTCGAGGGGTCTGTGTTTGGGAGGACTTCTCAATAATGTCAATAAAATGTTTTATGCAGAGTAAAGAGCAAACGCTCAGGCACCACTGTGACAAGCGTGCGACGAACTGACTATAACTCAATATGTCAAAATATCCTTTTGGTGAGCCAGTCCTACAGGCAACCACTTTAAATGGAATACATTACCAGTGTAAGGGGTAGTTCAGAAAGAGGCAGAGACAGAGATAAGATGAAAAGAAAAAGGGGAACATGGGACAAGAGAAATTGCTAGTCACAGCATTTTATTGGCACTTATACAATATGTTGCGTTTGACACTGTTATTGTCTGCTTTGGAAAGAAATGTCGTGAATGGTACTAAATTGAAGGGGTGACTCCCAGGAGATAGACAGTATTGTCTTTTTCCAAGTCTATTCAAATTTTGTCTTCAAGTCAAAACTAGATACAGACAGTAAACAGTTTTTCTTGTGTGAACTAGGTCTTTCTTAACATTGCAGAGCGTCCATTTGTTAGTCCGTCCACCCCTCGAGTTCAGACTAAAATATGTCAATTACTGGATTGAATGCAATGTTTTACAGAAATTCATTGTCAAAACATGATGACGCCCACTGACAATGTGAATTAAATAACCTTTTTCTAGTGCCATTATAAAATAGATTTTTCTGGTTCATAAGGTTGACTGGTTGATGGACCGTCATAAAGTTTGGTGCAGACATTCATTATCTCTGGAGAACGAATGTCTTTGACTTAGATAGTCTCCTGACTGTATTTAGTCAGGAACACAACCACAACCATAAAAATGTTTAATGTAACCTTTAAAGTATGTTAGCGTCAATGAGATTGGTGTTCATGGTTCTACAATGGTTCTGTCTCTCTTTCTGGGTCCACTACCATCGAGTGCACTTTGCAAGTGTGACAGTAACATGGTTCAAATTTAAATTTTTGCAAGTATTTGGGTTATAACTTAATACATACAAAACTGACGACATTCCCACCAGCCTCACCTTCGTTTTGTGTTTGGTGCTAATTTGAAAATGCAAATTGAAAAGACGGAAATCTGAGGTATTGAACGTGGTAAACACTAACATGTTAGCATTGTGTTGAGGTTTTCTTTCTGTAAAATACACCTGTGGAGATTGTTTGTTCCAGAGGCAGAAGATGACATTTTTACATTTAAGCAAGGTCTGGTGATGTTAGTATGTATACTTACAAGATGGAAGTATGTATACTTGTGTATTCAGCAGTAGAGAACTTTCTTACGGGAGGACATTATATATGTTATTTCACCTGATGTAAATGAAGTACATTGAGAAACATTATGGAAGCAAACTTACCTAGAACATTTTTCCTAAACCTAACCCTAAAGTCTTAGCTCCACAGCTGGGGATATCTGCAGAGAGCTACAGAGTAAAACTATGAAGTTTAGTAACTGTGTGTTTCCAGTGTGCAGCTACTGGTCCCACCAATCTGGCCAACGGCTAGGGTTTGGTCAACAGGGAATTGTTGGGTTTTCTCCACATATCTGTACAGTCTTGACTTTATTATGTAAAGTGCCTTAAGATGACTTTGTTGGGAATTGGAGCTATATAAATATATAAAGTCCAATTAAACACAATTGAATTAATCAAATAGCTTTTTTTGCACCATGGTAATCCAGCATGTTTTAGTGTTTACAACTAGAAATATTGCCATGCAATCTCAACAGATGCCTGCTGATTTGGGGGAGGGAAGACAAATATTCAAACAAAAAACATATGTGGGCGTTTAGGTTGGAGGACTTGTTGATTGTGTGTCATCAGCGTGAATGCAAATTCAAATTTATGGAAAGACATGCTCCCATCAAAGACACACAAAATTAAGTGTCTTATACACTGGTGCCATTTAGACACTAACCAGCCACAACATTAATAGAACCTGGTGGTGGGCAGCATAAGAATTTAATGGCTATGATCCACAGGTGTCGTAACACACAGTGCATCATGCGTAGACACAGACCCTTAAGAGTGTGCATGTCCACTCCTGTCCACCTCATGAAAACCACTAGATGGTATTAATGATGTGGGTATATACGTTCTCTGTGGTGCTTAGTGACACTGTGGCTTCTAGTATTTCTACGTTGCCGTACTCCTTCAAGATAAGGTGCTGCTTTGGCTTAGATCATCAGAAAAGCTTTCATGAATAGAGAGTAAGGTGTGGTGCCAAACAGCAATGACAAATGTATAAAAACATTACAGAATCAGAGAAAGTCATGCTTAGAACAGTCATGAATGAAACATGACATATGAATATATGTATTCTATAGTAAAGAGATACAGTACATTTGTGACTTGGTTCAGTGTGTCACAATGTATAGGTTTTGCTTGACGACAGTCCAGCATCTCAAACTGAAGTGTAGTGAGCTGACTCACTCCATCCTTTTCTTTTTCGCCCACTCACTGCCTCCTCGAAATCTCTGACTTGCTTCTTCTGTGATGTCTAGCAAAGACATACTAAGGCCAATCCAAGACTGAAGCGTTCCGTAGAATCGTGACCACCATACTTGGCTGCTCACTTTATTGTTTATTGAGTTTGTCAGCATTTATATAGGCTATACATTAATTCTACTGAGCAGAGTATAAGTTGAGCGTAGGTCTACTTCAGAGACCATGTAAGAACATGGATGTTTTCCTAATAGCAACCTTTGTCCAGTGCTGAAGGGAAGCTCTTACAGAGGCGGTTTCTAGTTCAGAGCAGCGTACCAGAAAAAGTTTATACACTTTTACACTTTTATTGGATTGAACTGGGCAGCATCTCTTAGTGAGTCAGCATTCACTGAAATTTGGATCAACTGGAAATAAAAGTTACAATAATTTCCGTTTACTGGGCTGAATTCTTTAAAGTCCCAAAGCTGTCAAAAATGCAATCGTCCTTTGATTCCTAACTTTTCCACAATTTCTTTCCAAGCCCTAAACTCATTTGTTTTAACCGGAAAAGTAACTCTTGGTTGCCCAGTACAACACCAAAATTTAATTTTGTTATTTTTTAGTAGTAAAATAAGTATCAAAATGTTTTTTAGAATTTATTGTTAATAGTTTTATATTATATTTAAAAGGAAGAAAAGGATCTTTGAGCAAAGCCAACGGAACTTGATGTACAGTAGCCATATGTTATGGACAGGCAGCATGTTGTTAGGGGTAATAAAGAGTAAGGACCACACAACGATCTCCTGTAACTGTACCAAAGTGACATTTACAGATCAATTTTCAAGCTGGTTAATGTGCTGCAGCTGAGCAGCTAATTAACTATCTGCAAAATATCATTAGATGTTCCCTCCGGTGATCGTTGTACGTTTGTTTGTTCAACATGCAAATGTGCAGGGGATGACATGTTTGTAAGTTAGATAAGGAGGAAACTTTAACAGGGAAGCTACTGTGGGTGTCCAGAACGATGACATCACTGCTTCATGCATGATTTCATTGGCTGTTTTGAGGTAGATAAATGGATACCAAAATGGTACTCTGATGCCATCATGGAACCAAAACTAAATTGGAATATTCTCCCTTTTAAATTTTGTTTAGAGAAAAGGCAGGAAGAGAGAGCAGATGTGTGTATTTTTTATAGCAGACAAAAATGTCATTTAATTTTAGCTGGGGGTGTAAAGTCACAGACTGTCCTGTAAAATATGACTAGCCTGGACTTTGCCACAGGAACTATGCTGCATACATGGTGTCACCTGACATACATGACACTACATATATCACCCACCTTTAGATGTGTGTTTGCATAAAGGGTGTGTAACAAGTAATAGTACATGATGGCAGCTGCCACTTTGGTGCCATTGTGAGAAATGACCATTTTGGTGCCAAAACTGCAACATGGGATCACTCCTGCAACAACTCCTGCTCCTGTGGGAATTCATGGTAAAATGCGGCTTTAAGTGGAGATCATTGAATGACATATCAAAGTAGATCAAACAATATAATGTCCAGCTCCCCAAATGCTTCTTGAACTTGACGTTTACTTACCTCTCCTTCACCCACACTTGACTGAGTGACATGTTGATTCATTGCACAATGTGTGGTTGAAAGGTTTTTTTTACAAATGTGGCCCCAAATACTCCAAATCACATTTTATTTCTTTTTAACCACAGCTTGTCAACTGTGCATACGTAAGCTCCACAGTGGAGTTCTGGGGACTCACATTAGTACTGCCAATATCTAGGTCAGCCAAGTGTTTTGGGTCAGTTTTTTTGTCAGGGGCCAGTGTTGGTTCAAGAGGAGGTCAAACACACAAACAAGCTGCTGTAATGAGACGAGCAACTGTGCACACTGTAGAGAAGTGATCAATCGAATCAGTATCCGCTCTAAATCAATTAGTTTAGTTTGATTTTACAGTCATTCCTCCTTTCTCAAGGTTTTTTTAAATCCCAAATGTAAAAACTTTTTTTTCCCAGTATCAGGGCTACTGTATGTAGAGGTAAACCTGACAGAATTCCAATTTTTACAAGGCCAGAAATCAAAGGAAAGCCTAAAAACAGTGGGCAGGGGAGCTCTCGAACACTTACTTGAACACTCCAGATGAGCAAGTCTGAACCACAAAATGAGTCTCTGAAGACACAAAAATAAAAAGAACAAAATAAATGACTGGATAGTGTCTCATGAAATATGCTTCTGGAACAAGCTCAAAGGCACACAAAACCCTGGTCTTAGCAACATGCTAATTCAAGTTGTTGAACAAACTTCCTCGGTTTTTCCAACATTTTCTCATGCCACAGTGTCAGATAATGACACTGCTTGACGGCTCTATTTGCTTTGCTCTCATACATCCTTTAGCATATCCTACATATGCCACAGGTATCCTTTGCTCTGGTACCCATGGTACCCACGGCAGTTGCCACTTTTGCATCCAATTCAATTCAACTTTATTTATATATTGGCGGCCCTAAGAGCTCAAAGCATTTCAATTTCACAAAGCACAAGCAAATATACAAAAACAACTTCATCAATTTGACAAAGCAGCACCAAGAAACGTGCTGCGAAAGCCACGACACAACAGCAATGTTTCCGGTAGACACTAAAAAGTGAAAGAGGTCAAGACTATAAAGATACATAGCGAAAGCCCAACAAATCCCCTTGAGCAAGCCCTAGGCAACAGTGGAGAGGACAAGACTAAAGGAGACACAAAATTAATGTCCTACAGTGGTGACAAATCAATGTGAGGTGAGGAGTGAATAGATAGAAGAGAGGAGGAAAGGAGCTCAGTGCATCAGGGGGTGGGTCCCCCAGCAGTCCAACCCTATAGCAGCATAACTATAACTAACTATAAGTTCTATCAAAAAGGAAGGTTAACCTCACTACTTACAATTTCTCAGGTGTCATGACAGTCCTCCACTCCTCCACTACCCCCACCCAGCCACCCAGCCACCCAGCCACCCAGCCACGCTTCACTAACTTTCCTGACAACACAGCTTTAATTTCCACCTTGGCACTACGCCCAACAAAAAAATCCAGATCCCAAAATATGCAAAATGCTCAAACCGGTTTGGAGGCCCAAGACTAAGAACAGGTACTGCTGTCAGATCAGCCAGTCTAGCTGGGAGGAGCCAGACGTTTCAAACTATAGGAAGTGCAGGATAAACCAATCAGCTGCTGATCTGCTGATCAGACAGGGCATCTATAAATCAGGCACACAGATCCACGCAAAGAAAGAGCACATGCAAGAAGATTAGTGAGGGAGGCCACCAAGACACGTATGACTTATTGATGTTTCAGTCCGGTCAAACTCAGCACACCACAGGCAGCTTGTGACAGGTGCTGATATGCCAAATAGAAAAATTACTGCATAATACATAATTACTGCAAAAACTAAAATATCAAATAAGTCTAATGCTATAACTTCCTGCACCTTTTTAGTGAAATGGTTTGTTTTCGGCAAAAAAAGGGAAAATTGTTTTATTATGAAATGTGAATCTAATGCGACTTTTATTGGAAATGTAGTGGAGTAAAAAGTACAAATATTTGCTCCTTGATGTGGTGGAGAAAAAGTCAAAATAGCTTACTTAAGTAAAGTACAAATACTTCAAAAATGTACCAGTATAGCATAATAATGAAGGACTTGTACTTTGTTTCTTTCCACCACTGCTCAGATAAGAATGTGATTAATGCATAAGAAACATGCAAATCCCCATTTAATGAAACTTGAAGTGATGACACATCTTGACCCAAAGGACACCAGTATTAGCCACAGTGTACACAATATAAGTTTCTTGTTGTGTGCAGCTGTTGATGGAAATGGTTCAATTGTATATTCCAATCCATCTTTATGCTCCATAGGCCATGTTTTCCACATTATCTATCACACACTCAAGTAAAGAATCAAAATAATTCTCACTCTTTTTTTTTTTTTTTTACTGTTACCTTGTCTCTCTCATCCTTGTTTCTGTCTGAAAATGTGGCTGTTGTGGGGATTACAATGCGTCTGCCTTGCCCCTATGAGCCTCTTTGAGAAACTCTAAATTCGTTGCTCATATCTGCGCATAGAAGCTGAGTTTATTAGTAATGCCAGCCTTGTTGTTTGGCGCTGAACGAATAAGAGGCTTGCAAGGGAGGCTTATCTGTCAAGATGCACACACACAAACATACACACACACACACACACACACAGGCGCAAGAACAGACTGAAATATTTGCCCTTTTTGTATTGACTGTTTCTGTATTGTGCTAACCCCTGTGAACATACATGTAAACAGGGAGAGTAAGTAAACCTTTTGACACATGCAAGACACATTAATGAAAGTACACTAATAACATACACATATACAAGATCTTTTTGGTCATGCTGAAGGTGTTAACAAGTAAACGGTGGTTTCAGAGTGATTTTGGCCCAGTGGTGCTGCATGAATAAGAGGCTTATCTGTTGGCTCACACACTCCCTCTGTCTCTCTCTGTCTCTTGCTCTCACACACATACACATCTACGCACTTTCAGAAGTGTTATCTAAGTCATGGTAGATAATATTGCTAGGCAGAGACTAAAGAGCAGATCTCACCATTAATGGAACAAGAACCTGGCTTCGAAACTCAACTCAATCAGTAAAACTCACGCACACACACATGCAAACACACACACGCACACACACACACACACACACATACGTGGTTCCCTAGGTTACAGAGCAGATGTTATGACCTGGAGGACAGTAGTCCAACAAGGCAAACACGACTAACTAACGCTGTTAGCTCGGTGATATGTATGCAGTCTGAAAGGCATATGGCAGCGCTCACTGATAACAAGAGGGATGTTTTGGGGGCAAATGCATTAAGTTTACATGATAATCTGTTAACAAAGTGGAAGCAGTTAAAGTTGCTGTCAACTGCAATTGGGTGTGTTAATAAATAGGAATGAAATCATATGATCTAAGTCTGTATCGTGATCTAGACAATTTTTTCAATGAAATTAAGTTGGTCAAATTGTAATTGCCAAATAGAAGAAACTCAAGCTTCATATACTGTAAAATAGAAACATCTCCAATTAAACACAAAATGAAATATTTCTAGGCAGGATTATGTTACTGAGCCAAAACTAAACCAGTCAGCTCTTAATCAGAGGCCCAGAAAACAGCTCTGCACTGATATAACTTCTTCTCTAATTAGACCTATTACCTTGCAGAATCCAGGGAGTTGTGTTACACTGCTTAATGTGCAATGATCTGTAGTGTTTACTGTGAAGAGGGGACATCTGTTTCCTGACTTTAATCTTTGGGGCAGTGTCTCTCCACAGGCAACACATATGTATCGTGATAAATCTTTATTAAGAGAGAAGCAGTGCCTGAAGACAAACTCGGGGAACAAATGACTCTGTGCTGATGTTTCATAAACACACGACTACAAATATGAAGCAAACAAGTGAAAAAAAAAGTATGACAAGGATAAGACTGCTGACAATAGAGCGCCAGAGGGATGATATATTTTTGCAGGACAACACAAAAGTTAGCATCTCCCTGGTTCCCTTGACAAAATGACAAAAGGTTTTTTTTCCATTGGTTTTTTGAATTATTGCAGAAAATAAACTTTGAACAAAGAGAAGTTTAGCATGCACAAGTTTTTGTTACATCATCTTCACAGCTGATCCACCATTGATATAGCTTTTAAAAATACAATTGCCAAGTGTACAAAGTCTCTAAACGAATGACACTATTGTTGCGTCACTTAAATGTCACCACCACTAAGACACCACTACATCACTGATTGCCGTGGTTTGTTAGCTACTTACTATCACCAACATGTGGATCCTAGAATGACCAACATATAATGCCAGCTACACTCACTACTATATATAATACAGTACAAATACAACATTAAGGGTGTCAGATTTTGAGAAAACATGGTAGCCCCAGCCTGATCAGTTTATGTCTACAAAATTTCAGTTTGACTTTAAAAGTATGATACTTGAAAGCAAGTGTACAATGTTGGCTTTCAACTTGAGCTTTACTGTGCTGGTGCAACAATAACTCCAAGATGGTACTCCTCTGTGTGTGTGTGTGTGTGTGTGTGTGTGTGTGTGTCTGTGTGTATGCTTTAGTATGGAGAGAAATTGTTTCTCAGCCTTATTATTCTAGAACAAAGCTGACTGTCAGAGCTGTCAAAACTTTGGCTGCTAATGAACCTCATACTGTATCTGTACAGTAGATGCTTCATGCACTATAGATGACTCAACAGCTTAAAAGGCCAACTTCTAGCATGGAAGTGCTTCACCACTGTCTGTATATTTTCAGGACAGATAATAGTTTTATTGTTTTTTAATTATTTCTGGTGTTGTAATTCCCCACAGTTTGAACATACGGATGTCATTGCTCTTGTCAGAAGTCATGCTGTTTGTTCTAAAGCAGGTGTATCTCAGCCTCTCTTAGTCACAGGCTCCAGCTGGTTTGAGAAATCCATTTACAACACCTTGGAGACACACTGTGGCTCTCACACAACAACCAAACCTTTAGCAATAAAATCAGTGTTCAAGCTGCATATCATACCATTTGGTTTTAGGGCTGTGACAAAGTTGTGCTGTTCTCCCCTTTGGGATGATGCTAGTAGCCTATAACTCAACATATTGTCAGCAAATGTCTTAGCTTAGAGCAACAGAGCAAATCAACTGCTGGGGACACAATGGTGTTAACAGTAGATCATGATCTGATGTGTCCGGGGCCTCATTTGTTAAAAAACATGCAGTATAGCAAAAGTGGTAGTCTAGGTTTAATTAGTCATTTTCAGCTCAGTGCTTGTCTGGTTTATGATATCTTAGAAAACGCAGTCTCAAAACTATCCATGCATCTGAATGCTCATTATTTGAAAGTCTAAAAATTGTCTCTTACACATTTTGTTTGAAGATGTAAAACCACATCTCTTTTTCTGTGCTGGCAGATTGTTCAAGATGCTTAAATTACCTCTACTTTTAGCTTCTACATTGAATTTAATGAGGGTGAAGTCTCATTAACTTTGAGCTTCACAACAGGATCAAATAAGGCCAATGAGGGATTAGTCATTAGTCTGGTTTCCATGTTAATAATGTGCAGGTTTTCTTGGATATGTCAAAGTTGATTCATTTTGTTGCTGTTCCATGTTGTTACCCATTTTCTGAATAAGGAATAATATCATACAAATTTGCTGTGTTCTTAACACTGTTAGGTACCATTATGAACATTTAATGGCTTTTTTTTAACCAAGTGTTTTTTTTTTTTTCTTCATTTCTTCTTCTTCTTTAAAACTTAAGAATGAGCTGATTTCATCCTAACTTTTGATGCTGGCTCTAGTGATTAAACCATGTAGGCAGCTTGGAGCTTTGTGACTACATTTAACCTTTAGTTGTCACAGCACCCGCTCCTCCACCGCCCTTTCTCCCTCCTTTACCCCATTCCCCATTGGTTCCCGTATATGTGTGTGCATCTGTACTGTGTATAGACAGTGATGCTTTGGATGCATTCATGATAAAACTTTATTTCATTTCATGACTACATATGAGACTAGACATGACATACTAAGTAATGTTAACACTTGTTATTGGTACCTCACCATTTCTATTTTTATTTTATGCTACTTCAATAAGTCTCTTTTTATCATTCTAAATTATTATGGTTAGGGAAGGTCTTCTTGTTTCATATTTTTCTTCTTATTTCCTAATGATTTTTACAGCACCACTTTGATATTATTGTCGGAAGTTTCTATTGTCAAATTGTGAAAAGAGTAGTTGTCTGTCAATCTATTTTTGTTGATTCTTATATCTATATAATTGCAACATTTAATTCAACCAATCTCTACTATTCTGCCATAGATTCTACATGACAACATTACATACATACAACATTAACTCTCTAACTGGCTAATTGATACTGGGTGAACTGATACTTGCGATTGTTTTTGTTCTATTTTTTGTTTAGGAAATGTACATACATAATGACACAGCATTAAACTACAGTACAGTATTAATTATAACCCTCCCCTCCCTGAAAGGCCTCTGAAAACCTTCTGTTTGAAGGGCTACAAAGCTCTGACACTTTGTCCTGCTTCTCTCTATCCCTACAGTGAACTGGGACACTCCTACATTACATGTGAACACACAAAACCAAGGGTTAGGACCAAGTGGGAGAACTGGGATTGATCCACAGGTTTACAATTTTCAATATTGTTCAAAGCGTAGAGCAGCTTGCACCGCAGCTCGTAGGACTAGTGTAAGCTAATAATACTGGACATCTTCATAATCCAGTATTATGTCTGTGGCCATTTTAGCACAACTACATGGTCTTAATGTTATTTCTGATGCCATTACACCCCACTAAGGGAAATGTATGTGCAGGAAATAGATGCAACCAAATAGTTCCAGGGCTTAAGTCATTGCTGAGTGCATACTTTTCTGACCACTCATCTGTGTGCGAAGAGATTTCAGCCAATATAACCTGCTGCCGTTTGCAATAGCCAGAACGGCTAATCAATAGCTTGATCCATAGTGACAGAAGGCTACAGCTTCAGCAGCTTATGTTGATACTGACAGTGCCTTTGTGCTCTCATCTACAGCTTTTCCCTCAGCAGTTAGAGTATGACACAAACACCAGCAGGGTTGAGGATTTGAAAGCTTTAGTGGCAGCCAGTTCTATCAGGACACTGTGTGACCCAGTCAAATTCTGACATGTAGAGGGAATTTAAACGATAAGCTTAAAGGAGGCTGCGTTGACATCTATATGTTATGGGATAGCAATAATATAAAGAAGGCACTGGTACATTATTGGTACAGCTGTGTGATTTAGGTTATAGCAGGTTCAGATAGTTCAGGAAAACATCTGACCGTAAATCAGGCTGTTTCTTAAATTGGTTATTGGACCTTTTTGATCGTTGATCCAAGTCTCACCAGGGGGATTTCCTATCCAGCCCTCCAATTATTTCAGTCTTACCAATGTTTCAAGCATGGTCCCCAGATGATCAGACATTCAATGCACTGATCAGCACCACCAGAGGCTGACAATTTTGCTGGTTTGAAATTCCAGGAGCTTTGGCCAGTAGCTCAGTTGCAACACAATGCTTGTTAAGAATAAAACCTTTGTTATAAATGTAACTTAGTCATAAATTCATAGCAAAAATGTTTTCAGTGTCATTAAAAATGACACATTAATGATCTGCTCTACAGTAACTGTGGTGCCAAGAGACCATCGCACTACCAGTTTTAACCAAAACAAATGCAGATCCTTTAAAGAAAAATAGGGTTTGACGATTAACCATGTGCTGAGAATCAACTTTGAATTCAATCGTTATCTTCAGAGGAATCCCATGAGCCTCATCCTATCCCACAAATCCTGCTGGAACAGACAACTCCATATGTTAGAACAGAATTCAAAAGAATATCCTGTTTGTGTGTATTTATTCAGAGAAGATTAGATTAAAATCATAGGATGTTTTAATGGTTTGGATGTGAAAAATAACCTATAATTTCATACAACATTTTAGGTTGGAAGATGTAACACTGCACACTTCATATTTAATACTTAAAATACTTTATTTCTTTCCTACATCAAACTACCTTTACATGCTTGACATGATGTCATTTTGTGATGCAGTTAAGAAGTATTAAAAATTTACAACCTGTTCATCTAATCTAAAGGGCCTGATGATGAGACAAGGCTAAAATAAGAATGTGATTTTATATATTGTATACCTCCCATTCTTGTATTATAGCAGACATATAGGTATTATATACTCAGTAGCACCCAGTCCCATGCTAAACCTTGTTGAGCTTCCTTATATTATGTTTTTTATAAAGCAGCAAACTAATTTTAATTATGTTAAACTGCCTTTTTTTTTTACTCTTCAGCTTTCAGCATAGGGCCCTACATAAAACAGATTTGATTTCTTAGTGCCCACTTCGATAGCATTATTGACATCAGTATCCGTAAAATTTGGCAATAGTAGGATGACTTATGATGTGCATTGACACGTGCCCCACACAGCATCTGACTACTGAAAGAGCAATCACAGGTTGAAGGGTTGACAGTGGGTGAGGAAAATGTTAGACATCACATGACAAGAGGAAGGAAGAGTGACATGTAACTGAGTTTAATTTATTCTATATGTATGTGATTTACAGAAAGAGACAGTGACAGTGAGATTTTACCAAAATCTACCTTCAAGTATTGCAGTGGCATGGCTAATTCTAGTTAACGATAAAAAGAAGGATGTAAAAGTTCAGATCCACAGCTTTTATTTGATGTATTTACACCCAGATACATAATATAAAAGAAGCATAACACTTTTGTATCAGATTTCTCTGGGGCACTGGGACATGTGACTGACAGGTGTTTCTTCCCCAGGGGTGTCCTGTCAGACTGACTATTCAAATAATTAAAATTCTAAATGACCACTCTTGGTTTTAGCCTTGAGCAGAAAGGATTATCAGTGTAAGAAAAGAATGAAAATCAGTCAAAGGCATTGCCGAAACATTCAGCATAGCCAGTACAACAATTTGAAAAGTCTTGAAGCAAAAAGAAACCACTGGTGTACTGAGCAAAATACACAGAACAAAGATAACAACACCAACAGCTGATGACAGAAGTTTTGTGGGAGCTGTGAATAAAAACCCAAAACCAACAATCAGGAAAAACCTTCACAGACCAGAGTTGAGGGGTCAAGATTAACTATTGATAGAAGACATTTGTTTAATGTTTTATAGACTGCTGATGCCATGATTAACGTCTTCCAAAGTGATGGAAAGGCCAAAGTATGAAGGGAGCAGAAATTAGCAGACTACTTAACCAGCTGTAACATCAACAATGAAATGCAAACATGTGTCCACATTTGAGCAATTATTGCGTCAAAGATGACCAATAATTCTATCAGCTCCTGCCGCTTTAGTCCATTGGGAGTATTTTATGCATTGGGACAGTAAAACGTACATTTATTACAGCCATAAACAGTATTTTTTCCATAACAAAGGGGTATTTCAGGACTGATATATGACTGAATAGAAACACAACCTGGAAAGAAAAATAGATGAACCTGATTAGGATTAAATGGCTTTTCAACTATGCATCATCCCTATTTATAAGCACTTGGCTAATACATGAATAGTGATTTTATGGAGGAGCTATCCCGTCACCCTGACAATGTCTCAATGACTTTAGCAGCCGTTAAGAGCTAATCAATACATTGATTGGCAGCAGCAGTAGACTGAAGGTTAGATTACAGCCATTTATTGTCATGAGCAATCACTCTGTGGTGCTGAGGTAACACTGGTCACAATTGTTGCATGGTTTGCAGTTGTGTTTAGCTCATTCAAGAAACGAGTAATAAAATAACAAAAGGGTAAACACATCAAAAATCTCTTTGTTGTTTATTTCTAAAATTCCAAGGATTCCCTCAGCCCCACCAGCTATGTCTTGGTGGCATGCATGTGTTGTTTTTTTGGCTCTTGTGAAATAAAAATATGAGACTGAATCAAAACAACTGACAGAGCTCTAAACCCATCCCCATGTCTGGATCACAGCATGTCAATAGATAATCTGTGAAGACTGAATCATTCATCCATCCATCCATTATCTAAACCACTTATCCTGTTAAGGGTCACAAGGGTGCTGGAGCCTATCCCAGCTGTCATTGGGAGGACAGGCAGGGTAGACCATGGACGATCTATCTCAGGGCTACTTTGAATCATATGATGTCAAACTTTTCTTTAACAGATATTGACTGACTGCTGATGAAAAGACCTTAGATGTTAATGGCAACATGATGAGGAAACACAGTAGTCAGTAAATTCCTACAGTTGACAAAAGAAAGGTTGACATTTACACAAATTAGTTGAAAAATAAAGACCTAAAAAAATGTTGAACACCCAAGCGCAGATTTATTGCACTAATCCATTTTCATTATGTTTGTAATGAACAATAATTTCAAAATGCCACTAACATCCTGCTCCACACATTGATACACTCCTTCCTTTGATATCTCCTTTTGGTCCGGAGGCCTGGACCATAGACCTCCCAGTCTCTGCTCCAAAAGACCACCATCAGTCTTATCAGCACTAAGCAGAAACCCCATATCTACACTTTTGTCTGTTACACCACTGAACACTGATAGTCCCCCAGTTGTTACAGAGGCATCCACTCAATAAAAAGCTCCCACCATCTAGTCAGTTGCTGCCTAAACTTGAAAATTCACTTTGCTGTTATGCCAAAGCAACATTTTTCTTAGATTGTTGCTTCAGTGTCCTATTGAAAGAAAACTTAATGCCAGACCTTGTGGTTCACATTTGGATTCACACTTCAGTTTAGTTTTCAAACAACAAAAGTCATATTTCTCAAAGCTTGTTCATTGTTATAATTAGTCTTTTAGACAGTAAAAATGTAGTCCAGTGTTGCCCATTTACAAGTTGTGTGGATTTATTCCTTCCTCCTATCTTCTTTCCTTACCCTCAACCCCTTTAAGAGAGAAAGGTACATAGACAGAGCCAGCAGTGCAACACATCACCCTCCTATTCAAAAGGAGAGGAGAGTAGCATGAGGCGTTATGGTCCTCCAAGCTTGCCAGAAAATGATCCCCTCCATCACAATGGGGTAGGTGGATTCAGAACATGAACAATGTCAAAGACTTACCAGCATTACTTATTTAATAACCCTGTTCATTAAAGTTTATTGTGGGGACATGCACATGAGTGTACTGGGTGAACATACAGGGTGTCGGCTGCCACAGAGGTTTTTCAACAACTTCCATGCAGCAGACTTTATACTGCGTCAAGTCAATTAGGATTATCAAGGCGCAATTCGGAAACAAGGTGCTGTGTCCTTCAAAATAAAAGTGTGGCTGTTATTTATTTTGCAACCTGGTTGAAATGACAAAGGAAACACGTTTATGGGCAAAAAATCCTTTAAAAAAACAATGATTTTGTCCATTTTATTTAAAAATATTATGATTAATATGAATAATATGACTAAATTGACTGTGAGACTGTGACACTGACAGTGGTAGTCTAGAAGTATATTAATCATAGGCTATGCAGACTATTTATTAACTGAGTCTGACAAAAGTCTTTGTTTACTCTACATTCATGTGAATTGTTGCATTGAAATATAAGTGACCTTTTTGATATTTTTAGTAAGTATTTTTTTAAATGATAAAAGCTTAGCTTATATCACGTGGTTTTGACATTTTGTTTTTACATTTACTGTCCCTGTGATATGGGCAGATTGTTTCCCATTGCCCATGGATCAGAGCAAATGTGTGCAATGTCTTACAAATAGCTTGTTTAACTCTAAATCATTACTATCAGGCGTTTAAGCATGTCTGGGTTAACCCAGTAGTGCCAGAAGTGCCCAATTCCCTGGATTTGACCGTCACCACCACCATGGCCATTGATATCATGTCACTGCATACTTTATGACACAGGACTCTTTGCCATGCAGGTCCCATATCAGTTTGAGGACATTATATAATTCTTCAGTGCATCTTCCAAAACATATTCACACTTGATCACACTGTCACATACCATGTAAAAAAATAAAGTTAATGTAGAGCTTTTGTGTCCCCCGAATGGCTGAAACCTGGGAAAAGTTGGAATCACATGTCCCTCTGCTGTAAAATTGATTTAAAAAACGGCTGATTATTGGACTTATTAGACGTGCTTTTATTTTGAAAATGCGCCACAGGAAGGCATGTATGTATATTGTATCAAACCTGGATTAACGGTGCTAGAGACGCGACTGAGAGGATGACGGGGATCAGCGGGACTGTAGCGCTAAGCTGTTCGCTATGAGGGACAGGGCGACTGCTTTACTCGTCTTTTTTGGTTTGGTTCTCATGTTTTCTCTTTTTTCTTCCTTCTAAAGAGTTATTGGAGGGTGAGCGACGTAAAGAGACACTGGGGTACAGAGTGAGGGAGAGGAGAGAGCTAGGAGCTCGCGCCGGTAAAAAAAACCCAAATCTCTTACTGAGAAAGCTATAACGGTCTCCAAAAATACCAAAACAAAGCTGCTAATGTGGATTAGGAGTATCTAACAACTAACAAAGTCCAAGATATTTATTGTTGGATTTATTAGACTTTACCCTCCTTTTGCCTGGGATCTTTGCCTCTTGTGGTGGAATTCTTCCTGTTTCACCTGCGCGAGGACAGCGACCGGCGGGAAACCAGTAAGGAAGAGAACGCGCTGCCGGTAGAGAAGAACAGGGGAAAAGGAGGGGAAAAACAATCAAACAAAACAACAACAACAACAAAAAAAGAAAACAGGCGGTTGAAAGGGAGAGTTCTGGGCGTTTGATCATTTTAGTTCCTTACGGATAGGATTCTTTCCTCAGCCCGCGGATGGAGTGATGAAACCGGGAGAAAAAGACGGGGAGAGAGAGAAAGAGCGAGGAGGGAGAAGAGGAGGATGTAGTCGTCGGGCGCTGTGAGAATGCAAAACGGACGCACCCCTCTGGAAGACGGGATTGAACTATAAACCCATACGGAATTTACAGCCACCCAAGGGATATTACACGTATTTACCTCCATTTAAACATTTATGGGGCATATTCTGCTAACCGGAACCAATTTGTGTGGAGTTACAAGTACAATCGGCACCACCACTCTAATTATGGGATTTGGAAAGATAATTGCGACCTGAACCGCGTCCGGAAAGAGGTAAAGTTTAAACTCTTTATATGTCTTCTGTACACGAGCAGCTCAGTTTCTCCCTCTGTCTCTCTTTGTCTCTCTTTCTTGTTCTTGACGTCTGCTGAAGAAGCATTGTGGATCCCGGAGGGTTAAAAAAAAGGCACTTATTTCTAGGTTTCCTTAGACATTTAATCTGGATGCTGAAATGGGGCGGGTGGTGCATTGAGATGACGGGGTGGGAGGGGTAATAGAGAAAAGGTGATAGTCGGCATAAGAAAACCCGCGGTGAGAACATTGCAAGGTCAAAATAGAGCCCGGAATAAGTTATAGAAGCTCAGTGTGTGTTTGTGTGCGTGCGTGCGGGCGCCCTTGCGTCTAAAATCGTGGTCTGTGCACCCAGACGTTGGCTGGTTTCGGCAGGCTAAATTTCAGCCGCTCTGCACCTAGTTGAGTGTCTTTTGTGTGTGTGTGTGTGTGTGTGTGCGTGCTTAAGCGCGCGCATGCATACACACCAATCAGCGTCGATAAAGAGAAAAATGTGTGTCCGCTGTGTCCGTATATCTTCGTGTAGGCAATGGATAATTTTAGCAGCCTGTAAGGATAGTCATTGAAACACACACACACACACACACGCTAAACACCGCACCTCGGCCTCTTTCTGTACTACACCTGTACGTCGAGCGAAGGGGGGGGAGGGAGGGGGGCATATAGTGTATGATGATTTCTGCATGTGTCTGGTTAGTGAATTAAACTTGAAACGGCACTAAGAGCGTAAGCATAACTGTTCTTCTGTGCAAATTGTGTGTGTGTCATGCACAGCTCAAGCCCCAGCCCTATATCACCTTGTTGACACAAAGCCAGATTATGATGGAGCTTTCTCATTGCCTTTCTGTGCGTGTTTCAGATGATGACAAGTGTGTTTTAGCGTCCGTTTTTACCGTGACACAAGTGAATGGATGTGGGACAATGGTATAGAGTCCAGCCACACTGGGATCCAGTCAAACACTACTGCTGTAATGAAACTACAGCATGGTACCGTCAATCACTGTCAATCATTCAACATCCTTCAAATAAATGTGTACAATTTGCAGTATAGCACATTCATCAAAGATGTGAAGAGAAAAAGCTATGAAGACATTGTATTATTTTGAGTGAATTTAATTTAGTATGAAATTGATCAAATACAACTTAATGGACTTTGAGCTCCCCTGGCCTGTACAAAGTTTACTGCACATTTTCTGTAAGTTTGTCTGTTTGCTTATGCATGAATACCTTTGTATTGGTAGACACTATAACTCTTTGTTATGAATAAAGATTTACTTAAAAGAATATTAATAATTGTATGCTCACATGTCTAAAAAGAGGGGCTAGGGCTTATCTTTTGGGGCTTTCAGAATTCTGGGTTAGTATATTTACTTAAATTATTAAGACTTTGAAGACATTGTACTCTGTTTGTGTTAGTAGAAGCATGTTCTGTGCTGTCCTCGCTGTAAGAGGACCTTGGTTACTCTAAGTGTCCTCTCAGAGCAGAAACATGATGGATTTAGGGTCCAGGAAGACATACTCTATGTTCAAGGTGAAGATCAGTTTAAAACCAAGGCCTGAGTGCTCTGCATGCCAATGAGGGAAATGCAGTGTACCATGTGTCAATATTTGTCATTGGTGGATTTCCCTGACATGTAAATTAGACTGACCAAACATACTGTAACAACCAGACACAAAGATCTCAATGCCTTTAAACCACATGGGAAGTTGGATCCAAAAATTTGAAAAAATCTTTTAGAAACTGAAGATTTAAACAAATTATTAGTTTGATGGATTTCTAGTCAGTGGAGTTAGTTTACTGTATGATGTTGCATTAGTCCAGTGAGTGCGTATTGAAGGTGACTTGAGAAAGTAGTTGAACATTAGTACTGGGTGTTTGCTTCTCAAAAGTAATGCCACCTTACAGCATTTTTTACTGAGTCTTTGCATTGCAGTTAGATATACCAATGTATATTGAAGTAGCTTCTGTTGACAAAGAGGTACTTTCTCTGGAGTCTTCAGCAAATGAGAAGTTATTTAATTGTACTGCAGTGAAAATCAGTAGAAATGATCTCAAATTATCATTTTAATCAAACCTTTTCCCAATGAGGGTGTGTGCAGATTATTATCGGTCTTATTTAGGGCTGTGACATGCCAACATTTTAAAATTTCCTTTTTCTTTCTTTCCTGTGGCTCTATTTTATGCCAGATTGGAGTGTCATCAGTTTGTACCGGTACAGTAGCTTGCATTGATTGATCAAGCTGGCAATAAATTTATGCACACGAGCCACTCATGGTAGTGCTAATGGCCCGTGGATATGGAGGCATTATGCAAATGCCTCCCCGGCTCTAGAAAAAGAGTGTGGGTGAATGAGCGAAGGAGAGAAACTGGTGATTTTCAGTCCATTTTACTTGTGTTTAGCCTCCTATTTATGATGGAAAGGAGTGGTTTGCCATGCCATTAGGTTCAAGATGAATGGCAATGCATTTGTGTTACAGATTGTGTTTTATGTAAGAAAGTGAAGAAGAAAGAGGTGGTATTTTAAAAGCTACTCCTGAGTTTCACTGTGTTTGTATTTTTAAATTGAATTTGCTTTACTGGTATCACAGCTGAATGAGTAGCGTTTGACTTGTGCTGAACTTGTGGATAAACATCTGGTCCACTTGTATGGCCTGCTGAGAGTTTACTATTTTGATGTGTGTTGCATTTTCTAATAAAGCATTACTTCTCGACTCACAATGTAAAGGGTGAGGTGAGGCAGAAGCAACATCTCTCTTATCACACTGTAGTACAGGCGGTAAAGAGGCTGTAGGGTCTGGTCTGTTCTTTATTCTTTTTAGGGCAGGGGGAATTTTTATTATGCCCCTCTTTCTCCTTGCCCTCTGTTTATCTCTCTGCAACTCTCACTCTTCCTCTCTCTGTTTAGCTATCTGACGGAGGGCTGTAGGATCTTTCAGAGTGGGTAGTAGTGCTCTAATTCAATTTATTCTACTCCTCAGAGACAGACATACAGAGAGAGAGAGAGAGAGAGAGAGAGAGAGAGAGAGAGAGAGAGAGAGAGAGAGAGAGAGAGATAAAGCAGCAGTGAGAAGAAAACATGTTATATAGAGAAAGATGGAGACCACAGATGTTGGGGAACAATTCCTATTACTAGTGGAGAGACAGGCCTTAAAGGAAGCTGGCCTGGTGCCACTACATCTGGATTAATTCTGTGGATGACTGGAATTACATGTGCATGCATGTTTGGCCGTTATCAGCTACGATAATGTATTCATAAAATGCCATTAGTCTGTCTAAGGAGAGAAAACAAACAAAAACCCACTTCCTTTGTTGCAACTATTAAATGAAAAACAAATGATTTAAAACTCAGACTGAGGCCTTCAAATGACCTTAAATGGTGAAATATGCTCATGGGTCAAGTCTTCTGGTACATTGTTTTGGTTATTTTGATAGAAATTTCCAATGTTGTATTAAACCATATAACAGTCTCTCCAGGCATTTGCAATGTTGAGATCTCATTAAATTAATCAAACCAATTCTTGGTGAATGTTGTGACCTTGCAATTTAAAATATAAAATCATTGCAACGTGCATCCCAATGTTTTGTAAATGCTGATGCAAAATGAGGCATTTTAGCACATGGGCACAAAGAAGGGTCAGTAGAATCGTGGAGGGACTGATATAATCATATAGCCACTAAGTTTGTTTTACAATAAGAGCACCTGTTGACAACATCACCTATTATAGTGATAGTATAGTTATGATTATACCAAACATATTGTACAGCCCTAGCTTTTATATTATTTGTACATCTTACAGTGTGCGATGATGTTGCAGGTTATACAATGTCAAGTAAGACAAAATTGTCATTGGTTTTATTTTTTATGAATAATCTATTATAAAGTCTGTCTGAAATAACACTTTACACTAATTCAAGGGTATCAGTCGTTAAGTGTTTTGCCCCCAGCTTATTCAGTCGTCAGTTGTGTGCTACTTTCAGATTGTCAGAGACTAGAATTCTGTGATAGTTGGTGGAAACAGTCTTCTTGTGTGAACTGCCCAGTCTTTGCCAGTCTTTGCCAGTCCTTATGTGTGTCCCCATCTTAAGTAGAGGATAAGTTCTGTCAACTGAATGAAATCCAGTGTATAACCTTTCCCTTTGTCCTGCTGAAGCTACCTTTAGATTTCAGGAAGAGTTTGAAGACCTGACATAGATATCAAAGAAGGCATATTCAAATTGGGACTGTTTCACTCCATTTTGTAACATTCACAATTAATTTTGCACTGATCAGAGAGCAGCTTTAACAAAATAAAGAAGTTACCCCTGGGATTATTGAAATTCTGTCATGTGTAGTTCACCTGCATTTGCACCATTTTATTGTGAAATAGGTGTATAAGATTGCATTGTTGACATCAAAAAATAGTGCTGTTGGCACTGTTGAAAAAGAAGTAACTAAATAGTCTGCCATTGCCAGAGCAGTCTTTGGCTGACTGGTAGCTCTCCTGAAATTCCTGTATAAAATTCATTACAAAGTCTTTATTAGTAGTTTGGTAGTCTAATTATATTAGAATACATTTGTACATGGTTATTGTTTGTGTGAACTTGATTTCATCTGTACTGTAATTCCAGCTGCAACAAGTAATGTTTGTAAAATAAATTATCTGGTAAAAAGTGTTAATTGAGTTTTTTTGTATTTTTTAGTAGTCACCCTGAATCTTTCTTTCTGTTAACTAAATCAGTGTCCTACTCACATGATGTAACAATCTGTGACATGTCTAGCACTAGATCTTACTTTAGGAGGCCAGTAGGATGGATATTTGTGTGTTCGTGGGTGTCTGTGTGTGTATGATGGTGTGAGTATGAGGAGTGGATGACATGACAGATGTGAGACATGTTGGGCGATAATGAGCTGTGTTCAGGATAGATAATTGTGGGTGAATGTGACAGTGCAGACAAACGTCTGGCACAACGCGTACAATCCCACTACCCTGCATGTCTGAATATCTTTACGTTATGCTGATCTACAAGCATAAATAAAAATACATTCAGAGCTGATGACATAAATGTTTAATTTATCTGTCTCATAAACAAGACCTTAGCGTTTTGAAATTTAAATGAATGCTTTTCTACCTTTTTTGTGGATGAGTGCTTTATACAAAGCTACTGTATGTCTACTTACAATCTGTCTTCACAGGTTGCATATTTCACCAGGGCAACCAAAGCGTGATTATTTTTTCTCTAGCTGCTTTATTGTATTGCTTGTTCTTTTTATTTATTTATTTTTTGTTGAGGAGATAAAATAATTTTGCAATTAACATGAAAAGGCAAAGACTAGAGGACGATTTGAATTACAAGTGAAGGACTGTTAAATGTCGAAAGAAAACCCAATCAGGACTTGTGGTAGCAAAGATTTATGTATTATTATTTTTGTCACTTTTGTGACCTTGTTAGTATGTCATAACTTTTCAGAGTTATCCTGTAACCTTTCAGGTAGACCCTTGTTTCAATGCTTTAACAAGGAATGTATTGTTAACAGCTCCATTCAAACTGGCACCTCACACCTCAAAAAAAAAAATTGTTCCGCTGATGGTATTCTATCATTCTCTCATTCTCGGACACTTCAACTCTTTAAGGAATTAACAAGCAGTGGTGGTTAGTTTTAACATTGCACTGTTTTTATCCTGAGATTATCTCTGAGATATTAGACCAAGACGGCAACACAAGCACATCGGAAGGCCTTGTGGCCGAATGGCTGGAAGTGCATGCAGGCAGCGTCCAGATAGTGAACAAAGGCAGGAAAGTGCAGAGGGCTAAAAGCAAAGCTAAAGCTAATATTAAAGCTAACGGTAAAGCTAAAGCTTCTTTAACCAGCATTTTCATCGCTAATGTAGAGTTATTAGTAAATAAGATGGACAAAATACGGCTCTGCATCAATAACAGTAAGTGACTTATGGACTGCAATGTCGTGATCTTCACTAGTTCACATAGTTACACGGCAGTAAACCTGCCAATGCTATTGAGCTAATCAGATGCCACACACTCCGGGAAAGGACTTCGGTAAGACCAGAGGCGGAGGTCTGTGCATTTATGTTATGTTAACAAGCTGAAGGTAGAGGAACACTTCTCTAACTCTGACCATCCAGGCCATCGGCGACTACAAGCCCAGCAATTCCACCCCGGTCATCCCCGGTCACATCACCTAAGCAGCTGTGCGTTCAATCCACCTCTATTGTGCCACTGCCAATAAACTCCACCCCAAAAGGCCTGAACGACTACTGCCCTGTAGCACTCACTGTAGCACTGAAGTGCTTTTAGCTACTGGTCCTGGCACACCTTAAGCACAAACTGCCACCCACTCTGGACCCGTATCAATTCGCATACAGCAGCATTAGCAGCATAGAGGACGCGGTCTCAACAGCACTGCACACACATCTGGATAATAACATATGCAATACATATGCAATACATGCATACATATGTTTGTTGACTTTAAGCTCAGCATTCAACACAGTTATACCCTCCATGTTGACCACTAAACTTTGGCATCAGCAATTCCATCTGCAACTGGATACTGGCCTTTCTGACCAGCAGACCACAGCATTTCAGGTCAGGCCACAAGTGCTCCACCACCATCACCATCAACACCAGTGTATCACAGGCCTATGTGCTCAGCCTGTTCCTCTACTTCCCCGTCACAAGACTACAGCCCTTTGCATGGCTCCAACTCCATTATCAAATTTGCAGACATCACTATGGTCCCCAACCACATCAACAAAATGGCTGTTGAACGTGTCACCAGCTTCAAGTTCCTGGGGGCCCACATTTCAGAGGAAGTGTCCTGAAGTGTCCCTTCAGCCATCCTGGTAAATGTCTACCTCTGTGTGATAGAGAGGATCCTCACCAGCAGTATCACAGTCTTGTATGGGAACTGCACTCTCGCTGAACACAAAGCTCTACAGGGACTCCACTTCCAGCCATTGAGTATGTCCAGATGAAATGCTACCTGGGCCGAGCTTGTAGCGTTCTCAAGGACTCCTCTCACCCTTCCCATAGACTGTCTAACCTCCTTCCCTCTGGGAGGCGCTTCAGAAGCCTCCGGACTAAAACCACCAGACTCAGAAACAGTTATTTTCCCACAGCTGTTACATTACTGAACTCTGCCCCCCACTGACATCACTCCCCTACACACTCTCCTCCTCTCCTAGTCTCTCTTGCGCATACAAACATTTAACTGTATCCATCTCACACCTGGGTCCAAGTCCTCATTCATTTAACTCATTCATGTACTAAATGTTATGCATTAGCTTATACACTGCACTGTCAACTGTTGTGTATTTTGTTATGCATTATTCTTAATGTCCATGGCACTAATGGTACTTGTAAATTAGTTTTTATAGCTTCTCCTGAGACTTAACATCTAATAACACACAGATAAACTTGTGTTATTAGATCTCCCATCGGTATATTATATTGTCCATAGCACTTCCACTTGTATATTAATCCATAGTACTTCCAGATGCACAATATGTCCATAATAGTGCCTATCTTGTATATAATGTAGACACTGTATATTTTGCACTGTTTATTGGACTTCTGATGCTAAACTGCATTTCTCTGCCTTGTACTTGTACATATGTAATAATAATAAAGTTGAATCTAATCTAATCTAATCACTGATCCATATTTGCTGTCAGGGAAAAGAAGAGTACAAGCTCATGAGTATTGACCACCTCTTCTCTGAGCAGGCTGAAAAAAGTAGCATGCACATATTTACCGTATACTTGAGAGGGACTTGGTATGCAATCTTTTCATGGCACACAGGACCTGTTTTCACGGTCATAAGACTAATTATAAATATTGTAACAAGGGATTCACCAGACATAAAACACAAAACACAGTTTTATATTAGGGTACACAATCTAACAATGAAAGTCTTGTTATAAATAGACAAATACAAAATTCCCTTTGTAGACAATGATGGATGGATCATAGTGGTGCGCAAGAATTTAAAACGTGACATAACATCTAAACTATGGTAAATTGAATGGGATATGTAATTGCAGAGATATTACTTAAACTTCATAGTTTCACAATTAAAATATTTTAGCTACAAAGCTGCTGACTGACCTAATGAGTTTGTGCAACTCTAGATCCCTTTGAGTTTACAAGTTCTGATAGCGAAGCATGCTGACAATATATGTGGTCTGGTCTTTCTGCAAAGGCTGCATTTGTATGTTGTACTAAACATACAACATATCATGGCCAATGTGCATAATGCTCGGCACATGTCATTGCTTTGTCTACAATTTTGAAAAAAATTAGCAGAAGAGCAAACCACAACAAATGTTTGTGCAAGAAATTAGCACCACTATCTATTGTCAGTGCTGAAGTGCATTTAGTGTTAATATGTACGTGTTAAAAGAATACTTGCAATGCAGTCATGTGCTCCTTCTACTTATTTTAAAACTAAGGGCGGATAATATATCAAATATACTCAAATATACCTGATGTTTGGCAGACATTTAGTATGAATTGACACCTAGCCGTATACCAGCATGAGACTTGAGGAAAAAAAAAAACCCTGATACATAAACCCTCACAATCCACACCGCTCTCCTGGGCGAGTGTGGATTACATATATAGATGAGACGTGTGTTGTGGAGGGAACACAAAAGTACCTGGCAGTATTTTCCCTTATGAATTAAATAGCAGTGTACCACTGCTGCTAAATGAATGAGCACCACTACTGAAATTTCACATAGTTCATTAGTATTCACAATGACATGTGCAGTAACCAACTTTCTACAGTGTATCACCTTTCAAACTCTGAAATATGATCATAGGCTAAAACAGCTTGCCTTTAAAAATTTTAGGAGCACTTTTTTTTTTTTTTTGAACAATACTTACCTGCTTTAGGACCTGTGCTAACCAGGACTTTAAATTAACTATTTTCTGTCAGTGTCCAGAATTACTTTTAACTGTCGCAGACCTAACAAACATGGTCATTAATTAAGTACCATTTGTTTTTTACATTTAACATTTTGTTACAATAGCTCGCATAATCAGTAACTATCATCGGGATCAAAGTTCTACTAGTTATTCCCTGTCTTGCCTGCATAAAAAAAGTTGCAACTGTATTGTCAATTTTCCTTGACATAGCCTGCTGTCTTTAGAACACAATGTTTGGTTAATAAATGCATCGCTGCAAAACTACACTGTAGATTCTGTTAGACTATTTAAACAGATCCACCTGAAATACAGAGTAAACTGTTTAGTATTAACACTAACAGCTAAAATATTATTTTATGAAATTTTTATTTTATTTTTATTTGGTATTCAGCAGATTTCTTAGTCACTTAATCACTTTTGGCTCTGTTTCAGGGTACAGCAGCTGAATACTTACATTGTCCTTTTCCTGCCTTAAGAGAAATAACCCACTTCTGACAGTTTCTGTACCCACGTTTGCAGAGCTGGAATGTTAGCTATATAAACAAGAGCGTAACAAATGGTTATACCAGCGACAGTAGAACCCGATATTAGAAATGCTTAATTAGCTGAAAACTGCATGTCATTAAACTGTTATCTATTATTTTGTCCACCCCATTTCATATATTGCTGAAGACTGGCTATATAACAAAATCTCGAGCACCACAGTTGAATAGTCGCACAAAAAAACAGCGAAAGTCTGAATCTGAACACTGGGTCTGAACAGAAACTGAACATTATCCCTTAATGAACGAGGATTTGCTGCAGTTAATTTTGCACTGCTAATTGCTAAGGCAGGGATGCCCACACTTTTTTGTCTTGTGAGCTACTTATAAAATGACCAAGTCAAAATTATCTACCTACTATAAAAATACAAAACATGTATTTATTTATGAATATATTGAGAGTTCTTTACATGCACAATATATGTTTGGATAGCTTGCATAACTACATGAACCCATATTGCACAATAATGCAAATGTATAGTTCCACAATAAGGAACTCTATATATTTTTCATCATTACCTTACTCTGATGACTTGCACTGAATCGAATCAGACAGGAATGCATGGGAGGCTATCTCGCTGGCTTGCTAGAGTTTTACGCTACTTTGTGCTGTTGTATGCATGTGCGATAAGCTATGTGTCAGAATAAAAATCAGATGTCAGATTGGCTGCCCTGTACGTCAATCAAGTGACAAATTACATACTGAAGACGGATGATCTGCTGACGTCTACTTTGTTAATTCCATGCAATCTAGCTGCACTACCTTTGCGATCGACCGACAGATCGCGATCGACGTATTGGGAATCCCCTGCTGTAAGGTATTTTTTTCTTTCCCATAGTTTTCCCAGTTCTTATATTTTTGTGTCCTAGGTGCTAGTTTTTTTTGTCCCTGTGACAACTGGACAGCATTAATTTTGAGTCCTGCTGTTAACACTATGAACCATATGTTAACATAGTGTGACAATAAATCCACCACTCAAACCCACTATGTGCAAATTATAACGAACCCACTCTTAGTGTCCATGCTCCACAAACTGTCATGACTATAGGGACAGCTGTGATAATAGGAAAGTTTTACGATCACAAAATGGTTAGTTGTGTTAGATTAAATGAAGATACCAGGAGTAAGAAGTGGGGGAGAAAGGTGGTAAACTACAGAAACTTTAAAAGGTAGCCTAAAGAAGGCAAACAGAACTAAGTACTCAAAAAATATTCAGGTTGAAATTACAAAGCCAACGCAAGATGAGAATGTGGTATAAAATGACTGGGAGATTTAACAACAGGGATAAATGCTAAAAAGTGTGTTCAGTTTTTTCAGATTGAGCTCCATAGAACTAGTCTACAGTATGTAGTCTTATGTCATTTTATTATCATTTCACAGCTGTTAACACTCACTTCCTTCTTTTTGTGGAATAGTTTTGGCATGCAAGTTTATAATTGTACAATTGTATTTAACCACAAAAGTTCAGAAGGTTTAATGTAGAGGGACTGTAATTGTATATATCAAAGGATTAAATCCAGCTACAAGAAGTACAAGACATTTGAAATTGTGAGATATTTATCATGTATTTGATCCAAACATATTGCTGTATTAATTATTTGCCACCTCACCTATTTCTGTCTTCACCTATGTTTTTAAAAGATATTTCAATAAAAGATGGAAGGTTCTGAAGGGCTATCAGTTTAATAAGTTAATTACGCAGCTACAGCCTAAAGTAAATATTTAATTACCATGGACATTATTGCTTTTTTTGTTGAAGAGTAAAGTAGCACCATGGAAAGCTACAGTATCTTGTTAAAGTTTGATGTTGACATTTCAGGACCATGGACAGCACAGTTGAAGTAGACATTTAAGGACAATACATAACTCAGTGTGCAGCATCAGCTTCACGTTGACATTTCAAGACCATGGGCAGTTCAGTATGCAGCTACAGGTTGATGTGGACATTTTTGGAACATGGTCAGCTCAAGTAAAGTAGACATTTTAGGAAAATAGGCAACTCAGCATGCAACTACAACTTGAAGCAAACAATCCAGGACCACGGACAGCACCGTATACTGCAGGTACTGTGGATCCTCGTTCCCAGTGATCGTTTCTCCAAAAACACCTGCCTGTACATTGGAGGCTTTCCGCGATTCTAATTTCTTTAGTAGTGTGATGTTGTAATCTGGGACGAGTAGGTCATCAGGGATGAACGGTGTTGTTTTTTGGAGCAGCAGAGGGACTAAATGCTGAGTAGATTAAATGGTGCATTTAATTAAGAAGCTTGGGATCAGGAAGTCAGAGATCAGTGTTGGCCAATGCCAACAGTAGCTACATTTAGCCTAGCTTGTTAGTGCATGCCATCTGTTCACACACAGATTAACACTACATAGCAGGTGCTAGGGTACATTTTCTGGTTCAGTATAATATAGTCTTTTATCACAATGATCCAAAATGAGGAGGTTACATACATTTATAAATTTGTTTGTTGGTTATTCACCTCAATTTGTATTGCATCTACTTTCCATACCGAATTTATGTGAAACTGTGTCTTAATAAACATAACTGTCATATTAGCAGCTAGGGTAGTATATTTTAAAAAGAAATTTATCCTAGAGCAGAATTCTTGTTCACTTGACCATTTCTCGAACATAACAAAATGCTGCCAAAGCAGAAAGCATCATGTTGGGAGCATTGACATCACAGATATGGGTCCTTATCTTTTTTCCTTTTCTTTTCTCCTAGTCTTGATGTAATAGTTTAAAAAATTAAAGCCTTATTGTCAGCATTTCCTCTCATTCTTACATTTTATTGTGATTTTGTTTCCTTGTAATAATTAAATTTAAGGTTAAACATTACACAATAACTCTGTTTTCAAAGTGGCTTTGCTTTTATATTCAGTCTACAATTGGGTGTTGAACTGGCTAGGTAATGTTTGGTAGTTAGGGCCTTCTGCCTTATAAGCAGGGATGACTTTCAAATCACTACTTTTAACTTAGCTAGCTTTTACACCAAATACTATAAATAGCAGAAAGCTAATCCTAGTTGTTGGCTGTGTTTTTATTTATTTTTTATTCTTTCTGGTTGGCAATGGTGTGAGCTCAGCAAGCTGCTACTCACCACCAATATGCCAAAATATGATGGCTGAATGATGTTGCCTTGGTTTAAGGCAGTTGCTGGTAAATTGAGGAACCTTAGAGGATACTCTTTATGATGTACAGAAACCCAGTGAATTATTTTTGAATATAAACATCTCACTGCTGGGGGTACAGAACAGCAAAACTTGAGTTAAGTGGATGAAAGTGAGCAGCTTAGTTGAATATGCATTAAATTATAAATAATGATTACAGCATACTTCATATAGGAGTTGTGATATCAAACTCAAATACTGGTTAAGTCCAGTGATTAATTTCCGTCACTTGGAACAACTAACTATCCTATGGAAACTTGCTTTAGACAACCTAGTTTTTGTCAAGGCCTATGGAATACCTCAGAGGCCCTTGAGTACACACTCAGACACATGATTCGTGAAGATGTCAAACTGGCTTTTTTGTAGTGGCATCTAAAGTAAAGATATTTTTTAAAAAGAATTTGACCAAAGAAATGTCAACAGTTATGTTACAAGACGTACTGTGTACTGAATCACAGCCTTTGCTTTAGGAGTCTTTGAGAGAACTGAAGTGTTAGCGTGTATTTGAAGTAAATGGAGTAAACTAAGGAAAAAACCCTGCCCTCTCAGGAGCAATTAAACTATGATAGCAGCAATTACATTTTTTCATTTCAAAGTTTTTCAATGGCTATGTGCAAGTTCTACTATTCAAGTATAGGATATGTCTCCAGGAATTGAATGTAAATCAGTGTTCTTTGTCCTGTTTTGTTTTCTGGCTATAATATCTCCTCTTGTTCAGGTTATCCAGAAGAATGGAGTGAGTTTTCATTGTTCTGCTGATGATAAATCCTCACATCAGTTGTTGAGTTGTATTGCGTTCAACTAGCAGTGTTCTGAGCTACTATATTTATTTTGCCACATCTGTATCAATGAAGCAATTTGCTAAGTGCAGAAAAACCTCTCTGTATGACACAGTTCAACAGTAGTTTCAAATCAAACTGAACCATTATCAAATTCATTAAGTGACGATTTCTTGTAAGTCTGCTGGGTTAAACTGACTTACCTTTAGGTGTAGGTGTCCCTAATAAACTGACAAATTAGGGAAAATTAATTACTGCCACTGAACCTCTACTACCCTTGACAGAGGAAGGGGTGAATTTGGGTGTGTGGGCCATTGTCAGACAGAAAGTTCACCAGAATTTGCTCAGCTTTAAGATTTGTATTATATTGAAATATCGAAGAATGCAGCCGGTCAAGTCACTGAGGTGATGCGCACAAATATGTTTTTTATTATTCTACAAAATCACGCTCTAATTTTTATATGCAAGTGAAATGCTGGCAGTGTAAAATGCAGATGTGTCTGCAGACATTTTTGTTCAATAGGAGGTGTGGGTGCAGACATTGGCCAATACAAAGTATTTAAAAAGGTCAAAGACTGCGTGTAGAGCGCAAACACACTGACAAATTTCATTTGTGCTGTTATCAATTTAAATCATAGAAATAACCTTACTGAAAGGCGATCTGAGCTGCTGTTTGACAATTTAGTCTACAAATAAGTAGTGTACAGACATGGTAAAGTGTGGAGAAATAGTCCACCAGTTACTTGGATGGTGGATGTTGTCATTCTCTTTGAGAGATCACAAAAATGGTCACATGTCTCTTACACATGTTTTTCTGTTCCTCACTGAAGCTGAGGCATTTATTCCTGCATTTATAACACCTAAGCTGGATTACTGCAGTGTACTGTTGTCTGGTTTATCATATTTGAGCTTTGGAAACCTCTAGAGGGTCCCGAACCCTTCACCTAGCTTCATTAACAGAACCAGGAAGATTGATCGCATTACACCCAACCTTGCATCCCTCTGTTGGCTTCCTATACAGGTTAGTTCCAAATTTAGGATATTGACCCACTAGATTTTAAATGGCACGGCACAAGCATATCTATCAGAGTGGTTTAAGCCAAATGTTTCAACTAAATGCCTTTTATTATTGCAATGTCCCCTGAGGTTATGGAAAACACACTCTGTGTGTGAAAGACATTTAACAGTTAAAATTGATGTGACTCCTAATGTTACTCCTCACAATGTCAGAAGGCCTGTTTTTTAGGCTTAAGGTTAAAAATCTGTTGGGATTGATGGGTGTTAGTTGCGATGATTAAGCTTAGCATAAGGGGTTGGGGAATGTAGTTTTTTATTATAAGTATCTTCTCAATTATAGAAAGAAGTGTGTGTGAGTATATCCATACCCTGAGGGTCTGTTTGTCCCTGATAATGAGCTGCCAGTTTACCAGTCAGGATGGCTTGACCCTTCCCATCCTGCTGACAAACACACACACTCACACACACACACACACACCCACGCACTCAAACACACGCACACTTTAAAGTGTGCACAAACTGCAGTAACAGAGAAAGCAAAACTAACGACAAAAGGGGCTATTCCTTTATTGCCTACTACTTTCCTGGTTAAGTTCAGGCCATACATTAGGTAAAAAATACATAAACATTGTATTTTACACTTAATGTTCTTAATTTTTTAATCTCATTTGGCCTAATTTTATGTTTTCATTTTCTCCCCTCTTCATTACATCTGGTTTGTAATAATTCGGATTTGTAACATATCAATGCTGGTTTATATAAAGAAGTTAAACTTTCAATCTGCACTAAGTGGAAGTTGTTTCTTTGAGCTACATTAGCCTCCACTAATCCTGTGCAGAGATTCGATTGCATCAGAATGCAGACTATTAAGGAAATACATGCATACCATAGCAAAGAGGTTGTGTGAGCTGAGACACATATTTCCATTACATGTTGGAACAATTTGTAAGCAGTGTGTAAGTATGCCATCATGACTTACAGTATCAGCAGTGTACCATGATTAATGGAAAAGGTGAAGTGAGAAAACAGAAACACATACTCATACTGTGAGAGTCTGCAGACACAGCACACACACAATCATCTACTTATGTAGGCAAGTATTTTCACACATATGCACCAAAGTGAGCCGAAAGAAGTGCATTACCAAAGTCAAAACATGACTCAACCACTCTCCAGCACCATATGAGTCAGCACATTTACAAGATGCAGACAAGGCATGTGAAATATTCATTTTACAATGCCTGTGGACACAAAACATCATTAGCCATGTTGTCTCCAGGGTATGGTGGATAATGCATCTTTTTACCGTTTTATTGTAAGGCTGTTATTGTTATGTTATGCTGCAGCTGATAAGAGGGTTAACACACCTATGAATTTTCTGAAAAAGTAATTTTGCATTAAATAGATTCAAACATTTAACTAGTTTGAACCCATGACCTCATCCTTGATCGTGTGGTTTAGAACAGCAGACTAGTGTGGCAATGCACTGTACAGTGCTATATTGTTGCAATACTTAAGCGGCTTAATACCCACTGAAAATCTTGATTTGCTGACCGAGGGTATTAACTCACATTACTGCAGTGATATGAGCACTGTGTTGCTAAACCATCTGCATTGAACTAAAACATAACACAAACGCGAATAATGCTGGACTCTGCATAAAACCACCTGGTGATTTTGATGGTGGACAGGGGTCATCACTGGACAAATGTAACCGGTGTCAGACCACACAGTGCACAACAGCTTGGTGTATATGGGGCCATGGAGCCACAGAGTGACCATACTGCCCCTGTCCACCTCATCCTTAAAACCACCTGGTGATGATAGCTTTGTGGCTATTCAGTGCATGGCCTGTGGAAATCACTAATATTAATTTCAATACTGACAGATCATTTTTGTATATTGAGGAAAAACACCAGCAGATTTGCTAAGCAGTAATAAATGGATAGAACCCCAAATCAGTCAGAGGTCTGTGTCGATGCTAGCTAGCGGTTTGACTGAGTCCAGGTATATTGCAACATACAGTGAGTCAGAGCCTGTGGCCCAGTTGAGTTTTGGCATTCAGCATGACCTCATTCTGACTGCACAGTAAAACAAATCTGAAGCTGCTGTAGCAGAAATGGCAAAATTACTTTGGCCTTTTAGGTATCTTATGCCTAATTTAAATTGGCCTAGACTGTTTTCACTCACATCTTTCAAGGTTGTTTACCAGTGTGTATAATGCACTTAGTCATTCAAATCAGCATAATTTACTGTACAACTTTCCTCAACTAAGGTACGTGAGTATATTAGGACTGAGGCATTGAGTTGCTGTGTCACTGAGTGTGATCTCAGGGGATGGTGAACCTACAGACAAGAGGCTAGTTGGCCTTAATCCTGAATCAGAAACAAGTACAGCTTTGTGTGTGTGTGTGTGGCCATATTAGATGTGTCATATGTAGCATGTTAATCAGCAATCACAACACCGAAGACACACACACACACACACACACACACACACACATACACACACACACACACACACACACACACACACACACACACACGATGAGATAATCTTGTTAGAAAGGCTTCAACTCAAAAGAAATTTCTAATTGTACTTACTGTATGTAGGCAGGATTTGTTTCGTGTGTACATGTTTGGGAAGAAAACAGAAATATACAATTTGATTAGGTTATGTGGAAAAACAGAATAAATGCTGTTCAATTTGTAAACACTATGTGTGTGTATATCTGCATATTTATGTGCGAAATATGTTTAATATCTTATAATATTATGTTTTTCTTAATGGTTTGTGTCCAAACTCCATCTGTACGGACCTGGTTCAAAACCAAAGAAAAGGTATTAGTAGTTGACACTATCAGTTCTCTACCTTCATTATATGGCAGTAATCTTCTTTAATCATATTTTTTCTATCAGCCTACCTTGTACTTTAGGCACTTGGGGAAGGTTTTCTGACTATATCCATGTCAGCTATCCTGGAAGACCAGCTTTAATCTTACAATAAGCCACTTCTGAGTACTGACAACAGACTTGTTAAATACCTGAGGATCATAATTAGAACTATTTACATACCATGACCCCTTTCCAAATGTTAAGTGTGAATGGGTATCTATCTCTAAAATAGCCATCAGCACCCCAGAGACCCTAAAACAGGTTAAGCATTTTGGATAATGGATGGATAGATAGACTTCCTTCTCCTGGCATGCCATCGTGTGTTTGTACAGTGACACATACACACACAAAAGGCTTTTGTCAAATTTTGCCCCCATTTCAAATCGCTCTCCTGTCTCCAATTTGTCTTTATTTTGCACAAGACACATTGAAAGAGAAACCACGTCATTTGTGTTTGTGTGTCTGCTCGTTTCTTCATGAGTGTGTTGTGCATGTGTGTGTGGTTGATCATCATGTCGTGATCTGAAGCCATCTGGGTTGGCTGCCTAATTTGCATATCTAGTGTTAACCATTATAAATATTCATGTCCAGGGCATAAACCGGTATGAATATTTATTTTGCCTCCAGGAAGTAGACGGGTGGAGTGGCTGTGATTCTAATCAGAAAAACAAAATTTGTCAACCTTTTGCATGTTAGATGAGAACACTTAATGACTGCCCTGGGCTCCTTGGTATGCTAAGCCAACTCCACATATATGTGAATTATTATATTTGCTTTAGTCACATGCTGGTCATATTTAATGAACATCATACTTGCGAAACAGTGCCTGCAAGACAGAGGGACAGATGGAAGCAGAAACAAACTCAACTTGTTTTGGAACAAAAGACACTGAAACGACACCAAAAAAAGTGTGTAGAGCTGCAGGACAAAGTATCCACCGAAGTCACAACAACACACAATGATGACATGGATCATAGGGCTAGCTAACAAGTGAGACTGTCAAACAACTAGGCTGAATACGTCATTTCTTCATTTGCACTATTAATTGCTTTTTGCAGTTTACTTGTTAAAGCTGTTTTGTTCATTTGAGCTGTTACAAGTGCCACTGCAGCTGCTAGCTAATGAATATACTATGCAAACTGAATAAGATGTTCAAAGAATAAATTTAACATTAGGACATACAGTACTTACACAGTTGATGCTATGCTTCATTCCTTTTGTTAAGGCTTGTGAATTGGGCATAGACCACTTCTACCTATCATGACAATATCAAAGGACATTGTGGGTCTACTATCTCTTTAATACTGTTAGATTTTTATCCAGTGTGACTGTGGTTTTGTGTTTGATGTGATGACTCTGTTCTCTCCCAGCTTTGGAACTGTGTCACTACTGGCTAAGGGTTTGCCTTTGTTGATAGTGATGATATTTTCATGTGTGAAAAAAAGCAAATGGCAATGCTGCCTGGGTTTTTAATCCTCAGACACGTTTTTATTAGAAGAATAAAAACTATATTTTTAGCAATGTAATAACCCCTTGTAGTAATTACCGAATTCTAAATTAGGTAGGTCTTTATTAGGGGTGGGGATGTTTACAACTTTTGTTAAACAAGTACTGATTGCATGTACATATGTATATTTTACATGACACGGGTTCTTTTTTCTGTCTGCTTTAAAACAGATAAATAGCCTAACATTTACACATTTTTGCAACAATAAATGACAAAACA